>NC_071353.1:33140333-33455749 GCF_943734655.1 Sabethes cyaneus
GGGCTAGGTTTAATTGTCGTACATAAACAATCTTCGACCTGTTGGGACAAGGTGACTTTCTTACTTTTTCTAGCCTGCTTCCCAAGCACAGACATTAAATCGATGTAGGGTAAATCATTTTAAACAATCTTCGACCTGTTACAACGAGGAAACTCTGTCACTTTGTTTTCTAAAAGAGCTAGGCGTTCACGAAGAAAATATATGGGGAAATTGGACCTGGAAACTTTTCATTACTTTTCACTATTTACCTACCTACTTAGGTGGCTTGCGGTTCTAAGACAAAGGATGTTAAACAATGTTTCTCCAATTTGCCCGGTTGTGGGCTACCGCTCTTCAATTCCTTGACACCGAGTATTCTCCATCAGATCTCGCTCCACCTGATCAGACCATCTTGCTTGCACGCTCCTGGTCGTCTTATTCCTACCGGATTTGAGGCAAACACAATCTTAGCAGGGTAGTTGTCCAAAGTTTTTGTAACATGCCCTGTCCATTGTATCCGTCCAGCTTAAGTCACTTTTTGGATACTGGGATCGCCATAGAGCTGTGCAAGTTCATGGTTCGTTCTCCGCCTCCATACTCCGTTCTCCTGTACGCCGCCGAAGATCGCTCTTAGCACTCGTTTTTCGAAAACACCGAGCACTTTTATGTCCTCCTTGAGAATTAACCTTGTTTCATGCCCGTAGAGAACAACCGGTTACCTTCTATCGTATTTTGAAACAGTTTGATAAGCTTCCTGGGGAAGCTGTTCTCATCCATGATTTTCCATAGCTCTTTCCGGGCGATGGTATCATATGCGGCTTTGAAATCAACGAACAAATCGTGTGGAGGAGCTCTGTATTCACGACCATTTTGAAGAATCTGCCGCAATGTAAATATTTGATCCGTTGTAGACCGGCCTTCGACGAAGCCGGCCTTATAAGTTCCTACAAATCTGTTCGTAATTGGCTAACAATTAGCTGATGCGTACAAACGGCCAACTTTTCTGGTCCCATTTTAATAAGCTCCGCTCCAATGCCTTCTTTCCCAGCTGATTTATTGTTCTTTAGCTGCATGATGGCCTCCTTAACTTCGCCTATCGTTGGGGCTGGCATCTTCTCCCAGGTTTGTTGCACCGTCGAAATCGCTTTCCCCGCCGCCATGGTTCTCCGCCTGGGCGCACAGTGGAACCATTCTGAAAAAAGTCGGTCAAAAGTCTTTTCTCTCCTCTCCGGATGTTTTCAAGCTTAGTTTCTTAAAACTTTATTTTGCATCTTTTTTTTTTCATACAATTATATATTAAGGGAACATCACACTTGAAACAATATAGGCCTTCGGGTACAGGGACGGATGCGGGATTCGGATAAATTTACCCCTACTCGACAATCTTTACTATGCACTGAACAAAATGGGATATCCAAGCAATGAAATCTTGAAATCGCTGAAATCTCAGCGCAATTTTATTTTTTAATAAACCTAGTAAACTCATAAGTAAAATCATAATTGAAAAAACCAAAACGGTTAATGGAAAATCCAATATTCCCGAGCAGAGCCGGCCGTGATTTTGACGTAGGACTACGTCTTACGGCAAGTTTTGAGACAGGGTGTCATTCCAAAAAATCGATAAATGCGAGCGTCACGAAAAATGATAGGTTTTGAGCGCTAATAGCTCAGCGGTTTACCGCTCGATTTTCAATATTCTTACACCAATTGATCGGAAAATCTTCTAAGAATTGACCTAAATGAAGAAAAGTATGGATTCTTGATGTTGAACTATTGAAAAATTGAAAATAATGAACCTATGTTTTACCAGAATTCTCGCTTCGTAATTGGTTGTTGGAAATGACGTCATCAAAGTATAAACGCGTTTTCACGCTTCGGCTTATAATTCAGTCAATTTTCAATAGATTTCCAAGCTATTTACACCAATTGATCGGAAAATCGATTTGGAAAATATTTAAAATATAGAAAACTATTGATTTTCAATTGAAAATCATTGAAAAATTGAAAATAACTCTAACTCGGTCGTACTAGAAATTGTCGCTTTGTGATTAGTTGAAATAATTTCCAATTTTTATCGAACAAGTCTTGGTACAATGCAGGATGCACCGAAAAAGTTGATGGAAAGTTCCATTTAATTCTACTATAACAAAGTGACAAGAGATTAAATGGAATCCTACCCTTTCTCGTTGATTGCTAATTGGCTTGAAAATTCCTTATTGAGGTGTACCACCAACGGCAACACGAGCGGTGAGTCGGTGGCGCAGTCGTGTACGTCTGCAGTTCCCGGTCGGTCGTATTCATCGGCTGCTGAGGAAAGGAAAGTATGCTGAGCGTGTGTTGGAGCTGGAGCACTCGTTTCGCTGCCGTGATGGAATATCTGGCCGCTGCTGAGTTCTGGAATTGGCAGGAAATATGCTGCTTGCGACAGCAAAACGACCAGAATCATCCCACGTCACTTGCAGCTGACCACTTCGAGTGGTATTTCATCGTGACTCAGGACTATACACGAACGGCCCCGTCGATCGCATAGCTGCTGAGGCTTTCCGGTTGGTCCGTTGCAGCAAGCCATGCCAATTTACCGATCAAATAATTACGTTAAGTGCGTTAGTGCAAGTTTATTGCAAGCTGGAGTTATGATAATCAAACAATAGGTCCTTTTAAGGGCCACATAACGATTGAAGAGTTTATTATACTTTCTTGCCCAGTTAAAACCATAATAACACAGGCAACGAGGGAAATGTTGAACTTTTCGCCATTGCGGACGACCAACAAATAAGTTCCCTGGTCACGGGCGACATTTTCTGCGACTTCCAAAAAGTCTGCAGGTCGTAAATGCTTTATTAGCTGTATTCTTTTGTAAGCCGCAGAAAAGTTGCGCAAAATTTTCAACTTTTTGAAAACTCGCGCGTACCGTCTACCGATTACCAGAGGAAAAGCACTATTCAACGTAGAAACAGATCATAAAAATTTAGTTTAGTTTAGTTTGGTTTGGTTTAGTGTGACTACATCCTACTATCGCTACAAAGAGACTTACGTAGCCCTACGTCACCAATGCGGTCGTGTCTTGTGCACAACCCCTCTGATTTTTGACACACTTCTACCCTATTCCATGGCAGTTCAAGCGGTACTATATAGGTGCCAGCAGGTGCCTATTAACGAAAAAAAAACTACTTGTAAAAATGGTAAAATTTGTGTTTGAAATCAGTTTATGAAGCAAACAAAGCAACATGCGATATTTATATCTTCGAGAAAGTTACGTATTTTGATGGTATCAAAAAATTTGTGGAATTTGTCAAACCAGTTAGATAAGGTTTTGTATGTAAAAAAGCTAGAAAACTGATTTTAAGGGGGTCACTACAGAAAGTCAATTATATCTCGCAAACCATATGACGTATTTGCTTAGTATCTCCGGCAAAGCTTAATGAAATTTATAGATCTACAACTTTGCTGAATACATTAACCTGCTATCTAGTTCCTAAAAAACGTTAATTTTTTCAAGTGTGATATCCTTTTAATATCGAATTGTATGAAAAAATCAAAAGATGCAAAATAAAATTTTTTCCACCAACGCCAACGTTCAACCTTATCTTTCTCGTTAGATTGGAATACGTTGGACAGCCAGGCACGTATCTTGGTGAGATGGTGGCCCGAGTTTACGTTAGTTCCCAGAAGGACCGCTCTACTGTGACATTCGAAAGGTGCTGACCATTAACCAGAACGTGGTCAATCTTAAGGGGAAACCGAAAGTGGCTCAAAGATGGCTGGATGAATGGCTACCATTCGAAGCATGTATTGTTTTGCGCCTTAAAAATGCATCTGTATTGGCAGAGCACGCTTTCGACACGTAATCAGTGCTTCCAGTACTGTTATAGTTTCCTAAAACTTGTAATTCAATTTATCGATCTGCTATGTATCAATAAACGCTCAGCAAAACTTAATTGCTAATGGAAAATAAATTTAACTGATCATATCGATCATTACGTGTTCATAAAAGCGTCCAATGTATAATTTGGAATTAGTTAATAGATATTTGGTTACGCACATATTTCGTTGAACTAGCGATTTCCGAAAAAGCAGCAACACAGTATCAAACTTTTGTCATAAAATGAGCTGCTCAATGAGCTCAATGAGCTCAATGAGCTTTTAAAGAGCTTTCAACTTTCGCCGCATCGATGAGCTTAGAGTGAAGTAAACAAACAAAACGCAAACGCAGGAATCAAAAACGCAATCCGATGCAAGCGGATTAATTAAACATCCTAGTGATCCTACGCATTATTCAGTTGCTGCTGTTAATTTTGATTGAATCGGAATGCCTTGATAAAGAAAACAAACCCCTTTTCGGGATGTTTGTAGTCAGTACGGTTGGCTGCGGATCAGCTGTTTATGTTTGCAAGCTCCGCTATTTGACATATATTACCAATACTAATGCAATATTCAAATAAACGTTTAGGTTTTTAACGAACACATGAGATGTACAGTACAGTGTTTGTTGCACTAACACAATAACTTTAGCCACTTTCGGTTCCGCCTTAAACAGGCCTCACTATTAGGGTGCTCCCTGTTTGCTTCTAAATGTTTCGACGTGTTAGAAAGCTCTACAGATGGCCATTGCTCTGACTGGGCGAAATTAATTACCAGCCTGAATCATTAAGATTTGTGATGGAGCCTTTCTCTAACAGTAACTGGTCGAAAAAGGTCTACCGCACTATATGTGCATTTGTATCCCTAATAACGCACTCGAAATATGTCCTGGCTCCTGGGCATTCACCTCTTCACGGACAGTATTGATACATCCTTCACGTACGACGATGGTAAGTGTTAGTATGAGACGTGGGGAAGGTTTTGGGGGTTCTACATTTCCCCCCTCCCCGCGTAAGGGAAATTTTCAGTCGGCACTGTCAAAGTCAAACTTTTTGCTATTGACTTCCCAAGCAACAATGTGAGTTTTATTGTACTCTTATGGCGGTTTTCATGACCAATTTTGGTCTTAAATTATTATTACTTGGGTTTCTCAAATATTACCAATTTGTAACATAACATGTTAATGTTATACAAATGCAGCAAGCGTTGGCTTAGAACATTTCGGCATGAAACATATTAAACTAATAAATAATTTAATCGAGTCAGATTATCCTCATTCAATTTCGATCAAATTAAATTTAGATCAAATATGCACTATTTTGTTTAATAACTTGATATCATTTCATTTATTTCTTTAATGACAAAAAATAAAGATGATCTTTTTTCATAAACTTTTCCACCAGCAAAATCATTCGCCTTAAGTAAGATCAGGTGATAATCTCTCTAGGTTATTACGTTAGGATCCATTATTAGCAGTACAGTTACAAAAGCTAATTATTTTGCAACGTTTAATTAGTCATCTGTCACTCTATCTTTACTACAACTGTGCTAGTAGAATGATCAGACACATTTGTGTAATCAAATCGCAATCCATTAACTGGTTAACTGCTCTAGAATATTTCAAAATCAGACAAAAATAAAGAATATTTAAAGTTATAGGGTACGAGAGGCTAATTTCGGCCTGTTTCTAAATTCAGCCTATTTTCCTTCCTTTCGTTAATAAAAATACTTTGCTGATATACAACTTTAATTCGTTTTAACTTTTTACTGAAGAATGTAAGTTAAGGAATCTACTATTTTTTATCAATAGAACTTCAAAACCACCTATTTTTCCTCCAGAACTAGGCCAAGGCCGAAAAAATAGAAGCAATCGCTTAATAAACCAAAAATACTCTTCCGTACCCAACTATACATTGTACGCTTGTTTACGTCCGATGTCCTTTCAACGAGGGTGCCCACAGAACCCTCTATTACCCGTCATTACAAGTGTCGCCGTCTTAACGACTCTTCAACACCAGCTCGTTCAAAACCGAAGCATCACTCAATTACATTGTAATGAAGCGTCGTCGCTTAAACGGGCAATATCCCATAAATTTAAATACCGCTCCATGCAGTCCAAGCGCTTCATGTCTCGTAGTAATGCAATTCAATGCATTATGCGACCGGGCGTCATTCGATGCCATCGTAAAGCTCCGGTTGGAATGGTAGCCCAAGGGGGCGGACTGTTTGACCGGAGGTGAATGAAACTGGCGGGCTAAGAAATAAAACCCTTTGGTACCTAGTTTGTGGAGGCCAGGAAAGGAACGCACGCGATTAAGGTAAATGTGTTTAAATTAATACCCTTTTCCAACGCAGATTGTCGCTGACGTAGCCAGCAACTAACAAAGTAAGGGGGTTTTCACTGAAATAATTTTTCAAGCTAATTTCTGTTTCCGAACTAATTGTAAAGCATGATTGTTATTTGATTCCTGTTTCAATGAAATAATTGAAACTTACACCTCTTCGAAGGTGTTTGTGTTTTTATTTCACTACAGGTCGAGTTATTGGCGTAAAAGGGTAAAAGGTGCTGAACTAGAATTTAAAATCGTAGAAAAACAAGAGCACACCTGAGGTACTAGAAGCATTCTCGACACTTTGATGTGGTTATTCAAATGGGAAAAAGGGAACGGATGAACTCGAAGTTGCCCCTCCCGTTAGTACCGGCCAGCCAGTATGTTGTAGCCGTTTCGTGCTTCTTCTGCTGTCTTTCTGTAGTCAGCCAGCAGCAGCGGCAACATTAAATTCGACATTTGGTATTTTGTATACGTCATCCGAGTACGACACGCGACAGAAAAAAAAGCTGAAACACAACGCGTGGGAAAGCTAATTTGCATTGAATCGAGCTAACCCGGCCGAAAGGAAATGCTAGAAATGCTTGGTACTTCTCCAATGGGAGATTTGAAAAACGGCTAGCATATTTGAGCTTTTGTGCTAAACTTGTAACATAATTTATCTAATAGGTATGGTCTGACGGATCGGTCTGTCAATTTTGATTTTTTGATGATTTTGAGTTTCTTTTTATTGGTCTGAACACAGCCTTTTTAAATTTCCGGTTTTATTTTTACCCCTGGAAATCTTTACTATTACTATCATTCTGCAATTTGAAACTTTTTTTTCGCATTTTTTGTACTTTTAATGACAATAGCTAGTCCCGTTGCGTACACTAAACCTGGCTAAAAGTAAATTTGGACGCACCGAACAATCTATAACTCGGGAATGGAACGTCGCAAAAAAACCATAAATGACTGGATCGCAGTATTTTTATTCTGTTTTAAGTTTCACAGTGTTACATTATTGCATTTCTCTGGTTCTGATAAAATCTCCAACTTTTTTTTCTAATAGAACTAACAGTTGAAGATGCGACTGAATTCAGCACTACTTCGCCAAAGCCGTTGTTTGACAATTGCCCAAAATTTTTAAATGGGTCTAAACTGCAGACAATTTGGAGGGTTCATCTGTTTTGGCACGAAATCGTCATCATTAGCTGCATACCACTCTAGCACCACTTTACAGTAGTGACAGCTATCTAAAACACGCCAGAATATAACTTTACCCTTATGTTTACGAATGAATAGCAAATCCGTTTCTTCAAGCATTATTCTATGTATAAGCGTGAGGATTGTTGTTGTTAAAGAAGTGCTGGAAGGCTTAGTCTTCAGTCCACAATTACATATTCCTTGCCAGATCATAATCTTCTTTGCGAATTTATCAGCAAACACGAACTAATACATACCTGGCACATCGCCACGCCCAGTTGCGACGTATAGTTTTCCATTGGGAAGTTGCTCGAAATCTATTTTCACGTAGGTTTCGTAGTCCATCAAAATACATCCGTTGAATTTCGTCAAACGCTCGATCAAACGCTTAGCACGCTTCTTGGCTACCAAATTCTGCTTCGAGTGCCGATTCGAATGTTTACTGGCACTGTAAAATCTATAGCCTTCTCGAGCGAGGGTATTCCGCGTGGTTTGATAGTTGGCATCGTACCTTCAAGCCATATCCCAGTTGGAAATGCCGAGATTGGACTTAAGGTACCTCAATATCTTCCCTCTCCGCTAGTTTCGGGCCCTAGCTCCGGTTTTGTTAAAAGTTCTTTGCCGCTTTTCTACACCTAGATTCTTCTTATAACCTTGTAGAACATTACAAACTGTTGATTTTTGCATTTTTAGAATTTGCGCCAACTTTGATCCAGACCATTCTGGATTTCCCAAATGTTTGTGTAAGATTTTTTACGTCACTCGAGTTCCATGCTGTACTGCTCCACAATGTGGTGGAATATTTTAACGAATCTTACACCAGTTGTTTTTCATAAAGTTGTAAACAACGTTATGTCAATTGCCTGTACAGAATCCGTATGGATAGAATACAGATTATCGCCCATTACACAGATTAAACAGATTGTTGAGCTTTAACATGTGAGTGAAAGCGACGGAAATAGTAAGCAAAATGACTCTCCGTCTCTTTCACTCTCATTGTTTTGCATTGGACACCCTCTTGCACAGATATTTTTGCACGCTGCAGCGTATAGGGGGGCAGATTGACCCGGCGTTCGGACAAAACTTCATAACTTGTTTCATATGCTTCGTAGAGCTTTATTGTCTTCAGCAACTTTGTTTGTTATAAAATTTTGCATATTTTTGTAAATTTTAAATAGTTGTATTTTTATTCCTAAAATTGGTATTGAAGTCTAGCTTTTTAAATAATGACTTTAGAAATGTTGTGTCTTCAGAAAAGTTGTTTGTCCTGTAAAGTTACATAAAGTTACTGAACATACCAAAATTGTAAGACTTACGGAAATCAAGTTATATATATTTTAAATACTCAAACACATTTTTACCTTTGTTATAGTATATAACAAAGGTTTAGAAATTGGTCGAAAAACACGAAACTGATCCGAGGCCCGGAGGGCCGAATCACATATACCAATCGATAGAGCTCGACGAACTGAGCAATGTCTGTGTGTGTGTATGTGTGTGTGTGTATGTGTGTGTGCAGCTCATTTTCAATCGCCTGTTTCTCGGATATGGCTGAACCGATTTATGCGTTATTAGTCTCATTTGAAAGGTATTATTGCCTAGTATATCACTATTGAATTGCTTCGTGGTTCAATGTTTCGTTTAAAAGTTATAAGCAAAAATGTGAAAACTACGTGACACGGTTTTCTCCGGAACCACACAACCGATTTCAATGATCTTAGTACCAAATGAAAGCTCTTGCTAAATTATAAAAATTTTTAGTAAGTTTTATTGAAAACAAATAAGTAGTTTAAAAGTTATGCTTAAAAACGTGTTTTGACAAGGTAATAATTATCGCCTGTTTCTCAGAGATGGCCAAGCCGAGTTATGCGCTATTAGTCTCATTTGAAAGGTAATATAGCCGGATAGATCACTATTGAATGGTTTTTTGATTGGACTTTTAGTTTGATAGTTAAGAGTAATTGAAATTACACGTTAAAATTTACAATACTTTATAGCGCTTTTAACCAAGATAATTTATCTAGTTTCAATTGTTTTAGTATTAAACGAGAGGTCTTAACACTGCAAATGTATTTACCAAATTTCATAAGGATTGGTTCTACTGGTCAAAAGATATTTAAAAATGATGAAATTTATTCAAGAAAACCTTAATGACCAAACCTTTAATTGGACTAAACATTTAAAACAGAATAATATAGTAAAAATGTGTAATTTTTCAACGGATGTTTCTTTGCAGCAGTTAATTAATTAAATATAGCACATTTTCTTACACTTTTAGGGTGACCGTGAATCCACCTAATAGGGTGACACAAATTTTTGTTTTTTACATGCGTCCAAAAAAATAGCGTCTTCACAAAAATTCTAGAACACTAAAATAAGCAACTTTGCTGCATATAGTAACTATCTGTCTCTTACTGGTTGCGAAATTTAATGATTTGTTTGAAGAAACCACTTTTAAAGCAAGCAAAGCAAAGCCATGGTTGTAAACGTCCTTCAGAACTTGACCCTTCTTTATCGACAGACTTCGCAGCCGGTTATTAGAGTACAGGAAAATTACGGGGCTAGGGCAAAGATCCTATTAACTCTGTAGCGACACCGATCAGTCGAGATTCGAACATACAATGACTGGCTTGTTAGGCTAGCATTGTACCCCGAAGCTAACAGCCACTTTAAAATCAGATCTGCTCAAAAATTCGGTATACGATGTTTTCATTGCTTTCCTATATTCTATAAAGTAATTTATAGCTTAAAATACACTCTGAAAATTGATTATCGCTAGGATGCATATGGATGATAACTAGCACAGCGTTAACAAACAGTTGAATTAAATTCCGAAGACGTGTCGATTTCTTAATGATCATTTCCAGCTCAAAACGCTAAGCGCAAAAAGCCAGTTTTTACTCGACTATTTTTGATTGGAATTGGAATTTGAATGTGAAAATAGTTTCTTTCTAAACCTAATATTTGACGAGCAGCATTCCAAAAGGTCTCTTTGCGACTCGTCTCTTACGGTTATTACGGCGGCATAAATGCACTTGAATGCGTCTATTTTGCATGAAACGGTTACTGGTGTTATTGGAAAGCTTATCCTTTAGAATAATTGGGTTGAAATCTATTTATGCCGCCGTAATAAGCATAAGAGAAGAAACGCAAAGAGAATCTCTCATTTGCACATTGGACCTTTTGACATGTTGGTCGAGATTTCCAGGTTCATCTGTAAGTAAAACATAAAAAGGTTTGACAAAACGGGTCTTTTTTTAAAAAGGAGGTACTACCACTAATCGTACCACTTATGGAGGTATCAATCGGCACCAAATCTAAGATTTTTGCTTTCTGACCTAAAATGAACAATCTGACAAAATTTGGTTCAAATCCGTAAAAGTCGATTACACGGTTGACGGATACTTTGTATGTGTTGACTCTAGTAGATAATTTTGAGATTTCACAACTGAATAACTTGAGAACGGCTGGGCCTAAGAAACAGTTTATATAAGAATTTAGTTCAAAGTGATGCGTATATAATTTGACTCTGTCAGTTTTATGAAAATTACAAATTCAAATACAAATCAAAAATAATATTTTAACTGAAAATGCCTATGTCAAATGACATGTGAGATGGTATAACAAAGGTTCCTTTCACCACTAGGTGGATTAAATCGGGTTTTTCAGTGTGTAGTCGAAATTGGTAGTCGGACGACCTCCTATACAAATTATCACATTCTGTATATCAAGAGTAATTTAGTATTATTATTCTGGTATAGGGTAAATCAACCATTTGTGGACTCTGTTAGCATTTGTTTTGATTTTTAAAGGATAAATTGCGGACATGTTTGCATATTTTATGGTATGCCTCTCGATCATTTATAATACGAAGTTTCCGTAGTACGATCACCGTTATATTTGAATTTTTTTATTTCATTAGTTTGGCCAAATGCGGCAAAAGGATACGAGTGGCGAGATAGGCCGTCATCGGCCTCAGTCAAAGCCTGGCAGAAGGCACAAAAAATAACGACAGAGTAGCAATCTGTTTATCCTGCAAACACGTATCAACATGTTCGTCTCTAAAAAACAAAATGGAGGCCAGTTCAATCGAGCTGAACGTCCAACCGAACATATTCTACTGCCAATTTGACTTGAAGCAGAGCTAATTGGGAAAAAGCTGTTAAGTGATCGCGCTTACAATGTCCTAAGTTTCCCTTATCAACCCCAAAGTATCTCATAACGATCATAAAGTTGTGTCTTACATACACAAGCATGACTATTCAACGTACAGCAGGAATGAACTTCGCACTGGCGCGCGCATTTGCTAATTTGTAGCCTAAAATGCCGAAAACATGCATTCGGAAAACTCGAATATCTCCGAACATCGCAACTAGTAGTAGCTAATTTTTTGCTTATTACTAGTTAACACCTTGCATGTTGATTTTATGCTAGTGTCAGAGCGGAAATCTGTGGAAATCTTTTTCTACACACTATTGAAAATTGACAAAAATAACAAATTTTTTGTTCTAAAACACTTCGTCAGAACAAAGCCTACTAGTAAGAAATCTGTCTTAATATCACCCAAACTATTAATTTATAATCCCTTTAATGTGAATTGTCCTTTAAAAGTTAAGAATTTTAAGCAGCATGCTAGCTAGATACTAAAAGATTAAATGACAATTATTTTTTCATTTTCCAAATTTTTTTTGCACTCTGTTTCACCCAAGGTGAGTTAAAATAGGTGATCTAGTTTTCACAGTTTGTAGAACAGAAGTGCGCGGAGCGATTGGTTATCAACCATCGACGTTGTTTATCACATTCAACAGTTTCCGCTTTGAATATTTCGGTGATCGTCAAGGGTAACCCAGTGCACTATGGGCCAGAAATTGAAATTTCGGGACAAAAATATCTGCGGTTAAACGGCATGTCTCAGCTCAATGTAGTCTTCGGCAACTTTTTGAATGAAAAAATGATGCATCTTTTGAAGGGGTCGTCCAATATTTACGTGTTACTTTAACAACAATTTGAGTAATAACTTTTTGAGTAAATTTTTTTCACCTTTTTGGTTTCAGAATATTAAAGATAAACCAATTTTAAGTATTTTTTCTGAAGATATCAAACTTCTACCTTTTACCCATTTTCAGCAATAGACCTTTGTTTATAAACGACCCCTCCAATCGCATTTCTTCTTGTAACATGTTTATTTCAACAGACAGCTCAATGTGATGTTCTAGACATCATTTTGCACATTAAAGAGGAATATTTTTGCTGGAGGCTGTTTCGTTTTTTCTGCATTAATTAATAAGATATAACTATTTTTACGCCAAAAACCGTTTGATGAAAAATGTGTATTTTTTCAAGGGTGGTGTCTTCGGAGAAGTAAAATAATAAAATAAAGCGCATCTTCCTGCAGTATTAGGGTGACCTTGAATTCACCTATTAGGGTGATACAAACTTTTGTTTTCTTAAATAATTTAAAAAAAAAGTTTTTTTCTCCAAAAGTTGCAGAAAATACTAAAATAAGCAACTTTGCTGAATAAAGTAACTATCTATCTCTTACCGGTTACGAAATATAATGATGTGTTAAAAAAGAGCATTTGAAAATCGATTACACTCAATAACTTTCCACACGATTATTTTATTGCTTACGAATGTTCTACAAAGTTATTTAGTATGTACATATTTTTTGTGAAGATTGTTTGACACTAGGACGCATATTTATTAAGTTATAAAATGTATGAAAAAAAATCCGTACTATTCCCAGGTATTCCCAGCCATGGTATTCCCAGGTATTCTCTGAAATACATATTTGGGCAGATAGTTTTAATAATTCCCTTCAAATTGGTATGCAAACTAATTGCAGATACTTGCAGATGGCTAGGATATTCGAATTTTTCATCAGACGGTTTTTAACCTAAAATCAGTTATATCTTATTAATTAATGCATATAAAGGGCCAAACAGAATGCTGCGTCAACGCGTCCGTCAGCGTTATTCTGACAGTTTTCCCATGGGTTTACTGTCAAATTGACGCTGACGGATGCGTTGACGCAGCATTCTGTTTGGCCCTTAAGGCAAAACAGTCTTCGGCAAAAATATTGCTCTTTTATGTGCAAAATATTTTCTAGGACATCACATTGAGCTGTCTGTTGAAATAAACATGTTACAAGAAGAAATGTGATTTGAGGGGTCGTTTATAAACAAAGGTAGACCTTTGCTGAAAATGGGTAAAAGGTAGAAGTTTGACATCTTCACAAAAATTACTTGAAATTGGTTTATCTTTAATATTTTGAAACCAAAAAGGTAAAAAAAAGTTTACTCAAAAAGCTATTTCTTAAATTGTTGTTCAAGTAACGCTTAAATATTGGACGACCCTTTCAAAATATGCATCAATTTTTTATTCAAAAAGTTGCCGAAGACCACATTGAGCTGAGACATGCTGTTTAACCGCAAATATTTTTGTCCCGAAATTTTAATTTCTGGCCCATAGTGCAGTGGGGGTGATACACAAATTTGAACATCAGAAAACCTCTCTTGACTAACCATGGTTTCACCTACTTTAATGCCTATTGAAAAAACACTTATTGAAGCAATTTATGCATATTTCTTATAGATTATATGTCTACTATACGTTGAATATTAAGTTTGACAGAACATCTCAAATAAAAATTTAGAGGTTTTGTCCGAGCTTTTTCGGGATCTGCCCCATAGTGTGACGTGACGCAACTCCACGCACATATCGCTAAATGCTCAGTCCTATTTCGGGCGAAAAAGGGCTGAGCATATAAATGCACCAAAAAAGTTACGTCACATCCCCAGTCATTTGCACTCTGGCGAAACACTAAAGCTACAAACTACAGATAGATGTCAAATGGGTGAATCGCGTTCATTCGTGACGTCCGCGTGCAAAACCTTATTGAGGGATGGTGGTCTTAAAATTAAAATCGGTTGAGATCATGGCGAAAACGGCGATTTATTGATAAAATCCACTATGGCGGTCAAATCCAAGATGGCCGCCGATTTTTTTTTCACTTCGTTTATAAACCCTATCTCTCTTCTTTACAAAATCGTATCGTTTGTAATTTGTTTCATAGTAAATTTTGGAAATATCACAAAAATTATATGAAATTTGTGAACTTTCCTACAAATAACTGGTTGTTTTATTCAGTTAATGCCATTTCACACCTCATTTTATGAATGTTTCTTATAGCATATTTTCTCAGCTTTCCAATGGTGGTCTTAAAATGAAAATCAGTTGGGGCGCTCCGCTCATGGTGAAAACGGAGATTTTTTGATAAAATCCAATATGGCGACCAAACCTAAGACGGCCGTAATTTTTTTTTAATCCATTTGAAAGCCCTGTTCTTCTTCTTTACAGAACCGGGTCATATGTTAGTTGTTTCATGGCAAACTTATGAAATATCACATGATATGGATCTCAAGGTTTGCTCAAATTTCAACTTTTTTTGAACCTGTTAGGCCCCTTGGAGAATAGTGGAGGGGTCCACTATTTCAAGGTATTAAAAGTGCAATTCTTATTTTTTAACCATTTTCAACTAATTAAGTGCAAAAGTTCCAATTTTTGGAGACCTCGTGTCAGTAGTGGCCCCGTTTCAGCGAGAATTACTCCTCTCTTTTCTCTAAAAATCAAAAGTATAGGTTCCAAAGCTCAGGTTGATACAAAATATTACTGACCCAAAAACCGCCTTCGGCCCTGTAAACTACGAACTACTTCTGTGCAAGCTGAAGAGACTTGGCTGTACTGAGAGGATCTGTAACTGGTTAGAATCATATCTTGTTGATAGGACGCTCTACGTATGGATTGGAAATAGTCAGTCTGTTACATTTACGAATCAGTCAGGTGTACCGCAGGGTAGTAACCGGGGTCCCGTTTAAAAGTTACGACCGTCATCCGTAGAGGTTGTACTGACCCTGTCCGTCGAGATTTGACAGAGTGTCAGAAGGGTGGCCTGAGGCACACATTTTACACTGAAATTATTAGGAAATTTCTAATTGTCAATTTGATCAGTTTAATAGTTATTATAAGTACAGTTGGAAAGAATGACAGGGCCTATTATACTCCGATGGTCGCCACTTTGAAATAAAAATGTACAATTCTGAGAAAATCAACTTTTTAATCATTAGTTTTGCACTGCATATCTATGTTTCACGAAGTTTGACATAAAACTTTACACGAATGAACCCATAATTTGCCGCAAAAATTACTTATTTTGGTTAGTTCTTTCGGTAAATTATCGATTTCTAATGTCTTTATACTTTTGTATGGTGGAAAGAAGAAACACATATTCACATATTCATATTCGCGTATAAATTTGTCCTGCATTGTACAACAACCACAATTTAGAACACAAAACTGTTATGGCTATCGAACTATTCCGTTCACTCTAACAGTGTGTAAAATATTACAATACGTGGAATTTCCCTGCAGCATGCTTTGGCAAAATTCTTCAAATCCTAATAAACCATACCATATCGTACCGTAAGTCAACAAATAGAAATTAAACATAACGCACAAGTTGGCTACCAATCCGAAAACTGATGATCCATCGAAAGATCATCAGCATCATCATTATATCTACGACGGCAGTTACGTTATGGCAGATAAACTTTTCCAATCTTGCCGCAGAATCCAATTACCGACTGCTTTCAAGCGAGAACGAAAAACTTGAACTTTGCTCCAAGCTGTTGTGGGGCGTACTTTCCCGTGCGGAGTATCTATTTCACATTGGTTAATAATTTTCTCGGGCGGATTTCCTCATCTGCACAACCTCGGCCTAACTGTTAAAAATGGCGGTAAAACTAAGAATCATCTCATGCAACTATTTCATCGTTTGCATAATTGTTCCGAAGATCTAACGCAACTTTTCTGCAAGTGGTAAATCAAACTGACATAATTTTCCTCCATATTTCACTCGTTACAGGAAGCAGCACTCTTGTTTTTCGCACGTTGGACAAAGTGTTACCGAATTCGAGGAGCGCCAACCGTCCGTCCATCCATCATACCGCTGTTCTGCGGGATTTTCCCAGTAGCGCAGCAACGTCACGGAAGCCAAGGCAAAAGCAAGCAGCTGAAAAATTATGGCTAACCCACATCTAAAGTGGGCGTTAGTCCTTCTCTGCACATGGGCGTTGCTACCGGCCAATATCGAAGGTAATTAACATGGTGATTTTCCAGCCTCCCAGTCTACCATTACGAAGGGAAAACTTCGTGGCTAATCGAGTGAAGCTCGAGCGGAACCAAAGCGGACACTGAAAGGCTGCCAGTTTTCCGCAAATTGGGCTAAGTGATCTAAAGTTTAACACACTCTTCGAGAGGCCGACCGGGATAATTTAGGACGATGTAAAATTCACATGACAGTCCTAATTGGGATAGACGGAAAATTTTCCGTCGCACGATTGAGCTAGTGGCAGTTTATCACAGGATGGGCTTAAATCATAATTTTCCACTAATTCCATTTTCGACCTTTTTGATACTAATAGGCTAGTTTCATTTGCTGCAAAATATTCTTTCAGTTATTGATGTGTCGATTTGGAACCAAAATTGCGATTTTTGTGTCAACTGATTTTCACTGTGACCCAAACCAGTTACATGCAGTACGGAAAGGACAACAGTCCCTAAGTACCGTAAACTTTTGCCCAAATGCAATTATGAAACTGAGTGAAGATAAAGCGTTTTCATCACAGCAGCCCCGTGCCCAGAACGCAGTCCCTTCACAGCATCCAGGTTCAACCCGGATATCCGCAGTTCAGCGCAAAGATAGATCGTTAGAACTGCGGAGCCACTTAGACTAATGGAATCAGCATAGTTCAAGCCGGGGTGCCAACCGTGCCGAACACCAGTACCGACACCAGCAGGCTCGAAAAGTCCTCTCACTCGCACCGGAAGCTAATTGAAATGAAATTAATTAAATTGTCTTCTCCCAGCGCACGCTACCGGGCAGACTGCGTTTGCTGGGAAGCTGGGATCACAAATAAAAGTGAGAATATTTATATGCGGCTGAGGACAGAAATCACTGAAACGGAGAACCGGACCCGGCTGCAGGAAGATCCTGAACTTATGCCTGTCTGTTTTCCGTATCTGCCTGGAAGACAATTACTCTCAGTTCGTTTCGGGAAAGTTTTTCCCGTCGCTCCTGTTTCGTAAGTTTTACCGGCAGCTGCTATTTCCGGATTTGTAAAAGTGGCGCATAATTCACGCGTGTAAGTACCGAACGTCGTAAAACTTATGACTTCAGCAAGGACTATAAATTCTGCTGGGTTTCGGTGCGACTATCTTCTTGTCTGTTTCCTGTAATTTCCACTCTGGATGGAGATTAAGTGTTTGTAAATATTGTGGTCGGATATTGCTGATTCGCATTGCTTTCCATTATTTAATTGAAAATTTAATTAGCGAAAGCAACGTATCAATATTTTTTTTATTTGCAAAAATATTTGAATTAATCAATTTAGCTTGTTGTTCCGAAAGGGTGTTGTTGCATTTTTAAATCGATTCATATGCACATATTCAATCATGGAAAGCCAATTGAAATCGACCAAATCATAAAAAATTACTAAGCAATCATTAAAACCACTGAAAAGCAATGCCCCTCTGATAGACGACACAAATTATTCATTTATTTTCGAACAATATAAAACACAAATCAGATCGGATGCATTGTTTACACTCCCTGTGATAGCAACCGGTTCCTCCCTACGCAAGTAGTCAGCAAATCTCGGATCACCATCAACTGGCAGCGCGCGGAACAACAACCTAAACTCTAGCCCATGGAGGGTTTCCTTCGCAAGTCAAGTTTACTGTTATAGTTATTGTTATTGCTATTATATTAATCCTTGTTTTTCGCCCTGCGAGGCAAAGTGGGCGCAAAATATCCACCCGCTGCTGCCGCACAGAGAAACGCACGGACCGACGCAAAGCGTCGCCATCCTTTGGCTGCGATAATAACGGAACAAGCTAATTTTATTCGACACGCACTCGGTTACGGTTATCGCCCTTGTCGTACGGGCAGTACACAGCCGCTCGGGTCATCCCCGTCAGGATGGCGTAGCAGCTGGCGAGGCTGAGTGATGCTGGTGCGGCGGAAAACCGTTCTGCAGGCCTGGCGCGCTGCTTCACGGCTCCGGTGCGGGCAACCGACCCGACCATTGTTTCTTTAGCTGAATCCGATCGTATCGCAGTGACAGTGGATCTAACGCTGGATGAACCACCCCGCCAGCTGCGAAACCGTTGGATGCCGTGTATCCTGTAGAGGTTGTAATAAAACCGCTACGAACAGATTGTTACAAGTTCATCAAGCCAAGTGGTGGTTTTAAGTTTATTGTTTGCCGGCGCATAATGACCTTTGTCTGGGGATGGCACTTCAATGACGAACGGTGGAAACTGTCCTGCCGTAGCTGCATCATGCAGCCTAGCTAGTGTTATAGAATAATAAGAGATAATACTGACACTTTGTCAGACAGCCACTGCATACTTTTGGGGGTCAGTCCCGGCGTAGTGGTTAACATCCACGCCTCTCACACCGAGGACTCGGGTTCAAATCTCAACCCCGCAGAAGTCACGAATGACCCAAAGTTGGTTAAAGTAACTATACTACAAAATAACTATGTAACAAAAAAAACTGCATACTCTCGTACACGCATCACTTATTGAATTCTTTTTCTTTAATAACAAATTCAACTAGGCACAAGTTCTAACTTGAAAATTCCGCATACAGCAGTGAATCAAGTAGGTTTAGGTAGAGTTTCTTGGGTTCGAGTGCGGTATTACATAATTGATTCGTATCACACGTCACTTCTATCTGCGGGGTTTCCAACTTGGTAACACAATTGGTCTTTTATAGGGAGTGAGGAATGACAAACTGGATGAACTAGAAAATTGGGTCGTTTAATGGCAGGAGGGGCTCGCACCCACGCTCTTTCGATTAGTACCCGGATGTTTTACTAACTAAACTACTGCCGCACCCTTATATTAGGGTTTATTCTTCCAGTTCTATCACTCCACACACCACACACTCGCCTGGCCGACGAAAATTATTTTTTGTATGATTAACGTATGTATTAAAAAACTTTTTTCAGATTGAGTTTTATAAATTGCCCATAAAAGGTAATTATATTAGCTCAGCTGCAAAAAAAATTCTACGCCCTTGCGAGCGACCTTCCGGCAGTTAACCGAAACATTCGCCATGGCGGACGAAAACATACGTGTAGGAGTTCTTCCTTCGTTTTATTTATCAAAAAAAGCAAAGCCTTGGGCACAAACGTCTTTCTAAGACTTGACCCTTCTTTACCGACAGACTTCGCAGCCGGAGTACAGGACAATTACGGGGCTAGTGCAACAATCCTATTGACTCTACCTAGCAGCACCAGCAGCAGTTCGAAATTCGAACATACGACGACTGGCTTGTTAGATCAGCATCGTACCACGAAACCGACTAAGCGGTAAAAGCGGTTTTATTTATCAATTCCTTCTCAGTTTTCGCGACAAAATTGTTGGAATAGATCTTACGCTTCACGTTTGCCAAGAAATTCTCGATGGGACGCAGCCGGGGGACGTTCGCCGGCTTCGATATTTTACCGCTCCATCTCCTCCAACGCTCGCTTCGAATAGTGGGCCGACTCCAGATCCGGCCAGAACACCACGTCTTCGCCCTTATGGTATTTCTTGATGAACGACGCAGCTTCCGGCAGGCACTTCATACTATAAAATTCCCCGTTCACGGCCAGTCCGGAGCAAAAGAAGAGCGGCTTTAACATCCCTTTCGCGCTGATTGTCAGCAACAGTAGTACCTTCTTGGGGAACTTGGTGTGTGAAATGAACTTCACCTGGAAGCTCACTTCCTTCGTGGGAAAGTAAAATACGAAGTGCCCTGCCAGTCGTTGCCATCCAGGGTGAGAAAGGTCTCGTCGTCCATCACCAACGCCACGTCGCGATTCGCCGGGAAAATCGCCTTGACAATCTTATTCAACCGCTGCCGCCTTGTCATAACCTGCAGCTCCGAGACCGCTTCCTGACATGTATGTTCATGTTTGCCAGGTACTTTTTCACTCTTTGGCCAGTTGCACCGACCTCCCGGCCAAGCGCACGCAGCGATGTAGCCACTTTTCCCTCGGTTTTCCTCTTCAGTATCCTTGGGAGATTATTGTCGCTCAGAGTCGGCGGTCGTTAGAAATCGGGCTTTCTTTCAATGCTCTGATAGTTGTCCAATAGTCCGAGGTCCGTCTTCGATACGGCGGGTTACCGTTCTTTGAACGCGCATACTTCTGAACGGAGTAGCTTCACAGTTTTCGCCTTTCACGGTTCAGAGTTCGACTGATTGAGCTGTACAATTTTTTCTGCTGACTCATGGGTTACTATGATTGATGCTACATGGGTAGTTTCGTTAGTGCGTGTGAAGGTAAACCCATGAAAAATCGGCAATTTTTGTCAATTTCTTTTATGCAAACGTTACTCTTTGTTTCTATCGTCGAAAAGATCTGTTATCTACTCGGTCGGTGCGATAGAAGCAGGTAATCTATTGCCGGACGTTGATACGGCAAGCCTTATGTTATTTATCACACTTCTATCGGTATTGTTGATAAAACTACTCCCAACTTCTACCAACAAATCTTTAAAAAACCCGATTTAATCCACCTAGTGGTGAAAGGAACCTTTGTTATACCATCTTATATGTCATTTGACATAGGCATTTTCAGTTAAAATATTATTTTTGATTTGTATTTGAATTTGTAATTTTCATAAAACTGACAGAGTTAAATTATATACGCATCACTTTGAACTAAATTCTTATATAAACTGTTTCTTAGGCCCAGCCGTTCTCAAGTTATTCAGATGTGAAATCTCAAAATTATTTATTGGAGTCAACACATGCAAAGTATCCGATAACCGTGTAATCGACTTTCACGGATTTGAACCAAATTTTGTCAGATTGTTCATTTTAGGTCAGAAAGCAAAAATCTTAAATTTGGTACCGATTGATACCTCCATTAGTGATACGATTAGTGGAAGTACCTCCTTTTTAAAAAAGACCCGTTTTGTCAAACCTTTTTATTTTTTACTTACAGATAAACCTGGAAATCTCAACCAACATGTCAAAAGGTCCAATGTGCAAATGAGAGATTCTCTTTGCGTTTCTTCTCTTATGCTTATTACGGCGGCATAAATACATTTCAACCCAATTATTCTAAAGGATAAGCTTTCCAATAACACCAGTAACCGTTTCATGCAAAATAGATGCATTCAAGTGCATTTATGCCGCCGTAATAACCGTAAGAGACGAGTCGCAAAGAGAATCTCTCATTTGCACATTGGACCTTTTGGAATGCTGCTCGTCAAATATTAGATTTAGAAAGAAACTATTTTCACATGTTACTGTGAACTTCACAGTACTGTTTGTTAACGCTGTGCTAGTTATCATCCATATGCATCCTAGCGATAAACAATTTTCAGAGTGTATTTTAACCTACTAAATTACTTTACAGAATATAGGAAAACAATGAAAACATCGTGTACAGAATTTTTGAGCAGAACTGATTTTAAAGTGGCTGTTAGCTTCGGGGTACAATGCTAGCCTAACAAGCCAGTCATTGTATGTTCGAATCTCGACTGATCGGTGTCGCTACAGAGTTAATAGGATCTTTTCCCTAGCCCCGTAATTTTCCTGTACTCTAATAACCGGCTGCGAAGTCTGTCGATAAAGAAGGGTCAAGTTCTGAAGGACGTTTACACCCATGGCTTTGCTTTGCTTGATTTTAAAGTGGTTTCTTCAAACAAATCCTTAAATTTCGCAACCAGTAAGAGATAGATAGTTACTATATGCAGCAAAGTTGCTTATTTCAGTGTTCTAGAATTTTTGTGAAGACGCTATTTTTTTGGACACATGTAAAAAACAAAAATTTGTGTCACCCTATTAGGTGGATTAACAGTCACCCTAAAAGTGTAAGAAAATGTGCTATATTTTATTAATTAACTGCTGCAAAGAAACATTCGTTGAAAAATTACACATTTTTACTATATTATTCTGTTTTAAAGGTTTAGTCCAATTAAAGGTTTGGTCATTAAGGTTTTCTTGAATAAATTTCTTCAATCATTTTTAAATATCTTTTGACCAGTAGAACCAATCCTTATGAAATTTGGTAAATACATTTGCAGTATTAAGACCTCTCGTTTAATACTAAAACAATTGAAACTAGATAAATTATCTTGGTTAAAATCGCTATAAAGTAATGTAAATTTTAACGTGTAACTTCAATTGCTCATAACTTTCAAACTAAAAGTCCAATCAAAAAACCATTCAATAGTGATCTATCCGGCTATATTACCTTTCAAATGAGACTAATAGCGCATAAATCGTCTTGGCCATCTCTGAGAAACAGGCGATAATTATTACCTTGTCAAAACACGTTTTTAAGCATAACTTTTAAACTACTTATTTGTTTTCAATAAAACTTCCCGAAAATTTTTATAATTTAGCAAGAGCTTTCATTTGGTACTAAGATTATTGAAATCGGTTGTGTGGTTCCGGACAAAACCGTGTCACGTAGTTTTCACATTTTTGCTTATAACTTTTAAACGAAACATCGAACCACGAAGCAATTCAATAGTAATATACTAGGCATTAATACCTTTCAAATGAGACTAATAACGCATAAATCGGTTCAGCCATATCCGAGAAACAGGCGATAGAAAATGAGCTGCACACACACACATACACACACACACATACACACACACACATACACACACACAGACATTGCTCAGTTCGTCGAGCTCTATCGATTGGTATATGTGATTCGGCCCTCCGGGCCTCGGATCAGTTTCGTGTTTTTCGACCAATTTCTAAACCTTTGTTATATACTATAACAAAGGTAAAAAGTTTGTTCTAATACGATGATTAGTTTCCATAAAAAGACACATTAAGTTTGATAAAAAATGATCGCCAAAACAAAATTTTAATTTGAAATGTTTTGTCCGGCCAAATGTGAGATCGCAGGAAGGGCAGAAGGCACTTCTTGAGGCCCCCCGCTGTAATGTACGGCTGGCTCATCTTACCGCCTCCACAGATGGCCTGCCAATCCAAGAACCTTCTGGAGAATTTTCCCACTTTCTTTTTGCTCACCTTCTCAGCAAACCGGTACAGCTTGCTAACGCGGGTGTTGTTTGTCGTTCCGGTTCGGTACCTTTCAATCATTAAAGACGTGGAGGCCAGCACGCTTCATCACACTTTGGACAAACCAGTTAGGGAAACATTCGCCTTCTTCGCCGCACCTTTCTGGCCTTAAACATGTCGCCTACTTTCAGTTTTCTGCCACTGTCCGACCGCCACTGGGTTCTCTGGGTCTTCTTAAATCACCGCCTGGGACACCATCAAATGATAAGTTCCCAGGTGTTTCCCGATCTATGTATGGGACGCTGTCGAACTTTCAACAACAACCCACATGGTTTAATAGAGGATCTACGTTTAGGACTGAGAACCAACAAAAATTTATCGAAAATTGGCAGAGCTCTCGTCTATCACAATCTTTCCTTCCTTTCGTGATGATGGAATCTTGGAAAGCCGCAGGACTTGGAAAGACGCACCTTGCGGACGGAGCAACAAGTGACACGCCGTATTAAGTCAGCTCGTGAGCGTGTGGTTTGTGCTTTCGCTTCTAGCCGTGTCGCCTCGAAAATATACAGCATGCATATTTCTTTATCCATGCACACGAAACTGCAAGGCGGCCATGGCCACAAATTGCCTATATAGAGGCGTGTTGCTCCGTCGCTTGTCAAGGTGAGGCGACTAGAGTGACTATAACCAGAGCACAGTGGGGCGACTCCATACAAATGCTGGCCAAGCAAAAAAATATCTTTAAATCAAGGATAATATGTGGTTCTTAAGTAATTTGGGGGTGCTGAGCCCGAATTTCAGGTTTATTTTGCATTAGAACGTATATTTTTTGTGTTAGGGAGAATTTTCAACTATTTTTCAAGTATTTTTAAGTTTAATAACGTATAAGAAATGAGGGTCATTTGGAAAACATTATATAAAAGGATAAAACATTATATAAAACAATACAAAGCAAGTATGACCTTTAATAATCAACACAAAATCCATATAAGTTAATATTAATCAAAAATCAAAACTTTTCCCCTTATTAGTTTTCTTAATCTTCTTTATCTCCATCTTCTTTTTCTTCTTCTTATTTTTCTTCTTCTTCTTCTTCTTCTCCTTCTGCAGAATCACTCGTTTCACGTTTCGTCTTCAATAGTAATATAGCGTTCTCGGAAAGATTTTTCCAATTACATTTTTCCGTTTCGAAGAAGCTATAAGCTTTATCCGGAGAAATAAGAAGACGAATAATTCTATCACGATTTGTATTTCCACTCATTTTTGCATGTAAAATATTTTCTTGTATTTTTATCACTATTTTTAGCTTAAAGCAATAACCTTATTTTCGTGCGGGTCAATACCGGTGTAGTGGCTAGCATTCACGCCTCTCACATCAAGGACCGTGATTCAATTCGCAACCCAGCAGAAGTCACTAGTGACACGAGTTGTTAAAGTGACTATAATTAAACAAAAAAAACTTATTTTTGTGCTTCTTCTGTCATTCGTCCTATCAGCAATATAGTTGTCTAGATTCATTTATGACCGCGAATTCAAATTCTTTGCATTGCAGTGGACGTAGTCTACGAGGACTATACCCTGACATAAAGGTTTTTGGTATACAAACATTAAGTTTCGAATTTTTCTGAAATAATGTGTTCAAGAACTTGCTATAATGAAATTTCTCAACCTTTTAATTAATTTTATATCTATACCCGTGATTTCAGAACTAATACCAGGATTGGTATAAGATCTTCAAGCTGTATTTCCTTCATTACTATGGCTGTATCCTCCTGATTTCCTCCAACCTCTAAAATCTAGTAAATATGCAATATGGACCATACATTCGAAGCAGGTTATCCAACCATGTAAAGGAGATATCCCATAATTAAGATACCCTACGTTTACTTTGAGTGTTTGCATTTTGTCTATGTTGTTGAATTCTGATATAGTAGCCTTACAAGCGTAACATCTGTGCTCTGCGCTACTCTGCGCTAAATGAGACTATATCCATTTGAAAGCTCATATTTTACGCTAACTTTTACCGGTAGTGTCAATAGTGGCGAACCTTGGCTTCAAAACTTTTAAGTGTGTTTTACGCGAAAATATGGCACTTTTTTAATGAAAATTAAAATTGTGGCATACTATGATAAAATTACTGCACACTCAATTAATGGGCTTTATTGAGCACTATTTTTTGTACAACTTTTCCTTAGACACCGTTGAAATCCGAGCTACCATTAGACCTCTAGCATGTTTTGAAATATTGGGTTATTTTTCAAAAAAACGCTAAAACATGCTGAGATAGCATACTTTCAAGATTCATAGAAAATTCAAATTTTGTCATATTGATCTAAAATTTTGGATTTGAATACTTCAATAGTATAGAATCACAGGAAAAATACAACGGAGAGTCGAAATGAACTTTCATTTTTTGGCTGCTGGCCAGCGATTCCCCACTGTGCAGAGTGGCGGCCTATTTGCTTACTTTTTTGGTGACAATACACTTATCGAATCAGTACCGAATTTAGGAGTCATTTCCACGTTTTTCGACTCCCGGTAGGTCTCGAGGTACGACGCTGATGAGCTCTAATGAGCTAGTCGTTGCATGTTCAAATCTCAACTGAAAAAGGCTGTAAGAGTCAATAGGATCGTAGCACTAGCCCCACAATTGTCCTGTTCTCTACAGCTGGCTGCGACGTATGTCGAATTAAACCAGAAGGTCAAGTTCCGAAAGCGTCTGTCTTGGACTCCGGGCTCTACTTCAAGGTCATCGACCTCTGTCACTACTCTGTACTCTTCTGAATATTGTTTTCGCTGGTCTCTCATCCGGTACGTAGGCAGTTGAGCATAACCAACGTGATCTGTAAAAGGCGCTATTAGCAGCCGCAATCCGCCTTTTTGTTATTATTTGTTTGTTATTTGTTATTTATTTTGAATTTTATAAAGGTTTTATTGCGGTATTAATCATTTCCTCTGGATTTATTGTGGTATTGCGCAATACCAAGAGGATACGAGTCCAAACACACTTATAGCTAGCTAGAAAACCATAATAAAACTGTTCATCAAGCAAATTTATTGTGGTTGCTTATATTACCACGTTAAAACTTGTTGGCTGCACCACGTCTCCTATAAACTTACTATAAGTGTGGCGTAGCAATACAAAATGGCGCACCATTCAAAATTGATCTTATCGCGGCTACTTGTCAAACCGCAATAAATCTGTTAGTTTTATAGAGCTATTATACAGAAACACCCTGACCAGACAGTTTTTTGCAGCTATTATGAAGAATACCAAAGTTCAACACCAAAATCATTTTTTTATGCGAAGCCATATTGCCATATTCTAGTATTTTGTTTTAGCTCGCAAACAACAATTCATCAAAGCAAAGTGTTTTGCAAAAAGAAAGTTATTATTAATCGGTTTTCCTGTCAAAGGAAGCAACTAAAATGATTTTGCTAGAAATTGATATTGACTAAATTAATATTTTTATATTGTTAAAACAACCAGCTTTCGAAAATTGCAAAATTTCAGTGGCGCGCTGATTTTATCGACCTATTATATCAATATGCACGATGAAATTAAATGCGCACATGCTGTAAACCAACGAAATTGCTTAAAATTTAATAAATATTCTATGAGATATTTTATTCTACTCGCCATAAACCAAATCGTTCAGAAGGATCTGTCAGTAAAATTTAAACTTTTCTGCTCACGGATATATTTTCAAGTTGACAAACCTAGCGAACTTATTTAGCTTTTGCCAGAAAAGCGAAAAGCTTTTTTAAATTATGGCGATGGCTGTCAAGCAGCGAAAGCTATACCGGTTTTATTGCTGCTTTCAGCAGAGCATGATACGACTACTTGAGCTTATAACCTGATTCTTATAGCGGTTATGAAAACATTCTGAGGAGTGGGCCACTTGGTCAGAAAGCAGTTTTATAGCGGTCATCAGAAAGTTCTGGTGAAGCTCATAGCTTTATTAGCGGTTTTATGAGATTGGCCATGAAAACCACTATACGAACGTAATAAAACTTGCAATTGTTACTTGGGATGTCACAAACGTACCATGGTAAACAAATCCATCGATCACTTCAAAAGTATCTCCATCCACTGCAGTTCCAACGTCCGAAGGTTTACCACGCTCCCTACCAGCCATCATATTCTTTGTTTTGGTAGAGTTTATGTTATACCTTATCCTTTCAGTTTTTTCCTTAAGATGTGAGCACGCTGCATCCACAGCCTTACGGTAAACGCCGATGATATCGATGTCGTCAAGGAGAATGAGAGATTTCGTGATGACGGTACTACTTCTCTGCACGCCTGCCCTTCTAATAGCACCTACCAATGCAATGTTGAACAGCTAATTCGATAGTCCGTCACCTTGCTTCAAACCATCTAACGTCACAGACGAGTCCGAGGTCTCACCCGCTATGCTGACACGTGATTTTGAATTATCAAGGGTAGCACATATCAGCCTAATCAGTTTTGTTGGAAAACCTTGTTCAAGCATAATCTGCTACAGCTCATTTCGTTTAACTAAATCGTACGCCGCCTTGAAGTCTGTAAACAAGATTCTTTTGTAAATAGGACATATGAGACCTTCAACCAATTCGAAGGTATCCACCTCAGTCCACACCTTTAGCATAACCGGACGGATTGCACAATACAGCCGTTCACTCCCGAATTTCAAAAGTTCGGCGGGTCTCTATCTCGTTCATCCTCAACGGTACACCGAAAGGTTATCTTCAGCGCCTAGACACCTCCTATCTATTGGTAATTTGGTTCCCTTCCTTATCGTTGCACCTAACATGAGTTAGTACGGTCCGGTTTCTGATTCCGATGATCGTTTAAAACAAGCTTCTCGGTTCGTGTCTCTCGAAACAACTCTCTGCGCCCTCACAAGAATGCGTTCCCACTGCTGGCATTTCCTACGACGGCGAAACTCTTTTGAGCATCTCCTGCATCTCGGTTAGAGTTCTGAATTGAGAGACTGGCCATGTCACTCAATAACTCGCATCATTAAACCAACGAATCTTACTGATTACGTGAAACGTGTGTCGCTGGTTTAATAATGACAAGTTCTCGTGAGCTACTGAGTTGCCATGGCCAATCTCTCAATTTAGAACTCTAAATCGTATCTTCCTTGTTGAACTTGATTTGAATACATTGAACAACCGGGTACGACTCTTGCTTACTACTAGATAGGTGTTAGAGTTTACGTTTGGTTCTGGAAGAACCGAACGTCTGCGACATCCGGAAGGTGCCGGCCATCAAACAGAACGTAGTCGATCTGATAACAGGCCTCTCCATTAGGGTGTTTCCAGGTATTCTACCGAATGTTCCGTCTGGCGCAGCAGTCAGAGTTGATAAACCTCATACTGAGAAACCAGACAAAAAGGTAAAAATTAATATTTAATTGCATTTTATTGAAACTTGAACCTGGATTTATAGTTGTACTCGAGCAAGAATATATTAAATTCATATATGAAACTCAAAACCCTTTTGCTGAAGTACTACCTACGACTCTACAATGAATTGCACTCCGGATGGTGAATAAATAAAAATAAGAATAATGGTTATGAAAAATTAATTTTAAACTTATCAGTAGAAGGGAGCAAAAAACGTTGCAAATGTAATGCGATCGGCTCGACATGTTAAACATAATTTCATTGTCTTCACTATCGATTGCACTCTGGAAACATCGTGTATTCAAACACATTTGCCTGTACTCTGTAGCATGCTAACGGTTCACGAAGGTTTATTTACACAAACGCCATGGTGCCAACACCTGAAAACAGAAAAAATGTAATTAAATATTTGTGCCGCGAATTTGTTGGTTTCCACTGAGGTATTATTTTACCATCATTACCATTTTACCACATGTTGGCCTCAAGGTGCGACACACCAAACTAACAAATCAGTCGTCATAAATTCGAATCTCGACTGGAAGTAACTGTTAGAGTCCAATTGGAGTGAAGCACCAGCCCCGCAAATGTCCTGTACTCTAGCAACCGGATGCGAATCTGTCGAATTAAAATGAGTGGGTCAGGTTCCGAAAACGGAATGTAGTACCTAAGCTTTTGCCTAGCTTTGCTTTTCGTAATCGATGCTTAAGCGTTCTCCGAAATTCGATCAAGTTGACTGATTAATTACAGCTTCTGAGTAAATCAAAAATAGATTATTTGGTTTTACGGGACACACCAATTTCTCTTACTAGGAAGTAATTTTAATTAGAGCTAATTCATAGAACAGAAATTTCAGTATGATTTTTTCGAAATATTGTTTCAGGTAATTTTGCAAGAAATCGACTCAGACTTGCTTCCAACAAATTTTATTGGAAGTACAAATCAATCCAGTCCGTTTACGGCCGATAACTCATTTGCAGTGGTTGGAGAATTCGCGAAAAAGTGATCATTTGAATCGATGAACATCCCTCATGAACACACCCACTATTCGCCTGGCTCGCCGATAATTGTGAACATCAGAATTCGTTCAAAAATTGAACATTGAGCATTGAGTGTTTTCGATTTAGCGGATATAGGATTGTTGGGGACGTCGGAAAGTATTAAAAATAATATTACCATGAAAAGGGAATAGTTTAAAGTAGTGTTAATGGCTTTACAAGCAGCAAAAGGTGTTAATTCGCACTTTTGCGTTGCACACGATATTCGTATATTCAGCGAAGCTATGAACTGTGAATATATGTGACTCCTTCTTATAGGTGAATTGAACCACTGCACTCGCGTCGATGTTTTCTCATGGTAAAACCGTTTGACGATGCTCGGCGTATATATTCATTTTGCGAGTTTTCCAACCTCTGCTGATTTGTTTCCAATTCAAAAAGATGCAATAGATCATTTATTTTATTTTGTTTAACTTCAATATACTGAGTCTTCTTGATGTATATTCATGGGAAAAGCCGATTGAATTGACAACATTGATGTCATTTTCAAATCAGTATAAAAACCCAGTTTTTATTTTATTCAGTTTATAAACGTCAATTACACAGAGCGGTAAAAATTGTTCATTCATTCGACTAAAACATACTGCCCTCAAGTATCTCTCAAGCAATTTTTTAATTCCCAATGGAAAAAATATTTCCTCTTTTGAGGTGAACCAAGTTTCGAGCCAATATTTGAACTCTTAGAAAGAAGTAAATAATTGATCTGCTATCTGTGTGCTGCATCCGTCGGAACAACCAGAAAACACGGCCGGTGTGGTAAAATATCCCGCTTGAGCGTTCTCAAATACTTTTTAACGACATTGACGACATGTGCCCGAGCAGTGTCATGCAGCAAAATAACTTATGCCATATCTTTTCACGAATTTCGGTAGTTTTTCTTGTAATGTACTGTTCAAATGAATCAATCGTAGCCTGTATCGATCACCCGTCATAAAATCGCCAGGTTTTAGTAGCTCATATTACAATACCTGTATCTATGTAATATCTGTACTTATGGCAACGCTGGTAGGAACGTTGGAAACCTTCGAAACGTCGACTTTAAACAAAAAATAAATGTTTTCGTACGAAACCTGTGACCAAAAACCAGTACAATATCTTAAACAGAAACTGAACGTATCATGCAAAGGTTTTGTGCCGCGAGCCGAAAAATGCCGCAAGGGATTTTGTCGGATTAACGTGAGGTGATCGAAAAGCGAAAGTAGCACTACAATGAGCACTTGAATGGCGCAGAGATGAAATCCTAAGACTGCAGAAGAAATGACTACATCACACAGTATAGTCCAAAAGGGTGAAAAGTGGAGCTTTTTTTTAGATTCATTTTAGCAGTATAGTGACTTCGGAACTTTTGTTCGTAAAAATAATCCCCATAATCTGAAGATCTTACCATGATAAAAATAAAAAAATAACTTTTTTATGTTGGGAAACTCAAACATAATTTCTTCAGCAAGGTTGTAGAAAACATAAAGGCAAACAAATTTGCTGAAGATATGATATTTCTATCTCTTTCGGGTGTAAAGATACAGAGCATTTTCTTTAGAAGTTCTGTAAAAATTAGTTTTTCATTCATAGCTTTTGTTGGTTGCATTTCACAAGAATATATTGTTCTAGGCAATTATTGAAGCATTCAAACATTGCAATCTTGCATACGTGCCGCTTGTTCTCAAGCACCCTTAAGAGTGTACGGTAAGCATATGTTTTATGTGTTTTGCGTACGCCATAAGCTACATACACGCACACTGTTAAACCATTTTATAAAACACAAAAAAAAACGAGTAAATTTGTAGCTTCCATAACCTGCTAGAACCTTTTTGAACTTTGAAAACGATAAGAAAACAAAACGTTCATAGAATGCTTGCTAAAGATTGAAGCAATTAAAAAAATCTATTAAAACATATGGTTTCCGTACTCTAATAAGACTGGGTGGGGACAAGGATCACCTATACAAGTTCATTGTACTTGATCTAAGCTTAAAAGGGAAGCACTGATTTCATGTCCCCACTTGCCCCATTCTACCCTATTGGCACGTGAAATTTAGAAAAAATAAAACCTAAATAAGCGATAGCTTTGTAAGGAAAGATTATAGAGATGTGCGACCTTCTGCTAAAACGTGTACTTTAAGTATTTCGATAATTGCCTAGAATAATGTGTTCTTGTAAAATGCAACCAACAAAAGTTAAGTATAAAAAAGTAAGATAATGCTCAATAGCTCTGCACCCGGTAGAGGTAGAAATGTCACTGTTTCAGCAAAGTGTTTTGCCTTTACATTTTCTACAACTTTGCCGATGAAATGATGTCTCTATTTACTAACATAAAAAAGCGGACATGTATTGAGCGAGCCTACGGCGAGTGCAAAACATATGAAAAGTACGCAAGTGGCACCTATGTAAGTTTGAAGTACACTAGAATCTCTTTTTACGTTTATTCATTTTACGTGATTTCGTTTTACGTCCACTTTTTTACGTCCGACATTTGAATTAACGTCCTCTCGTTTTACGTCCAAAATTTGAATTAACGTCCTTTCGTTTTACGCCCAAAATTAACGTCCTCTTTTTTGACGACCGATTTTTTACGTCCTTCCAATAGTGGACGTAAAACGAGATTTGAATGTACTTGACCTAAGCTTCAAAGCAAAGTACTGACTTGCCCCATTTTATCCTATAGGCTTGTAAAGTTAAGAAAAAATAAAGCTTGAATATACGATAACTTAGCAAATAAATGTCCCAGAGATTTGCGGTGTTCTGCAAAAACGTGTGTTTTGAGCAGTTCGATAATTGTCTTGAACAATGTGCACCTGTAAAATGCCACCAACCAAAGTTAAGTTTGAAAAACTAATTTTTAAAAAACTTTCTAAGAAAATGCTCTAATCATCGAATAGAAAGAGAAATGTTATTTCTTCAACAAATTACTGTGCATCAGTACGGCGAATGATAGCAATGTACCGACTCCCACAATAACGGGTGGCAACTAAAACTTTGGAATTTTTTCGCGGCCCTTATGCTCAACAACAAACGAGCTCAGAGAGAAATGAGAGTATGTATGTGTTAGCTTTCTCTCTCTCTCTCTCTCTCTCTCTCTCTCTCTCTCTCTCTCTCTCTCCTCCTTTGTTAATATTTTTTATTTTGTTTATGCTTGGCCAGTTTCGTTAAAAATGGCGTCGAAACAAGAAGCATTTCGGGAGCGCGTTGTACACTTCTACGAACTGCAATAGAAATCTCGGCAAAAAGTATACAGTACAACATTTAGAAAGCAAATATGTTGCGTCTTCGACTGTTTACCATATCCTAAGATGCCCAACAACTATTCGCAAGCAAGGTAGTGGAAGACCAGCCAAAATTATGGACGCAGAAGGACACCGTTCTCTTTCTCGATTCTTCAACAACAAGCCCTCCGTTTTGGCCAGCAATTAAGATGCACCAGACGAATGTAAATATTGATACCGCTTCTACAAAAAACATCATGCAGATGGACAATACGTACAGGGTGCTCCATCTTTTATGTCGGTATGAAAACATTGAATAACTTTAAGAAAAAACAACCGATTTCTATTAGTAATGCATTTTTATTTAGTTTGGTTCCTTAAAATTTTCTTGGTTTAGTTTTCGAAAACAATATCTATTAAGTGACCACCTTTATTAGAAATTACAAATTACAAATTGACTTCTTTTTTCCGCGTTTTCCATTACCTTTTTGAGCATCTCGGGTGTTATAGCGTCGATTTCCGTGCAAATATTTGTCTTGAGCTCGTCAATAGTTTGTGGCTGGTTGACGTAAACCTTGCTTTTCAGATAACCCCACAAAAAGAAGTCCGGGGGGGGGGTCAGGTCAGGGGCTAAATCAGGTGATCTGGGTGGCCAGTCAATGTCGCCCCTTTTTGACACCAGACGTCCCGGAAATTTTCGTTGCAGAAATTGAATTGTCGAACTCGCAGTGTGGCATGGTGCACCGTCCTGTTGAAACCCGTAACGTTCTAGACCTTTTTCGCGCATTCGTGGGCAGGCATAATGAGCCAACATCCACCGATATCGATTTCCATCGACAGTTTCATTTTCTTTGAAAAAATATGGACCAATGTTGGTTTTGGCGCAAATCCCGGCCCACACAGTTATTTTCCGGCCATATAAGGACATTTCGTGAATCTCGTGAGGATTCTCCGTTCTCCAAATGCGGCAATTTTGCTTATTAACACCGCCAGAGAGGTTGAAATTGGCCTCGTCAGTCATGAAAATTGTATTCCAAAAATTAGGCTCAGCGTCAACCATTCGAGCGACTGTTTGGCCGTATTCTAAGCGCGTTCTTTAAGTGTGAAGCGATACATGGCGAAAATTGCACTGAAATGGCGTTTCCAAAACATATCTAATGAAAGAAATCGGTTGGTAAATGTGACAGTTATACAGCGTTTACATACCGACATAAAAGGTGGAGCACCCTGTATTTTGGTCAGATAGAGCATCATCGCATTTCGCCAAAAAAACACAATTGTTCCTGAATACCCATTCGATCGCATTTTTACCCAAAAACCTCGACCCGAAAAATCTCAGTCTCAGTGCGCCCAACCGACGATTTCTTCTGGATTTTGAGTTCTTTGGTGTACAAAAATAACTGGAGAGCCACGAATTGCAAACATTTGATTGGTAGAATCAAGAAATGCATTCGCAAAGTTGACATGACGGCCGTACAACACTCCTGTTTCGACGTCAAACAATAGCTTCGCCGAACAGCCGATTGCGGTCCGTTTTCAAATGTACACTTTTTTTTCAACAATGGATAATGTATCTCTAATTTCGGTAAATGAGATCTTCTTCATGTATATTTATCTTTTTTTGACAGCTTAAGAAAAACAAATTCCAAAATTTTAGTTGCCATCCGTTAGGTGAGGTAATCGAAGCCATCAGGCAGCTCAAAAACAACAAGGCAGCTGATAAAAATGGTGTCGCAGCAAAGCTCATCAAGATGGGCACGAATAGGTTGGCTACCCCGGCTAACAGTCAGAATCTAGGAAATAGAACTGCTACGGAGGAGTGGAAGAAGGGGGTGATATGCCCAATATACCGATAAGCTGGAATGTGAGATCCGCATATAAAGTGCTTTCTTAGACCGGGCCAAATCTTTGTGCTGCACCAGATCCTCCAAAAGCGTCGCAAATACCGAGTTCCTACGTACCACCTATCCATCGATTTCAAAGCCGCCTACGATCGACCGTATAGAACTCTGGATAATTATGAACGAAAACGGTTTTGTCGGGAAGCTGACCAGACTGATTAAGGCTATGATGGATGGTGACAGTGCAGGGCTTGAAACACGCAGGAAACTTCGATTAGGCGATGGTATTTCCTGCCTCCTCCTGCAACATCGCACTAAAAGGTATTATGAAATGTGCGTAAATCTAACCAATTTGCCATTTCGCTGACGACGTGGACATTGTCGGAAGGACGTTCCAGGCGGTTGCCGAGCAGTGAAACAGTGAAAGTTGGATTAATGGTGAATACGTCTAAAATGAAGTACCTGTTAGCAAGAGGAACCGAGCGCGATCAAGTACGCTTAGGTAATAGTGTGATAATCGACAGGGAGTTGGAGGTGGCGCACGAATTTGTACACCTCGGGTCGTTGATGACACCGGAAAACAACTGCAGCAGAGAAATACGCAGACGCATTCTTGCCGGAAGTCGTGCTTACTACGGACTTCACAAGACACTAAGGTCTGGTAAGTTTCACCTGCGTACCAAATGTGTCATGTATAAAACGCTAAAAAGTTTGATCGTCCTCTATGGGCACGAAAAGTGGACAATGCTCAATGGGGACACAAGAGCACTGGCCGTTTTTGAACGTCATATGGTTAGGACCATCTCTGGCTGGGTATGGGAGAACGTTGTGTGGAGAAGGATGAACTATGAGCAGCTCTTCGGTGAACCCAGTATCCAAAAAGTTGCTGGAGTTGAGCATATTGTGAGACTGCTGAACAACAACCCTGCAAAAATGGTGTTCACTTCGAATCCGGTTGGTGCTAGACGCAGACGTGCGCAGTGTGCTAGTTGATTAGATCAAGTGGAGCTAGACCTGCGGAAAGTGTGGGTCATTCGAGAAATTGGAATTAACGCACCTCCTCCACAGCTCTCGGTCCCTAGTCTCGGTTTCCTAGCAAGTTCTTTGCTGCATTTCCATACCTAGATTCTCCTTATAATCCTTCAGAACATTACACACTGTTAATTTTGGCATTTTAAGCCAATTTTGATCTAGATCAGCGTTTCCCAAATGTCGGTTGGGAACCGCTGATCTAGACCCCTCTGGATTTTCCAGTTGAAGGAGGTTCCAGGGAAAAGATTTTTTAACGTCGTGCGGGCTCCATTCTGTATAGCTCCGCGGTACGCTGTAGAATTTTTTAACGAAACACGCACCAGTTGCTCTTCATAAACATGTAAACAAATTTAAGTCAAATGGTTCTAATTCCTACCACAAGAGTCGTGCCGGTGACGTACGAGGGGCGTCCAGATTTACTTCTGGTCAGACTTCACCAACAAATGTGACAGATTCAGTAAGTGACTATTAACTGTCAAGTCAAGTAGGTATACATGCGTGGATGTATTAGTACCTGTACGTCTGCAAAGCAGCAAAGGATAACTCCATTTTCCTGAGCTGTTACCCTCATTAGCCTCTCTGAAATCCACCCAACGGGTGTGAAATGACTCGTTACCATTGGTGAAAAAAATTGACCGCAATCGCTTTGTTCAACTGCACTACCATGGGTCCCTAATGACACCCATAGTGCCGACTGTCGTCGCCCCAAATGCTCTTTCCAGTGAGTGTTATTGCCTGCTTGACCAAACCAAGCTGGAAAGGCACATCGCAATTGGCCAAATCAGTGCTGGTGGTGGCCCCACGCAAACACGCAACCGTGCTGCAAGCAACTGTTGCGTGGCAGAAGTGAGAACCAGCTGACCTTATCCTTATCATTATCGTTATCGCTCCATCATGAAGCAGCGGCGTTGGTGATTTCACGTAGTCCCGCCCGCCCGCCGGTGTGCAATTTTTCACATCGTTTCGAAATCTGTGCGGTGGCGATGGCTCCTGCTGCGGTGTAGACTTCGGACCACAACTCCGAACGACGAGCGCAGACCGTAATTGCTGCCTTCAGCTTTCAATTACGGTTAGTGTAATGTTTATTACTGGTGGTTAACTGCTCTATATTATTTCACTGCTTGTAAACGGATCGGAAGAACCGAGCTGCACGTACTCTGGATTGTTTCATGTAAATACTTAAACGGTGACAAGTGGTTGGTAGCATGGTTGAGTTGTTTTTGTACGGATTGTTCACACGAGAGAATTAAGAATCATTAACAAAAGAATGTGGAAAACGGAAACATCTCGTTTCTGATATGTTTTTCAAAAACAAATAGAAGTTGCTGTTAACAATGTAAGGTCTTTAAAATTTAAATATTAAATTGCTGCTTGCAACCACCATTAAAGCCTATTAAGGATAATTTTTCAACTTTCCGCAATCTTTTCGCTTAATCAATTATTCATATTCCAACATCTAGCGTCGACCGTCCTTAGAATAAGTAAATAAAAAATGATGAAAATAAAAATAAATATTTCGAGACAGACGCTTTTCAGAATGCGACTACATTCGAAAGCAGAGGCCATCTTCGGCATTAGTGTGGTGCCAGAACACTCCGCTCGGTCCGGCCGTAGCGTGACGTGGTTTGCCGGATCCGGTGATGGATTTTCCGCACCAGAACAGCAGCCCGCGATCCTGCAGAAAAAACACACCGTGAAAATGATTGATGATAGCACCAATGTTTGCCTGTGGAAATCAAATAATATATCACGGCACGTCCGCTGGCTATCATACGCGTTTGGGACGCATAAATTGGGAATTATTCAATTTCTTCGAAGCTTGCGGAAAGTTTGTACAAATAATAAATAAAGGGTTCGACAGCGCTTGCAGTGATATATTGATTTACAAGCCTTATTCCGAACATTTAATGACTATTTTTCAATTTTAATACGTAATAATGATATAAATTTACAACGAATCTTTTACCATGCGAGAATCGATAATAAAGTACAGGGAGGATTTCAATTTTCCGTACATTCCGTACGAATTGCGTTTGCTCGTCTGAAAGCGATCAATTCTACGGCATCGAACGTCGATTACCGACCGCCGGAAAGCCCGCTGCTGTTGACCACAATTGATTTTCTGTCGCAGTGTCACATAATAAGAGCTCGGCTCTCAACCGCTCGTTGGCTGACAGCCCTAATTAACCCAGCAAATCCTGCCTGCATGATTGGGTGCCGTGCCATCCAAGAACTAACACCACAGAATCCGAACGGCGTTGGTCTTAACCGCACCGTCAACCGGAGGGATAAGCGAATGACCGCTGAAATTGTACGACGACGCTGCGCTGGCTTGGAATGCAGCACCCGGCGTTAGGAAGGAACCCGTTGCCGTTCGTTCGCAACACTATTAACAATTATTACCAGTCCTACACGTACATCTTGCAGGTACTGAACGACCTCGCTTCGCAGATGAGCAAGATGAAAGTGTTCTATGTTCTATACTTGGAGTTCCCATTCTGCCCTGCCAAGTCGAGCCTTGTGCCATGTACGGAGGTACGTAGGCAGCAGCGCCACCGCTGTGCGGCTTTCGCGAACGGGACACCAATTAAAAGCGAAATTTATAGTGGTTTTATGCAAATGCAATTGCTCATAACATTCTGCGGAGATTCCGATCCGCTCATAGGTCAATGGTCGAGCAGGGATTGGCATTGCTCTAGAAAATACTATTAACGGTACTGCTGTACAGTCCGGTGGATCAATAGTGAAGGAGGGAATCAAGAGGAGGAGAAAGGTCAGCTGAAGCTGTTCAAAGGAATTCAAGTCTATTTCATGATAGTTTCAATAAAAAACAAATGTTCAGGAGTAAAAGTAATGATTTTATTGCAATATTCCAAGTGGGGTTGGAAGAAATCGTGAATCATTCTTGGAATACCTCGCAACAGTTTTTGGATACTTTGTTATCTAACTGTCTTAAACTATGTTAAACTAACTGTCCTGATCTTGCCAGGAAAATATACTTGTGAGTAATTTTCGCTGAAACGGGGCCACTACTGACACGAGGTCTTCAAATATTGGAACTTTTGCGCTTAATTGGTTGAAAATAGTTAAAAAATAAGAATTACATTTTTAATACCTCGAAATAGTGGACTCCTCGATCGCCAAGGGGCCTAAAAGTTTCGAAAAAAGTTGAATTTTGAGCAAACCTTGAGATATTTAATAAATTTGCCATGAAACAACTAACAAATGACTCGGTTTTGTAAAGAAGAACAGGGCTTTCAAAAAGAGTAAAAAAAATTCACGGCCATCTTAATTTTGGTCGCCATATTGGATATTATTTAAAGAAATCGCTGTTTTCACCATGAGCCCCCCAACCAATTTTCATTTTCATTCATTTTCAAATGGAGTACAAAATTTTTTGGCGGCCATCTTGGATTTGGTCGCCATATTGGATTTTATCAAAAAATCGCCGTTTTCACCATGAGCCCCCAAACCGATTTTCATTTTAAGACTACCATTAGAAAACTGAGAAAAAATGCTACAAGATACATTCATAAAATTCGGTATGCAATGGCATTAACTGAATAAAACAACAAGTGATTTGTAGCAAGGTTCACAATTTTCATATAATTATTGTGATATTTCCAGAATTTCCTATGAAACAAACTACAAACGACACGGTTTTGTAAAGAGGCGAGATAGGGCTTATAAGCGAAGCGAAAAAAAATTAGCGGCCATCTTGGATTTGGCCGCCATGTTGGATTTTATCAAAAAATCGCCGTTTTCGGCATGATCCCCCCAACCGATTTTAATTTCAAATTCACCATCGGAAAGCTGAGAAAAAATGATATAAGAAACATTCATGGTCAGAGGTGACCAGAGATCCCAAATATACGAATTAATCAACCATTTGCATTGATCGCCGTCAATAGTCACTGTCCGTGGGAGGCAAATGTTGCTTTCTCTGGAGCCTCTACCTACCATATATTTAATTTTCGTCGCATAGATTTGTAACCCTAGCCTGGTTTTTAGTCTGGCGTACATTGCTCCCGCCATCCCAAGCTGACTACTAATGATGGCGAGGTCATCTGCAATGGTTAGGAGTTGGCTACTCTTGCTGAAGATCGTACCTCTCGTTTCGCTGCCCGCTCGCCTTATCACACCTTCAATAGCGATATTGAATAACATACAGGGCAGTCCATCCCCTTGCCGTAACCCTCTGCGCGACTCTAAAGGACTCGAGACTGTCCGCAAAACGCGCAATTAGCACATCACTCGCTCCAGGGTAGCCTTGATCTGCCGCGTCAGTTTGTCCGAAAAACCGTACTTGTGTATTATCTGCCATAGCTGTTTGCGTTCAACTGTATCTTATGCTGCTCTGAAATCCACGAAAATATGATGCGTGGGCACGTTGTACTACGAACATTTCTGGAGGATTTGTCGGAGAGTAAAATTTGATCCATAGTAGCACGGGCTCCCATAAAGCCCTCCTGATACTGCACTACGAATTCTCTTGCTATTGGGGATAGACGACGCAACAAAATCTAAGAGAGCACCTATAGGCTGCGTTGACCAACGTGATGCCGCGGTAATTACAGTAATCTAACCGATCGCCCTTTTTGTAGATGGGACAGATTAGACCTTCCATCCACTTCTCCGGTAGGAGGGATTCTCGTCCCAAGAGCTACAGCTATGTTTGGCGTTTCTTTCAGGTAACTCTCTCCATTTCATGCCCTTTGAAGGGTAAATAAATACTCGGTCTAGGACCCCTTGTCACCAATTTTCCAAGCGTTTCAGAAATCGGCAGTAGCCTTGATCTCGCACGTTTGGTTTCTGGTTTGTACATTGTGAAATTCGAGCGGTGACGTACGCTTCTCGCGAAGGGCAAAGTATTTACACACAACATTTACAAATTTTCTGTCAGAGAAAACAAATTCTAAATAGGCTTTAGCTGTCTAGCCAATTACCCGTTTTGTACATGAAACAAACAGCTTCTTCCTCCGGTAACTTCTCCTCTTCCTAAATGTTGAAAATAACCCAATATAGAGCCATTGCCAGCATATCTTGGCAGTGCTTGTAAGGCTCTGCTGGTAGGCGACCCTTACCGGTGGCTTCGTAGGTCTTCCCGAACGCGATATCTGATTTAATTTGTTGGAGATCTGGTGCTGAGACATTCCTACCTTCCATGGTTTCTTCTGCAACTACGAAATTCGTATTCGTATTCATCGAAGAACTGCTTTCACCTCTCGACAACCACGCTTTTTTTTTGATCACATTCCGTTCTTCGCTCTTGAACATCTTAGGATTCGGTATGTAGTTCTGTCGAGATTGAATCACCTTCTCGTAGAATTGGTGGGTGTCATTATCGCGGAATAGTTGTTCTAGTTCTTCAGGATCTCTGCCTTTCTTTTGTCACTTTTTACGGATCGTGGTTGTCTGGTTCCATGCTGGCGGGATTTGACCAAGTTATCTCTTGTGGCAATGCTCAGATAACTTCCCCAAACTCTCTTGTTTCCTCCACCACTTGTTGGCATTTCCCATTAAACCAATAATTTCATGTATAACGGAGTGAGGGCAGCAATTGGAATGAATTTTCAATTAATTTCCATCACTTTGTCCCGACCGTCTTCGAGATTTGAAGTATCTAACTGCTCGATAGATGGCAGAGACCATGCAGAGTTTCAGGCTACTCCCAATTTCATTATTCCAGTCATTTTGTTGTCAAAAATCACTTCAAACGCATCAATTTTTATCGGTACAACTCTCTCGTAATGGTTTGACCAGATTGCAGCAGCTTATGAACGATTATAAATTCGTACCTTCATCTCCACCAAATACAGAGTATTACCTTGGTTCTGTGTATATTCGGCTTTGTTGTCGATGTTTCTAATTGGGTGGGTCTCGTATGCGATTTCTTACACTTCCAACTGTCTGTACTGGTGAATGTTTTGGTGAGTTGGGTTATTTATAGACACAAATTGTGTCTCTTCCTCGATCTATTGTAATCGAACTGCCGAATTGAGAAGTTTTAATCTAACTCGTTTTACTCAAGGGACGACGAAACTGTATAGGCACTTGCGACTTACAAGGCACTGCGCACCGCACGTGACGCTGAACTTTGTTCGTCCGTTAGCGTGTTAGCCGCGATTCTCAACGCGGATCTTCTTGGTAACTTGATATCTAGTTCTTCGAAAGATATTGAACCATGTTTTTCGCCTAATCGCCACCTTTTTTATATTGTTTATGTTATGTTTATCTTCACGGTGCCGCATAGGATTCGCAAGGTGCCAACATTCAACTGCACTCGATACACTCAGGTGCCAACATGCTCCTTCCCACTAAAAACTTTCCTGCTCCCCGTTTCCTGAACTCCTCCCGGAACCACCGTTAGCCGTTACCGCTCTATCGACGGCGCCTCATGGTGTCTTCTCCAACGACCGCAAGCATCACCCGCCGAGTGGCCACAAAACGCGGGCAGTGAAGCATCACATGCTCCGTCGTTTCCTCGGCTACCGTACAAACGGGGCAATAGGGCGAGCCTTTCCGCCCACGCATATGTAGATACTTCTTAAGAGTAATTCTCGCTGAAACGGGGCCACTACTGACACGAGGTCTTCAAATATTGGAACTTTTGCGTTTAATTGGTTGAAAATGGTTAAAAAATAAGAATTACACTTTTGACACCTCGAAATAGTGGACCCCTCGTTCGCCAAGGGGCCTAACAGTTTCAAAAAAGTTGAACTTTGAGCAAATCTTGAGATCTATATCATGTGATATTTCATAAATTTGCTATGAAATAACTAACAAATGGCCCGGTTCTGTAAAGAAGAAGAAAAGGGCTTTCAAATGGAGTAAAATTTTTTTGGTGGCCACCTTGGATTTGGTCGCCATATTAGATTTCATCAAAAAATCGCCGTTTTCACCATGAGCCCCCCAACCGATTTTTATTTTAAGACCACTAGGCCACCAGATTTGCTCAAAATTCAACTTTTTTTGAAACTGTTAGGCCCCTTGGCGAACGAGGGGTCCACTATTTCGAGGTATCAAAAGTGTAATTCTTATTTTTCAATCAATTAAGCGCAGAAGTTCCATTATTTGAAGACCTCGTGTCAAAAGTGGCCCGTTTCAACGAAAAGTACTCAAAGCATACATGGCCTGACAAAAACTGGGTAAGGAAACCCCACCATGTCTTCTACCGATCCAGGACGAGATGTTATGAGTCCTTATGGGTCCACCTGCCATGCTCAGCGTGATCCCATTCCGCCTTCCAACGCCTAAAAGAGTCCAGCTTAACTCTGTCCCTGACGTTCCTCTGCCTATGGCACTCGATGCTCTCACCTAGAAGTATACATATGGGAATCATGGCTGCAATGAACCCGATCACATCCAACAATATGGTACGGTAGCCGCACGCTACGCGCAATGCCAACAGCCTGAACACCTTGTTCAGACATGCCTGTTTGCGCTTACTATCCAAAGCCGGGGCCCATGCTGATGCACTATACCTCAACACCGACATGGCAACGCTGGCCATCCGGCGTCTCTTACTGCTGCTAGGTCCATACCCGTTCGGCATAATTTTGGACAACGCAATTCCCTACCCCATACTCGTGAATGTGCATCCTAGGGCTTAAGTCCTCCAATAGGTTTTTTTTTGCTCCTACTTGCGACTTGAAAGCGCAGGAAGGCCATGAATGTCTTTGTTGGTCTTTTCTTTCCTCTGTGGACTCATCACTGCGACCAGTATAGTTGATCTATTGTGATATCGGTGTTTGCTGTATGACCTTCGTTCCTCTGACTTAACTACAGGAGGGACTTTTGCATTGTCAAGAGGCTTCAGTGGGTAAATATAGAATTCAGCATGAAGGAAAGGTAAATGAGGGACCTGAGAATAAACCCATGCTAAATCACTTGACATCGAATGGCCTGATTCTACTAAGATTCGAATCCTTGACCATTCGCTTGTCAAAGCAGACTCGGTAGCCTTACGACTACAGAGCCCCCCTTTGCTGATCTTGGGAATGTTCAATTCAAATGTGAAATCCGTTCTGTCGTAGGCCTGCGAAACGTGGTCCGTATCGGCGCAAACAATACAAAAACTATAGGTTTTTGTCAACCGTTGCCTGCGATACATAATTCGGACTTGATGCCATCGCAGGTGCCTAGTTAGCTTCGAGGTACGATACCGGTCTAACAAGCCAGTCGTCGTATATTCGAATCTCGGCTGAGAGGTGCTGTTATAGAGTCATAGGATCGTTATAGTAGCCCCGTAATTGTCCTGTACTCTACTAGCCGGCTGCGAAGTCTGTCGATAAAGAAGGGTCAAGTTCTCAACAGGACGTTTATACTCATGGCTTTGCTTTTTTGCCGTTACATTTGGATCTCCATTTGCTCAATAAAAACAGAGATTCGGTAGCGTAGGTGAATATGTAACGGACATACTATGAGGAGTGGTGCGAATGCAATCTGCAGGGCGGCACTGGAGAAACACGACTTCATTCGTTTGTTCTGCTAAACCTTGGTACACGGACACATAAGTGAAGTCAAAGTAACTTCCCCACATTGAGTCTCAGAGGACCACAGCGGGACATTAAGCGTCATAAATTATGACTCATAATACATGATTCCATGCCAAGAGATTGCATACGCGCTGCCCGCACTGTGAGGCAGTTGAAAAGAGTGATTCACCATTTAACGAGACTTCTGCCGATCTTAGCAATGACTGACCCCAAAAAATTGGAATCTGATATATGTGGATGCTCGATCGGTACGTTTGCACAAAGCCTATTCGACTCTTATTCCACACTTACATAACAACTTATAGATGTTGATTAGAAGCTAGAAAAAATATTAGATATGACGTTTAAACAACAGGTACTACATCAAATTCGCTTATTCACCACCAAATGCTACCACACCACTCTTATTCCACACCTCTCTCTCTCTCTCTTTCTGTCTCATCCTACGGTGTACTTATTAGAGCACACTTCAGTGGTTTCAGAGGCTCCAGCTCGGTGTGTGTCAGGCCACGGATCCACATCAATGTCTCAACACATCCCCAAAAAAGGTTAGGTCATTCGTGACTTCTGCGGCGTTGGGATTAAAACCCGGGTCCTCGGCGTGAGAGGCGTGCATGCTAACCACTACGTCGGGACTGACCCCTTGTTTCCCAATTACCATTATCGGTAAAAACTCGATACCTAATCATTGTATGGTCGCATACAGGGATTACTCGCTCACGTAAATAATATGCATTCGACAGTCGACTTCTCCCTCCTATGTATGAGGAGATTTTGCTTCCCCTTATTCGGCAACAGTTTCAAATATTCATCGCACTGAAATAATGCAAAGCTTTGTGAACAACTCTAACATATCATAATACGTAGCTCATATCGCTCGTAATTAGGTGATTATCTTCCGCAAAGCTGAAGCGTATCCATAAGCGATGGATCGAAACGATACCAGCAAGGAGCCGGTCGGCGACGGAAATATTATGCCATAGATTATCCGTCCCTATCAAAGACGTTCCATTTTCCTTAGAGTCGAGCAACTCGTAGTCCAACTTCCAGGATGGATTAAAATTAAGCATAGTTTTATGAAATAAGCTCGTAAAGTGCCATCGAAAGAGCTATCGAACCACCATTGAGAAACATGAAAATCATATCAGTGCGGTTGTCTAACAGCCGTATGAGAACCGAGGAAAAAAGTTTCCTCGATTGCATAATCAAGCCTATAATGTTATGGATTTAGTTACAATGTAAGATTATAACATGACCATGGTACGATACAGCAATGGGCGTTCTGTAATGCGATTAATCAAATTACTTGCTGTATTTATGATGGATTGCAACACCCGACGGAGCTGGCAATGTTCGTCGATTCATTCACAATACTTAGTACCTTACCTTGAGAGGCTTTAAATCTGGATTCTCCGAGTCAACTGGAATATTAACAGAAATAATGCTGTTCATACACTAGTTAAGACGGTAACAAAACCCTCCGAATTATGCCAGTTTAAACTGAAGCTTACCTATTTCCAACAACGGAACAATACCGATCCAGCCACAATCGTGCAAAAGTTGAAAAATGCTAATTTTCCAGCTGCTTGCGCAAATACCAGAGACTGCTGGGCTGTGAAAAACTGCACTTGCCTCGCAGTGAGGCAAACCATCAGCAACGCTAATAAATAATATCATACAATTATAAATAATCTGATTTAATAATTTATCCCCAGTCCGGCCAGATCCCCACCGGCAGCAGGGATGGCTATGGAATTACGAACTTAAACTCAGTTTTAGAAGCCCGAGTGATAATTCACGAACGAATGCACTCAATTACACCCCGTTTGTATGACGCCGGCCGACCGGCCTCCAGTGAGTGCCGTGAAGTGGACGGAACGGATAGGACACGCTCGGCATGTCGAGCACATCATCCGGAAGAGAGTGAAACCGGCAAAAAGATGGATGCTTCGCTTTGCGCCAGGGACGATTCGGGTACTGCTCCGGCTATCGCATCGGGAGGAATTAATAACTATAATCTCCATTCGGTTCCCCTTGGGGTCAGCCCGCAGTGTCGATGGAATTGTCTTCGAGGTAGCCGGATAAATAATGGGAAACTGTCGGCTCATTATCCTGTTTTGCGGGGAAGGTTTCGATGAAAAATACGCGCCGAACGGTGAGGAGACGTTTGTGCTTCTAGTCTAGTGTCCAACGCTGCAAAGGGAACGGATTTCGTGATTCAGGTGACTAAAGGTTAAGCGACGAAGCGCAGAGCGGTGCAGCAAAGGGTATTTAAGAAATTATTACACTTCGCAAGTACAACTTTTAAAACGGATCTTATAGCGAATTCATAAATTAACCTGGCTGAGGTCAAATAGCACTGAGTTTTAATCGAACTGCTGTCAAAGGGTTGATAAATTAACAGAGATTTCATGCAACTGTGGAAGGAAGTCTGACTTCATTTCAACCACCCCTTTCAGAAAAGACATAATACGAAAGCTCATTTGATATAGATTACGTAGAGGAGGATTGGTACCACCCACAAAAACTTCAACCAATCGATAACAGATATCAACATCCCAAGAGATATATTAGACTCTGATAACGAATAATATATATTCTCCAGACGAAAATAACAGTGAAGGTCACGCAAGAAACATATCACTTACAGCTGCCACACATCGAAAGGTGTCATTCTCCAACAACAAGTGATTTCTACTTCTCATTGCTCTGTGCACCGCCCGGTTCGGAGTCTGCTCAATCCGTCCATCAAGTAAAATAAATCCGATACTCCCCGTTGCGTTCATGCCTGGTGGTTTCCACTCACTTCGTCCAGCATTGACTTGACCACCCACGACGATGCAATGGCTAGCTGGTCCGGTTTGGAGTGGGCGCAGGCAGTGGCTAGGGTTCAGTTAATCCACCGCAAACGGTAGTCAATTGATTAACCTATCACCGGAGTTTATTTATCCTCTACGGAAAGGCTAATAACTGAAACACGATAAGCCTAATTCGATGTCATTCGTCTTGGCTGGAGCCGATCATTTGTTGCTTTGTATCGATACACCTTCACGGAAGCCCATGACTGGCTTTTCTTTCATGCTCCTATTCGAATAAACCCTCCATCAATTGGATGGACAATATATTAACGCCGTGGAAGGACCAGATGAGGTATTATGTATTGTTGTTACCACCATCGTTAGCAGCGAAACATCAAACGATGAAGACATAAGCACGAGATTAGAGATTGATTAAAACATTTCAATTTGCATAAATTTACACCTTATTATGAACCGGGCACGAGACCCGAACGCGAAGGAGCAACACTTTGGGCTCGGCTGTCGGGTGTGTACGGTACGACGAGTGGTACGAGTAGTAATTAGGGCTGTCGGTATTGGGCGCTTTTGGTGAAAACCGGTATTTCGGTATTGGCGTAGAAAATACCGGTAATACCGGTAAAATACCGGTATTGGCAGATTATTCGAAATCAATAGAAATGTCGATGTTTTTTAGTAAATTTTTTTATTTTCAAACTTTAGCTTCAGAATTGTTGCTTATCAAAGCAGAATTTAAGCAGATATAATACTCTAAGTGATTTATTTTTCTTACTAGAACGAATTTTATTACCATCGCTTCGAACAATTGAAAAAACTTCCGCTTTCATCGATGTCTGACGAACGACTCTAAGCGCATCAGGAATCTTCCTTTCATTTCTCCAAATTTGACGTAGGGAAACCCGTTTTTAATTATTTACAAATATCTTTTATTGTAGTTTACAGCATAATTAATGCCCCGGTCTTCTACAGTCTCTTCACGAATTTTTCCTCCATCCCCAAACCGGAACTCTTGCATAGCGTCATCGTCTTCATAATCCTTCACAGATATCTTCTCTTCTCTGTTATCATACCCACTATTCGAAGATAGTGGGATGCAGATTTCATCTCCTTGTTTAATCAATGTATCACTCGAAAGACTTGAAAAATATTCCAAATTCTTTCCTGGCAGATTCTTTGATGGCAAGAATGCTCAACAAGTGCAAAGATTCCCGTATTCTGATCAGGGCCCGGCATTGTCGAAACAAATAAATTAAGCTGACTTTCTCTCACCTTCGCTTCACACATGAAGCGACTTGTTTCATTTGTTGAACAGAACGTTTCAACAAACTTCTGCTGAAGCTAGTCACTGTGTCAAATGCCAACAATTGTCAGTCAGGCGCGATTTGTCGATGTTGAGTAGGTTAACCCGAATCATCCCAATGATGCCATATGGCATCACTTGACAAATTTTATACTTTTCGCTATAAAATGAAAACAAATCGCTATTTCCATAATTTGGTAACACCATTTTGAAGGCAAATAGATATAGTTCGACAAGAAATATCACATTAAGTATTTTAGCTCTGTACAGCGTTACCAACCGGTTTTTACGAAAATCTGGAAAACGAGAATAAAAGTGTCTGGAAAAGTCTGGCTGCCATTTGCTCCAATGAAAGACAATGTTTGGAAAACGTCTTTTTTTGTCTGATTGGGCATCAAAAAGTCTGGAAAATCCAGACAAATCTGGAAGGTTGGCAACGTTGGCTCTGTACCTTGATACAATAGCATTTCAAAGTTGAAAATTTGCCTGATTATGGGGGTAATTCTGGGCTGATTCGGGTTATTCATAATATGCGTTAAATGGTAGGAAATGTTACTCAAAATCAATTCAAAGTTGCTGGCCTTCTTCGGAATATTTGATAGAGAAATACAAATGAAACTTTAAAACCGGTCGTCATGATGAAGTAAAACTCGTTTCAATGACGCTGATTGAAGCCAATTTTGAAACGAAGCGGCACTGCTTCGGTTGCAACTGAAGCTTCATTACTTCATGGTTGAATAACAATTTACTATTGTAAGTGATGTTTCTGGGCCCGGCCCGGATCTTGTTTCCTTAATTCGTTATTTGAGAGCTTCGAATAATTTTGTGGCTTTTAAATATCAAGTTGTTCCAAAACGAATTGAAAAGCGACGTCTGGCTCATACAATGAAACATTTTTACAGCAAAGATGCTCTCATGTGCCTTAGACGGGTTCAAGAGCTATAATTATTTGACCCACCATTTCACTTTCTTCATTGTTAGTAGTGGAAGAATCTCGTCTGCATTAACACCAAGTTGTTTTTCAAAGAGTTTTATAATCTTTTGTCAAATGTAGTTCAGATTAGAAAATACCGGAAATACCGGTTTTTTGCCTTTCCAAAACCGGTATTCCGGTATCCAAAAATTGTCCGGTATTACCGGTTTCGGTATTACCGGTACTACCGGTTAGACAGCCCTAGTAGTAATCGAAGCTCATTGCCGCCAAATGACAGTCGTTAGATAATGCTGTGACTAGCCCGCGGATGGGATCCCGATCCCCTGCCGTCGCCGTCGCCGATGATGGACAACCTCCGGGATGAGTGCCGCCTTAAGCAGAGAGCTTTGGCTGATATGGCTGAGTGGATTATGTAGGCAGAATTCTATCCACAGACATGATCAGGCTGCGTTGGTAAGCTTTAACGTATGATAGAAGTAAAGCGGAGGTTTCGCGTGCGCGGGGTTACTTGTTTTGCTACTTATTACGGATTGCCTATGCGCCAGCACCCGCCGCCCATGCGATGTGCCTGGACGTTCATCACTACCGGTTTGGCCGGGGCGTTTTTCTTAACACTTGGTTGCAGGTAGGTACAGTGGTACGGTAGCTTGAATGTAATGGGATAAGCACTTTTTAAGAGACAACGGATTATGGCAATCTGTTGTGTATGCCTTTGTGCATACATATAGAGTAGGGCGGGGCATAAGTGCGATGTTTGAAGTTGTCATCAATTTTCGCGAGATATAAAGAAGAACAACAACAAAATATATTTTACAGTGATGCAGCAACTCAATGTCTTTACATTCAACTATAAATCATCTGGAATAATAGTGTTATTGAAAATAAATTCTACATTCTTCTGAACAAGTGCCGATTCGCACTTTTACCCCACTAGCGGGGTAAAAGTTCGATTACCGCGGGGCAAAAGTGCGAAGCTCGAATCCATGAAATTAGCACAGCAGTAGCTAACAAAACCATATTATCGTCAATCTGCAGTATGTTTCGGTAAGGAATATTCTCAATTTACACCTTTCCTATTTTTCGCTGGTGTATTGCAGCCTCCGACAGATCGAAATTTTCCCAAACGTTTGTTTTATGTTTCATCAGCGGAAAAACATTGTTTTCCTTCGACCAACATCTGTAGAACACAGTTTTCTGCAGATCTTCCATTTCTAGTATCTGTAATATAGTGCCAAAAGCTGTATATAAGCTATACATTTTTGCCCTGTCCGTGAATCGCACCTTTACTCCGCTAGGCGCTTGACGGGGTTTGATTAAATTATGGAAAAGCGAAACTGTTATTTTCTTGATTCAAATAGAATTTCGTTTCGAAACAAAAATATTTTTAGGTTGTTATAAAAATTTCGTTTGAAACAAATGAATTTTTTCACTGCGTGATAGAACTAGAACTCCTTTCCCCGAACAACCCCGTTGAGAATCGCGGTTATAACGCTGACGGACGAACAGCGTCGCCCGCAGTACCTTACAAGTCGCAAGGACTTGCATAGTGTCGTCGTCCCGTCAGTAAAATGAGTTAGATTCTCGATCCATGAATCGAACTTTTACCCCGTCAATAAATCGAACTTTTGCCCCGCTAGGCGCTTGACGGGGTTTGATTAAATTATGGAAAAGCAACATATATTTTGTAAATTCTTCTCACCGCAATTTCAAGAGATATATCTGAGTGATGTAAAACGCTGCTACAATTTGTGAATAAGTAATATCCTCCTGTTGATATCGTATTTGCCGTACAACGAAATATTACATCAAAACCGTTCTAAAATAACTTTTACCCATAACTCAGCAACTATGATTCGTAAACAACAAATGTTTATGATGGATTTAAGCTGTCAAAGTACTCACCCATCCATGCCAATGTAGTCAATTTACTCGGAATCCGCACTGATAAATCATTGAATCGCACTTTTACCCGCATCGTACTTTTACCCCTCCTTACTCTAATATTAATAGTTGTGCAATGACTCAGTTTGATCTTTTCAACCAGAAATCAGAAAGAGTACCCGATCAGGAGGGCATAACAAAATTATAACTGACCTGTGCTGACATTGGCAGTGTATTACCCTGTGCTGACATTGGCAGTCTATTATCGTCAATGAAAGATGATCTGCAAGTTCTGTCACACTACTTTGATGCAAATTTACTTTCACTTAACCTGACAAAAACAAAATATATGGTATTCCACTCACCTAGGAAAAAAATAACTAATCACTTAAGCCTCTGTGTCAATGAAACTGATAGAAAAAGTTGATGACTTTAAATATCTGGGAATTTACCTTGACTCAACGTTATCTTGGGATCGGCAAATCAAACATCTACAGCAGAAAATCTCAACTTTATCCGGAGCCATGAGGAAAGTGAGTTACTTCGTTCCAAGAAAAACACTGTTATTGTTTTACTACGGTTGCATTCATTCCCAAATCCAATACCTAGCATTAGCATGGGGTCACGCCAGCAAATCACAACTTAAAAAAATACAAGTCGTGCAAAACAGATGTTTGAAAACCATATTTCAACTGCCGATGCTTTACTCAACTATTCAACTGTACTCGAATGATAACCATACCATCTTACCTGTCCTAGCGTTACGTGATATGCAGACGGTTATTCATATCCACAAGGTCCTTCACCAATCAAACTACCATCATAATATGTCTCTAAATGTTGGCAACAGACTTCAAAATACCCGACGAGCAAACTTTATACAGCGTAATAGAGCAACCACGAATCTTGGCCAGACGTGCATTTCGTTTTTTGGCCCTTCAATTTATAACACTCTACCTGATGAAATCAAACAGATCACCAACATCGATCTTTTCAAATACAAATTAAAGCAATTATTCAAGTTAAACATAAGTAATTATATAATTTAAGCGCATCAACCTAACCCACGTAGAATAGAATTAACATTAAGATTGCCGGATATCAATTTTTGTTTTTTGTTGAACCAGTAGCTTAGTTGTTTTCTGTAATTTAGAGCCCCTTAAAAGGAAATTTAATTCCACTGGGTGCTCATTGATTATTAGAATTAGTTGTAATTAAAATCTACTCCTTTCTCTCACTTATTATTATTTTATACTCTATTATTTTAAATTGAATGTGTCCATTACCAGGGGGCTCTCTGTGTGAGCTTTTTGGTGTGGGGGTGAGCGGAGGGTTAATTAAAAAAAAAAAAAAAAAAAAAAAATAAAACTGTTCCTGTTATTTTTCGACCGATTTTTTACTAACAACGGCTGTTATAATTTAGCTACTGCAAGTGGTTAAAATAACTCAAATTCTAACAAAACTGCTTAGCAGTGATAGCAAAAATATAACAAAGTTTGTTATGTTTCGAACAAAATTATATCAAAATTTGTTACCATATTCCTAACAAATTGTGTTATAATTTTGATAAAATAAAAACTTCTTTACCTCTGTCTGCTATATCGACATTTTCCCGACCTATTGTCAAAAATAGTACAACTATTTATCGGGAACATTTACAAATAGCAACAAAAAAAGATTTTCACACATTCTTTCAATTTCAAAAACCGCACCCTTTCAGTCGGAATTGAACTCACGACATACCGCACACGATGACATCGTCTTAACCACCGTACCAGAAGTACTCTTGAATGTAGGTAGTTTAAATGCTCATATGATTTGACCGATAGCTTATTCTGTCAGTTGTCAGTTTTTGCTGTTCGAGCTGTCTATAAATAGATCTCTATTGGTACGAGACTGTGATCAAAAAAAGAAATCGAATCCGTTTTATCAGTGTTGCACCGTTCTGACCGTGTTGCTCGAAGTGCTTTCAAATGTACCAGAAAATAAATTGAAGTGAACCTGGCCATTCAAACTTTGTTTTTAAATGAATTTTTATATTTCAGGTTTTGATTCTATAAATGTTACTGCTGATTTTGGTAGGAACCAACCACAGTTAAGATTAAAAACAATTATGAACCTAATTATTTTAATGATGCGTGGAAGAAAATATTTCTCAATTATACGAGGTTTTGTTAGTAAAGGATTGGAGAAAACACTTGTTGCTTTTAAATTTTGTAAACAAGACGTATTCCGAGAAAAAAACTAAAACATTTTATTTTATCGTTAATTATTTTTTTCATAATGTGTTTGCTCGATTACGTTTGGTTCCAAGCATCTACCAACAAAATAAAAGTTTGAGAGATTTTCTTTTTAATCCTAATTCGTTGTTCGTTTCAATTCGTTGTTAGAACCTAATAAAGTGCAGAAAATACATAAAAGTTGACTTAACAGGAGCGGCATTTTGCATCGAATATATTTCTAACTGCAATAGTGTATGTTTTCATTTTACACACTTGCTGTTGTCGGATGCTTAAAAAAATTGTTATCCAAACAAACAAAAAAAGTCTAGAATTGACGACAAAATTTTCTTAATGCAAAATTGATAGATATAAGAATTCGCTACATGTAATCGTTATTTCGTTCTGATGCACTGAAACTGAACACTGAAAACTGAACAACTTAATTGGACTTGAAATTAGACACCAAATTTTACTTTGAATTTCATTTGAAATTGCATGTCAAATGGACATGGTATTGGATTTGATATTGGACCAAAATTTAAACTTGAAATTGGACATTAAATTCAAATTAAATTTAGAATTCAAATTGAATTCAAAATAAACATGAAATTTGACTTGAAATAGTACTTGAAATTTTATTTGAAGTTAGGCTGGTATTGCATGTAAAATTTGGCTTGAAATCAGATTTGAAATTAAACATAAAATTTGCGTTAAATTTTATAGAAAAGGTATGGCACGTTCCCTATTGTGTGTCCCGGGCACACCAGTGATGATATGTAACATTTTTAGTAGTGGCCAAAGCCCTAATTCTCCTATATAACTCAATGAGTTATAACTATCAGAATCTGTTACAAACTTGAAACTTTTACTTTCACTTCCTGATCAGTTTATTTCCGATTTGTAACACAATGTGTTATAAATATCAGAATGTGTTATAAATTTGATGTTATCTTGTTATGCCCTCCTGATCGGGTACCTACCTGCTAATGGGGTTTTAAATTTGTGTCGTAGCTAGGAATTCAGTGTATACGTCATAGTCCCGGAGAGGCAAGATGTGAAGACTTTTGTATATGCGTAAGTTGGAGACCTACCAATTGTTTAAGTTCCTGTGAATTCTACATCGAACAATGTTTCTAAAGGCCCGCCCAGAATTGATACTTTGCGGTTGCGTTTGCGTAAATCTGACAGTCCACCCATACAATTTGACAGATAATCTGTCAAATCTACGCAACCGCTATCATAACCCTTTAAGCACGGAGGATTTTAGTTACAATTGCTTTTGGGTTTTTGGATCACCATAATTTTTTATTTATCTCTCGAGATAACAAAACCAATGTGTTCTACACATTGCAATAATTATTTGCTAAATTTAGCAACGTACACAATTGTGTAGGTTCGGCCTTATCCTATACCATTGCACTACGGGCAAAAACGAGCCGAAAAAACGGACGCAATTAGGATATGGCCTACAAGCTGATAAAATGTCACACTTACACTTAATCAGCTCCAGGCCGTGGTTTCCTCTGCTGTACGAAGAAGTCGTTTCCATTCCACTCGGTCCATGGCCGCAATTCGCCAGCCACGTAATCTACGTGGGGTCCGCAGGTCGCCTTCCACTTGATCGATCCATCTTGCTCGCTGCGCGCCCCGCCGTCTCGTTCCAGTCGGATCGTAAGAGCTTTTTTAAGCGGGCTGTCGTCCGACATCCTCACGACATGCCCAGTCCATCGCAGGCGACCAATTTTTGCGGTGTGAGCGATGGGTGGTTCCCTAAGCAGCTGATGCAATTCATGGTTCGTTCGCCTCCTCCACGTTCCGTCTTCCATCTGCACTCCGCCATAGATGGTGCGCAACACCTTCCGTTCGAAAACACTAAGGGCGCGTTGGTCCTCCACGAGCATACTCCATGTCTCATGGCCGTAAAGGACTACCGGTCTAATCAGCGTCTTGTAGATTGTTAACCATGCGGTGACGAATTTTGTTCGATCGCAGCGTCCTACGGAGTCCAAAGTAAGCACGGTTTCCTGCCATAATGCGTCTTTGTATTTCTCTGCTGGTGTCGTTGTCTGCGGTAACCAGTGAGCCCAGGTACACGAACTCTTCTACCACCTCGATTTCATCACCGTCTAAATGAATCCGGGGAGGGAAGTCAGCATTCACTTCTCTAGAACCTCTTCCTTTCATGTATTTTGTTTTCGATACATTAATGACAAGTCCAATCCGTTTGGCTTCAGCTTTCAGTCCGATGTACGTTTCCGCCATCCTTTCAAAGGCACGTGTAATGATGTCAACGTCGTAAGCGAAGCCAAGAAGCTGGACGGACTTCGTGAATATCGTGCCACTCGTATATATCCCCGCTCTTCTTATCACACCCTCCAAAGCGATGTTGAACAGCAAACATGAAAGCCCATCACCTAGCCGTAACCCTCTTCGAGATTCAAAGAGACTCGAGACTGCCCCTGATACTCGAACAACACACACTACTCGATCCATCGTCGCCTTGACCAATCGCGTTAGTTTATCCGGATATCCGTAGTAATGCATAATCTGCCATAGCTGATCTCGATCGATCGTGTCAAACACCGATTTGAAGTCGATGAATAAATGATGCATGGGTACGTTGTATTCGCGACATTTCTGCAACACTTGCCGAAACGCGAGAATCTGACCCATGAATCCCGCTTGATATTGCCCCACGAACTCCTTTGCAAATGGTGATAATCGACGACATAAAAGTTGGGAGAGTACCTTGGAGGCGGCGGTCAACAGTGTGATTGCGCGGTAATTACAACAATCCAACTTGTCACCCTTTTTGTAGATCGGACACACGATGCCTTCCGTCCACTCCTGCGGTAGTAGCTCCTCCTCCTAAATCTTGACAATGACCTAGCGCTCTTGCCAGTGCTGTGCACTGGCAGCCAGTGATAAAATGTAGGTGATCTTATGTAAAATTTTCCCACCGTGGTGTGGTGGTGGTGGTACCCACCGCTTTCCTGTTTGTCATCGGGAAGTGCCCCATTTTGCTCATTCTCCCCTATTTTTAACTTTTTTCCCCTTTTTGGACTATACCAAGCCAGGCTTTGAGAAAACAAAACATAAAAACCTAATTACTTTGTGTAAAGAAGTCCGCAGAATTAAATAGAGTTGACTCCGTTTAGTCCAAAGCGAGATCATCGCTTCGAGGCTCATAGACTTCAGTTTCGGAAGCAGCGGAACGGTCGCTACGTAGCTATGGAAATACACGCAACTTTTTGCAAGTTAAGTTTTTACTAACCCTAATACAACAGATACGGGAATGTCCAGATTGGCACAAAAAACATCCAAATGTTGATCCAAGAATTTGTCTTAGAAAATCCCGTAGTTGAATACACCATTTGCCACACTTCTTTATTATTTTCCAATTTATAAATGACCAGTGTTAGGTTTCAGTAGTAGGATAAGACTGTCCAGAACGCACCGGGGGGGTAGAATGGCCTATGCTATTAATTGCTTAAAAACGCGAAAACTATTTGGTAAAATTATGAATGCGCATTTTATTTTGGTGTAAAACACCTTTTGGTGTAATTCATAATTGTGTAGAATGTAAAAGCATCAAACATAGCCACATCCAATAAAATCAAGCAATTATCCGCGCTCTCATTCCACATGTAAGAAATCACGGTTTTCTCTTAAGTTTTTACCACGAGTCGGTATGCAAATTTCATAATAAATACAGTCTATCTAATTGATATACTGTCATACTCGATGATTCATCACAAAAACGGCATTAACTATGCATATTTTTCACATATATTGCAAAAAACTTCAAAATACAAAACAGGGGTAGAATGCATCACAGCGGGATCGAACAGTTATAAAATATTCTTAATTTGGAGTACATCTTTTGTTTCGGATTATTTATTAATAATGTAGCAATATTATGTATTGTATAGGACTTAGAATTTGCCTTAAACCTAATTGTACATTGTTTAACTTACAATATTTCATCACACATCAGTTGGAGAAAAGTAGATGATTAAATTTTATTGCCAATTATGTTGAGATATGAACCCATTGTATCCCAGCAAACAAGCGTATGTAACAAACGCTACAACGAACGCTTCCGCCATTGCGGCAGCCTAGTTTTAGGAGTTACAACAGCGAAGTTAGGAGTAAACAACACGTGATTGAATGGTAAATTTTTTGGTTGCGTTTAACGCCTAGCTGGGCAAACTTGGTGCGTTTTGTCCACGGGCTTTGGCGTTCTGCCTCACATAATGATTTTGACTCTTGCCAAAAATCGTCAAAAATAACAAAAAATACTTGTTTTTGTTAGGAATTTTTACCAGGAGTAAGTGTAAAAAAGATCCCAAAGTTTTCTAGAGGTTGAAAAACGAGGAACAAACACGCCGTTGCTCTGCAAAATGATGTTTTGCTTAAGCGGTGCATTCTGCACCACCTTACCCTACTATAAACGGAAATTCCGTAGTGTGGAGCATGAACGAGTGCTCTACAGTATAAAGTATTCATTCTTACTGACCCAAAATGAGATGGTAGCAGCAGATTTTGTTTTATTTTATCTGTTACTTAGTGAAAAAAAAACCACTGCGATCTAGAATATCTCCAGTATAATGGATCCCAAATTTGCTAATATATTTTTTCATTGAAGGTCAATCTAAGGCGGTTCTTTGAAGGCAAGTTGTATAAAAATCGTTTAAAAATAGTAAAGATAGAGCCAAAAGTGTAATGGCAAGTACACTAATTTTTGAAGTCCCGGCGGTAACGTAAAGATTAAAGTGGGTATACAATAGGGCCGAACCTTCACAATTGTGTAGGTATGAGAAACAATGTGCATAAGTAAGTTTGTAAAAGTTATTTCCCCCACATTTTTTATTATATCAATTAGAAATACTTATTAGCAATAATTTTTTATCCAAGCAATTTCGAAATACGGATCCAATAAGAAAATACGACAGATAAAACTTTTTGCCGTTTTCACAAGATTTTGAAAACTGGACAATAATTAATTCAAGCACAAAAGAAAACTTCTTTTCAGTTATTTTCTATTTTTTCTACGAGTTACGATGTTTATACAAGAGATTGGTGCCATATATGTAAAAGTACGACGCTTAAAGAGGAAAGGAAAAAAATTTAAAAGTAGTCATGTCTACACCTACCCAATTGTGTGGGCTCGAACTTAAAGGGATAAAGTACCAATTCTGCGCGGGCCTTAAGGCACGTACTTCAATTACTATTTGTATAACACAGAAGATTGGACTGAAAAATGTATTCGGAGAAAAAGATGGGTCCCAAATTTGAGTATGCACTTCAATTTTCACATCTGGCAACATCTGCATAGACTGAAGTTTTTGGAGCGTCTTAGTAGAATACGAAACCTAAAAATAAAAAATAAGAAAACTTATCCAATTTAATTCTACTATGTGTATTTTATTCAATGACAGATACGTATTTCGCCTACGACTTGCAGGCTTCCTCAGCTCGAAAACAGACACTGAGGAAGCCTGCAAGTCGTAGGCGAAATACGTATCTGTCATTGAATAAAATACACATAGTAGAATTAAATTGGATAAGTTTTCTTCTTCTTCTTATTATTATTTTTTTATTTTTTTTATTTTTAACATCTGCATAGTCGTTTTAAGTGAAACAACTAAAGTTGAGAAACTGTTTGTCGCATGAAATCAGGAAAAATGCTTTTCACAGAAAAGAAAATTTCCCGAATTCCATGGTTCCTACTGGCGCTGTTTGCTCCACCTTACCGTAAGCTACAACCGATGTGAAGTTTATTGCTGCGTATTTAAAGCAAAAAGGAAATCTGCTGTTTTCCATCAGTTGATTGAACTTTTTAAGACTTCCTCCAGGAACGCTTCGTGATTATTTTAATTCTCAACGTTTGAAAGACATCCTGCCGCTATTGAAGACGTACAAATTTGGCATACCTACCATCTGATGGATTTTATTCTCGAGGAATGTTGATTGAAAATTGTTTATCTATAAAAAATGCTGCGGCGTCTTTTCCTGTTTTTGTGAAAGGAAAGAGATGTAAATAATTTTCAATGAAAGTTAATTTTTCCGGTTTGTTTTGATGATCCGCAGTGATCCTAGTTACGAGTATATGTGACATAACATCAATCTAGCATTTGCACATGGTTAAAGCTGTTGCTATATACTTAGTCCCTGTAACTACATTTAATACATATCGAGTTTGTCACATATGTTTTAGGTGGAAAGCTAATTTGTGTCAAACTTTCGTTTTAGTTATAAATATGAAGGTTAGCTTATAGTAAAGCTAACAACAATACAAGTGATAAAACTTTTTTTAAGTATCATATAAGATTAATATCACCGAAAACAATCTAACAGGTTTGAAAAAAGCATTGGAAAACAGACACCGATGAAGCCTGCAAGTCGTGGACGAAACAAGTATCTGTCAAGAAAAAAATTAATAGAGGAGATTTAGTCGGATACCATATTTAGCATTTTACAATGGTTTTTTAGTGGAAGAACTAAAAGTTACTAACACTGCATAGTAAGAAGAAATGTCCCATGTCCCGGATTGAAAAGCTGAAAAGTTGTTTTTGTTCGCATGTACCTGCTCCCCGGCCGCGCAGGAGACCACCATGGTCCAATCCGAGGCTACGATTTTTAAAGCGCCAGAGGGCTGCTGCCTTGAGAAGGTACACTAATAGGCGTAATCCTGTGACAAAACGTGCTTTCAACCAGATAAGCAATGAGTATAGGGGTTATAACCGACACCTATATTCATGCTTCGTAAAGCGTACACAGGATGACTTGAGAAGAAACCCAAAACGATTTTGGTCCTTCGTTAATGATAAACGTAAACAAAATGGCCTTCCTTCCGGTATGTTTTTCGGAGACTTAGTGTCTGATAATATTCAAACTACCTGCAACATGTTTGCTAGACACTTGTCTAGTGTATTTAGTTCAACAGCGGCTTCATCTTCACAAATTGACGAAGCGATACGTGTTGTTCCTGAAGATATTTTAGACTTTGGGCTTCCTCATTTCTCGACAGTGGACATTGAAGCGGGACTTCTGAAGTTGAAAACCAGCTTTAGCGTGGGTCCTGATGGAATCCCATCTGTTGTACTCAAAAAATGTGCTGAAGCATTATGTAAGCCATTGCAAAAGCTATGCAACATGTCGCTCGAGCAGCGCAAGTTTCCAGAGCCTTGGAAAAGGTCCTACATCTTTCCTATTTACAAAAAGGGAGATAAGCGTGACGTAACAAACTACCGTGGTATTACTTCGCTTTGTGCCGGTTCGAAGCTTTTGGAGATCCTCGTGGGGAAACTGCTGTTCTGTAAAGTGAAGTCTTACATTTCCATAGAGCAACATGGTTTTTTTCCCAAACGCTCAATTAACACGAATCTACTGCCGTTCTGTTCATTTTGCCTACGTCAGATGGAAGATGCAGCTCAGGTAGACACAGTATATATAGACCTTAAAGCTGCTTTTGACCGCATTGACCACCAAATACTGCTTCGCAAACTAAGACGTTTAGGCGCATCTGAAGGCTTCGTGTGCTGGCTTCAAACGTATCTTACAAATCGTCAGCTTTCAGTGAAATTAGGCTCCGTTGAATCGTACAGTTTCTGCAATCAATCTGGAGTTCCACAGGGAAGTAACTTAGGACCGTTACTATTCCTTATATTTTTTTAACGACGTCTGTTTTGTTATACTGCCTGGCCGCAAGTTATTATACGCTGACGATCTTAAAATATTCATCGCTGTGCGGTCAGTGGAAGTGCAAACAACTGCAAGATCTTATCGACAAGTTTACAGATTGGTGCCGTTTAAACAACCTCATCATCAGTGTTTCTAAATGTGCAATTATCAGCTTCACTCGCAGCAAAACCCCGATTGTGTATACCTACCAAATCGAAGGGGCTAGTCTGGAACGCGTTAGTGTTGTTAAAGACCTAGGAGTTGAACTAGATGCTAAACTGACCTTCCACAACCATTACTCGAACATCATTGCTAAAGCAAATCGCAACTTGGGTTTTATCATGCGTGTGGCCAATGATTTCCGTGACCCATATTGTCTGCGCGCTCTTTACTTCTCGCTTGTACGTTCCATTTTGGACACAGCTTCTGTGGTGTGGAGCCCGTATACAAGTAATTGGTCAGCCAGAATTGAAGCAGTGCAACGAAGGTTCATTAGACATGCGCTGAGATTTTTGCCCTGGAATGATTCTCGTAACCTTCCTCGCTATGAGGACCGCTGTAAGTTGCTGAACATCGAAACCTTAGCCAAAAGAAGAGATGTATCCAGAGCCGTCTTTGTTTTTTTCCTTTGCCTCATTACAGAGCTGTGAGCGGAACAGAAGGCAATAAAGGGAAATATTTTAAAGGTTTTTTCAGGGGGGTTTCAAATTCGTGGCGAGTAATAGATGAAAAAATTTATTGAAAATTTGTAAGGTCTCACAAAATGAGCAATAAAAATTTTTTTAATGCAGGCATTCCAGGAAAATTCGGCCTTTAGTGATTCGGCCATTCGTGATTCGGTCTTTCGTGATTCGGCAATTCTTGATTCGGCCTTTTGCGATTCGGCCTTCTGTGACTGTTTCTGGAATTCGGCCATTTGGACTTCGGCCATTCGTGACTCGGCCTTTTGCGATTCGGCCATTCGGTACCAGCCCCCCATAACCAGTTTGCCATTAAAGGACCAAACAGAATGCTGCGTCAACGCGTCCGTCAGCGTTATTCTGACAGCTTTTCCATGGGTTTATTCTCCAATTGACGCTGATGGATGCGTTGACACAACCTTCTGTTTGATCCTCAAGCTTAATGCATCCCGCTGATAGCTGACAAAAAAAAATTACCGGGCAGTGTCATTCAATAGGCCTCTAAGTTGGCCTCGTGGTACGACACTGAGCTAACAATGGAAATTGTCTTTGTATGCAAATAATGCCATGTTGATTATGATATTTAACCCATTTTTAATCGGTTCGTCGTGCAAACTAGCGGAGAGCAAATTAAAAAATTAAAAACTGATTAAAACCGGCCAGACGACCAGGGGTCCACGGTACCATTCTTAAACCATTTTCCTGCAGTGACTGGAAGTTAGATCTGGCCAAAACATCATGAAGTAACCGTATGTTTTACTTACTTTACTTAAGTAGCTTGCCGTCCTAAGACAAAGCCTGTTGAACAAGGTTTCTCCAGTTAACTAGACTATGACCAGAATAGACACTATGGGTCGGAAATTAAAATACCGGAACAAAAATATTTGCGGTTTAACGGCATGTCTCAGCTCAATGTGGTCTTCGGCAACTTTTTGAATGAAAAAGTGAAGCATCTTTTGAGGGGTCGTCCAATATTTAGATGTTACCTTAATAACAATTTAAGTAATAACTTTTCGAGTAAATTTTTTTTCACCGTTTTGGTTTCAAAATATGAAAGATAAACCAATTTCAAATATTTTTCGTGAATGCATCAAACTTTTACTCTTTACCCATTCTCTGCAATAGACCTTTGTTTATAAACGACCCCTCAAATCATATTTCTTCTTGTAACATGTTTATTTCAACAGATAGCTCAGTGTGATGTTTTAGAAAACATTTTGTACATAAAAGAGGCAGAGTTTTGCTGAAGACTGTTTTGCTTTATCTGTATTAATTAATAAGATATGTAAACTGATTTTAGGTTAAAAACCGTCTGATGGAAAATCCGAATATCTTAGCCATCTGCTAGTATCTGCAATTAGTTTGCATACCAATTTGTAGGGAATTGTTGAAACTTCCTGCCCAATTGTTTATTTCAGAGAATACCTGAATATTCGCCCTCTGTGAAGCCCTAATTCGAATGAACTTGATCCGAACACCGCTCTTTGTACCATCCATCGTAGATTGAATCTGCTTGATGAGCTTTCTGGGGAAGCTGTTCTGGTCCATGATTTTCTATAGCTCTTTCCGGTCGATGATATCATATGCGGCTTTAAAGTCAACGAACAAATGGTGCTTGGGAACTCTGTATTTACGGCCCTTTTGTAGGATCTAAACAGTGTAAATATTTGATCCACTGTAGACCGACCTGCGACGAAGCTGGCTTGATAAGTTCCTACAAATCTGTTCGCAATTGGTGATAGTCGACGGAAAATGATTTGAGACAGCACATTGTAGGCTGCATTGAGAGCGGTGGTCGGTCGATAGTTCTCAGAGTCCAACTGGTCGCCCTTTTTGTTGATCGGGCCGATAATCCCATCCTTCCACTCTAACCACGTGTCTTAGTTAACACGAAAATTTCGCTTTACTGCCCACAGATAATTACTTTAGGACCAGTATTTATCTTGAAACATCCCTTTTCCAGAAAGATCAACGAAAATTATCGTCACGCACATTTTACTTGAACATTAGCACCATATATGCTCGACATTCCCAAATATTAACTTACAACAGGAGTGTCCCTCGAACAAGCAAACATTTTTTATAGGGCCCTGTTTCTGGTGCCAGTGGGGAGAGAACTTAAAGAGAACTGTTTTCGTCGCACTGTCGTCCGACATCCTTACGACGTGTACGGCCCACCGTAGCCTACCGACTTTCGCAAGATGTACGACGGGCAGACAGTCGCTATTTCTTTCTTAGTTTGAAAATTGCTGCATCACACCAAATGAATGAATGTTCCGTAAACCCCTTTTTCATATAAGACATCAGTTTTAAATAAATTCTTGCAGTACGTGGATAAAATCGGGCGGAGGATAGGGTTGGTCGCTTTTATAACTGTTCACTCTCAGGACATCAAATTGACCTAGGTTCATCGCGGTCCTAAGAAATCTTGTAGGGATGAGGTGATATCACTTTTTCTGGCGTACTTTTCCAACCCAGACATCGAATTGGTCTAAGTTTATAGCGGTCCTAAGAAATGTTGTTAGGAGGAGAGGACTTTATCACTCTTTCTTGTGTACTTCCCAAGCACAGATATCAAATTAATATAAAACTGATTGTCGTAAAGAATCTTCGACTTGTTGGGACGAGAAGGCTTTGTCACTTTTTTTCTAAAAAAGCTGTATTCTGTAAGTCACGTCGAGTGTCACTTTGCTCGACAAGTCGACTTTTGGTATTATGTAAGTCACTCGCGAGCCGATTTTGTCGAGTAACTCGACTAAGTCCACTGCCAAAAAGCTAGTGACTAAACGCTTAGCAAGAGACGCCTGAGCTAGCTTTGTTTTGGTCGTGCATTGAGCCGCTATGCTGTCCGTTCTTCTTGCACTCGACACTCGACAGTGACTGAGTCGAACCGAGTTGCTCGACGTGACTTCAGAATAGCGCCCATAGTATTCGAAGTCACAGTAAACAGATGTACAGATGGTATGTTAAACTGGCGTCCCTGACTGTGAACAAAAACATTCCATCATGAAGACTGGCATCTCTTCCTCGCGTCCATCAAATGACATATAACATAAGTAACAGTGCACCTCTTCCGACAAAAGTTAAAGCTGCGTGTACATTTATGGGTGGGAAAAGCTGTATGCGAGCGTGGCAATGCACTGCATACGTGTTTGTGCATACCCATATTCTAATATACTCTCACTATTACGTGTTAGTTCAACTTTAACTCGGTAGCTAGCATTGCTGTTACTGTCCGTCGACTTTTGGCAGAGTTGCCCGTCCTTTTGATGAAGTGTTTTTGTTGTGAACCACGAGGCGATCACAAAGAAAATGTATTGAAATATTTGATCTTGAAACTTTTCGGTCATTTCCACTCATTCGTGATTGAAAAAAATTAAATAGAAACCACAGAATTGCTGCACCTGTTATGAGTCCATTAACCATGAAAATCCATTCATAATTGGCAGAGGTATTAGCGTTCATAATCTTTCATATTTTCGTGACGGTAACTGGAATTTGAATTATGGAATGATACTCTGCGCTAAGACGTAGTCCTACGTCAAAAATATCGCACAGACATAATGCCAATCTACTAATTTTTATTTTAGAAATACTTTTTTGTAACTGCAGAGATGTGTTCCACAAATCTAAATTTACTATCCATGAGAAACATCAAAAATTCTTCACTGTAGGCTTACGTTTAAACACAGACAAACAGACGAGACACTCGCGTTAATTCCATCGTCTAATTAAAAACCTCCCATTTTTCAAAAAAGCATGTTTCGCAATATGGCCACACCGCGGCGCGCAAGTGTTGCTTCGACTTTTCAGTATAAAACCATCCAGCTTTTTACGCGCTATAATGGCGGACGCTATAAATTGTGTTCGTAATATGTGATCAATCTTTTTGACAACTCTGCATACATCAAAACTGGGCACTCTTCTCCTGTACGGCAGTGTTGCTCTTTCTTTTGTTTACGCAAAAGAAGGAAGGCAATAGTTTTGTTTACATTTCGCACAGTTTTGCTTTCCTTCTTTGACATCAACGAAAGAAAGAGCACGGTAGTGTTGCAAGAGAAGAGTGCCAGATTTGCTGTATGCAGAGTTGTCAAAAAGATTGTTCGCATATTGCGAACACAATTTATAGCGGCCATCATTATAGTGCGTAAAAAGCTGGATACAAATTTAAAAACCCTACAGCATAAAACTCTGCAAATGCAAGCTACTCCGCAACATGCATAACAGAGGGTGCTAGTGTGCAAGCCAACCCGAGCAGGAGCGAAGAGCAAAATAATACAAAAACAATATCAAACTGTCTTATAATGGTATATTTTGTTATTGAATAGATATGGAGATACATTGATAACACATTTTGCTATTGAGTAGATATTTAAAACAGAGGTTGTAAGATGAGTATAGTAACTGATTTTGTTATCATATCTTATTTTGGCCTTAAAATGACATTCGATATATTTCATACAATTGATTTTATTGATTAAAGAAATTTTAGATAATAAATATTTTATAAAAGGATTTTTTAATATCTCATATACTACTGCATTTGTTATTCAATACCTTAATAATACTAAAATAGGTTATTCTAAACTCTGAATACAGTCATGATATTGCTTTTATTATTCAAATAACACAAGTAGTTATTCTTTTAGCCTTAAAGGAGTAAAATTTTGATATTATTTTTTGTTATTTTACCGACTATGTCAGCCAAAACAAGACCAAATTTTGATATGAGTTGTTCGATTTCCAATAACACATTTTGATATTATTTTGCTATTCGCTCCTGCTCGTGAAATGTGTAGGACGATGGTTTTTAAAGAATTTTTTCTATGTGTCATGTCAGTTCGTCAGTGGTTGAAAGCTCGTTGTTTCTATTGAGTAATCAAAGACCTTACAAAAGCTTACGCAAGTGCCCGGGTGAATAAGATTACGCAACATGTGTTAGCGTTGTGCTCCATTCCATTCATACTGCACCATTCTATCATTGTGTTGATGTTCATTTGAAGCACACAACAATCTGTCAACGACGCGACGTGACCAGATAGCAAAAGTTAAGGTCGTATGCATATAATAATTGCGGAGATTACAATTTCCCACACAGGTCGTTGATTAATAGAACGAACAGCAACGGCACCAAAACACTGCCTTGCGGAACACTGTACTGATTCTGGAATGGAATAGAGCAAGCCCCGCCAACTTTCAGTGAAGAGCTACATTCCATGAGACAGGATGATTCGCCATTCTACTAACCCTATTCTTCTGTACTTCTCCACCGCTAGAAAGTGTGGAACCTTGTCGAAAATCTTACCTAAATCAATAGGCGTGGTATCGATTTGTTGTCGTTCTTCCATTTTATCTATACATAACTTAAGAAATTCGTAGTGGCCAAGAGTTAGAAGTCAAGAAGCCGTGTAAGTCTGTAGAAACTGTGGTGTTGACAGATTGCCAAAGTTTGTCGTGCACCATACTTTCGAAAACATACAGCAGGTAGCTAAGAATAGATACTCTACGATAATTCGCCACAGTTTTGCCCATGGTTGAAAAGTGCTTCTCATTGATGGAACGGTTAGACAAGATATTTGTGAGCTCGCAAATGCATCGGCAAAGTGTGTCACAAATTCTGGTCCGACGAATTTCCTAAACAAACTTCGACAGGAAGCTGTTTGAAGTTGGCCTCGATGCAGATTTCGTCATCCATAACCACGCAATCGAACTAGGTCTGCAATATTGTATGCGGTCTCCGAGGTCATATTTCGGCCGTCTTGTCTTGTTTATCGTCGCGATTCGGAGTCACTAATTCCGGAAGCAGTTTTGAGGTCAACAAAACAAAATATTCTTGGCAAGAAAGTTACGAACGCAATATACGATACCAATACTATTACCATACGATGACCCGCCATGACACAGAGAAGAAAATCCTTTTTAAAAAACGTCGTACTACACATTTTGCTTCCACACTAACACCCTCCGTTATGAAAGTTTCGGAGTAACTTATATTTGTAGGGTTTTATATTGTAGGGTTTTTACATTTGAACGGTTTTAAACTCAATATACGAAATAACACTTCTACTCAATATTCGAAATAACACTTTTTTGAAAAATGAGTGATTTTTGAATGGACATTGGAAAAAACAAGAGTCTCGTCTATTTGTCTGTGCTATTACTGTATGTCGAACCGTTTTATTTTTATGTTTATTACAAATATTCTTATGACCTTTAAAAGCTTTTACATTAACGATAAAATATACATCATCACACCTATTTTTTGACAGAAAAGCAGGTCGGTATAAACTTTGGATCAAAGTAGAACAAAATGTATTACTCATTCCGTCGTCAACAAATATCAAAAAACAAATAAACAATCGTCAATATAGCTGGAAGTACTACAGGACTCGATACTCAACCGCACAACCAAGCAATAGTTTCTAAAGTCCACACTCGTTACCTAGTACCCGCTGCTATTGAGGAACAAAGCACACCCACTTCAAAGGATCTAAGGTTGCCCCATTTGAACGCATATACGCTGAACTTGTGTGCGACGGAAGCAGGTGTAAAACAGTCGAGCCAGCTCCGTGATAGCCTTCAAATGTAACTTTTCCTATTTCCCACAGCCGTTATTTACGAAACACTTTCGAAACTACCTGCACAGCACAAAGTGGCATAGGTGAAGTCAAAAAAAAACAAGACGGAGAAAAAAATCTAATTAAATCTTATCGTTCGTTGCACAGCCATTGCACTTTAGCTTTCCTGTGGCGAACCATTCCAAACAAACGGGCTGAGAGCGACCCCGATTGTCTTTGCTGCCCATGCCAATATCGGTTCCTAGTTGTTTTTCTTTTTTTCTTAATGGGTGTTTTGGGGCGAACCAGAAACTCATTGCATGCGAAACAATTGCCATCTAACAGGAGCTGACCGTATTATATAAAGCACACTGAAAACACCCGACCAGATTACATCAGCCCTGTACGGTGTACGATGTCCTTGCTAGTGCACGAGACGGTCGTTCTCATTTCTGATGAGAGCATACGACTATGGCTTCTCTTAAGCTACGCTTGAAAACAAACGAGATCCACAGTTCACACCTGGTTCAAGCGAAGGTAAATTATTTTAATTTACTCTCTGAAGCGTATCTCACATTATTTAATTTTATCTCGAAGCTGATGCCCAAATTGCTTCAGTGAAAACCTTAAACAGTATGGTGATATTAGACAACTTCCCCATCCCCAACCACACAGTAAATATGTGTGCAGTTAACACAAGCAATAATCGATTATTCTCACTTTCTTGCTACTTCACAGCCGCTCGATACGAGTGCCAAGAGGAGGGATTTTTCGCTGACCCGGATGACTGCAACGCCTTCCACCGATGCGTACAGGAAGGTGACCGGCTTACATCATACATGTTCCGCTGTGGACCGGGAACAGTTTTCTCCGAGATCGAAAATACCTGCGTCCATCCTAGCAATTCCGAGCGTCCGGAATGCGGAGGCGGAAACAACGAAGTTGACGGAACTGACAGCAACGCGGAGTCCAGTGCACCAGAGGAATCGCAAGCCCCGCAGGAAGGTTCACCGTCAGAGTCTCAGCAATCAGTTGGTCCCGAAGCAGAACAGGAGCAAGGTGAAGATTTGCAACCACCACCACCACCTCCATCAGAGCCAGCTGACAACGAAAATAACGTGAACTCCAACGGTGATGGTAATGGTGCTGACAATGGAGGATACCATTATGAAAAACCAGCTGAAACCGACGATGGACAAAGCTCGTCTGGAAATGAAGACTTGCAACCACCAGAACCGTCTGATAACGAAAATGATCTAAACTCCAATGGTGACGATAACAGCGACGACAACGGAGGATATCATTATGAAAAGCCAGCAGGAACCAGTGACGGGCAAACGTCTCCTGGAGATGACAACAGCTCATCACCTTGTACCGAGGAGGGTTTCGTTGGTGATCCTATCGACTGTCAGATGTTCTATCGGTGCGTATCAAACGGGAACGGTGGCTTCGTAACGTATTCCTTCCGTTGTGGTGACGGCACCGTGTGGGATGATCGGATTGATGCCTGTAATCATGATTATGCTGTAGAACGCTGCACCAAGAGAGCGGAGAATGACTACGTGGTGAATATGGAATCTTTCAGTCAAACAAACGCTTCAGCAGAACAAAATTCGTCTCAAAGCAGTGGATCGATGACAGAAAACGGCGTAACGACAAATACCACTTCTTCGCAATCGAACAGCAACAATTCAATGAGTAACTACCAGAATCAGACCACAACAACTAGCGACGGAAACGGTGGCTCTTCTCAATCTTCCTCAAGCAGTTCCAGTAGCTCAAGCAGTAGTAGTAGTAGTAGTAGTAGTTCCAGTAGCAGCAGTTCAAGCTCCTCTTCGTCTAGCAACAACCAATCGAACAGTAACAACCAGGGTTCCTCTTCATCATCCAACAATAATCAGTCGAACAGCAACAACCAAGGCTCTTCTTCGTCATCCAACAACAATCAGTCTAATGGCAACAATCAAGGTTCTTCTTCGTCATCCAGCAACAATCAGTCTAATAATAACAATCAAGGTTCTTCGTCATCCAGTAATAATCAGTCGAACAATAACAACCAAGGCTCCAGCAGTCAGCAATCGAATAATAACAACCAGTCGAACAATAATAATCAAAGCGGAAGCAGCCAGGGATCGTCAAGCAGCAACAATCAGTCAACCAATAACCAGAACGGATCGTCCAACAATAACCAATGGAACAATCAGAACCAGGGCCAGAGTAGCAGCAGCAGCAGCCAGGAATCAACCCAAAACAACCAAAACCAAGGATCCAACAGCAACAGCCAGAACAGTAACCAGGGATCCAACGGCAGCAATCAGTCGAATAACAACAACCAGTCGAACAACAACAACAACAACAATAATGAGAGCAGCAATAATCAAAATAATCAGAATAACCAAAACAGTCAGAGCAGTCAGAATAATCAGAATAACCAAAACAATCAGAGTAATCAGAACAACCAGAACAATCAGAACAATCAGAATAATCAAAGTAATCAAAGCAATCAGAACAATCAAAGTAATCAAAGCAATCAGAACAATCAGAATAATCAAAATGGTCAAAGTAATCAGAATAATCAAAATAATCAGAACAACCAGAATAATCAAAACAATCAGAATAATCAAAATAATCAGAACAATCAAAATAATCAGGGCAATAATAACAATCAAAATAACCAAAACAATCAAGGAAGTACCAACAATGAGAACAATCAAGCTAACAATAATAATCAAAACAACCAAGGTCAATCCAACCAGCAAGGTCAAAATGGATCCTCCAACAGCCAGGCTGGACAACAAGGACCTTCAACACCGGGAGAAACAACAACCGAATCTTCTACCACTCAGGCACCTGCTGCATCTTCCACGGCTGCCGCGCCATCCGGAACCGAAACGGCTGCAACATCGTCGCCGAGTGAATCGACTTCCACTTCTAGCACAGCGTCCGCAGAATCCACATCAACCACTGCCGCACCACAATCACAATCCACGGAAGACAACACCGATCCGGGAGCCAACGAAGTGCAGAGTACATCCTCTACCGCGGCAGCTAGTTCCACTTCTACGACTACGCCGGCAACCACGTCGACAGCAACTACGACAACCACCGCCAAGCCCAGCTCGACCACCGCGAGCCCTGGAGGCAGCAATTCACCCGCTTGCACTGATGATGGCTTCATGGGAGATCCTAATGACTGTCAGAAATTCTATCGCTGTGTATCGAACGGCCAGGGTGGATTCACCAAATATGATTTCATGTGTAGTGACAATACGGTGTGGGACGATAGCATTTCCAACTGTAATCATGCTTGGGCAGTCGAAAATCCCACCTGTCGGCAGGGTATGCCGCAAGGATCAAGTGGCAATGGTTCTCCTGCAAGCAACAGCAACAACAATCAAGGCCCCACTGGTCCAAACAACAATAATCAAGGTCCCAGCAACAATAACCAAGGTCCAAGTGGTCCAAACAACAACAATCAAGGTCCCAACAACAATAACCAAGGCCCAAGTGGCCCCAACAACAATAATCAAGGACCCAGCGGCCCAAATAACAATAACCAAGGACCGAATGGACCGAATGGAGGTGGACAAGGACCAAGTGGTCCAGATGGTCCAGATGGCTCAAGTGGTCCAAACGGACCAGGTGGTCCAAATGGCCCAGATGGTCCAGGTGGCCCAAGTGGTCCAAATGGTCCCGAAGGTCCAAATGGCCCTAATGGCCCAGGTGGCCCTGATGGCCCAAGTGGTCCAAATAACAACAATCAAGGTCCCAGTAACAATAACCAAGGCCCCAGTGGTCCAAGTAACAATAATCAAGGACCCAATGGTTCAAACAATAATAATCAAGGCCCGAATGGACCGAATGGAGGCGGACAAGGACCAAGTGGTCCAAATGGCCCAGATGGCCCAGGCGGTCCAGATGGTCCAGGTGGCCCTGATGGTCCTGGTGGCCCTGATGGTCCAGATGGTCCTAACGGCCCAGGGGCCCCCGACGGTCCTAATGGTCCAGGTGGCTCTGGCGGTCCTGGAGGTCCAGGAGGTAATGGAGAAAGTGGACCAGAAGGTTCGCAAGCGCCAAGTGGAGGATCTACGGAAACTTCGCCGTCAGGTTCTCAACAGGAAAGCAATTCCACATCAACCCTACCGCCATGTCAACAAACGACTACCACCAGCTCACCAGCAGTACCAGCGGGAAGTAATGGAATTTGCGAGCGAGAAGGTTTTATGGAGCATGAATCCAATTGTCGGAAATTCTATCGTTGTGTTGATAATGGAAACGGTGGTTACACGAGGTATGAGTTCAATTGCGGCGCTGGTACGGTATGGGACAATGATATTATGGCTTGTAATCACCCAGAATCCGTACAAAACTCGAAATGCGGTACGGGCGGACAGAGTCCGTCAGGCGGACAGAGTCCATCAGGCGGCGATGGTCGACCTGAAGGTAGCCCTCAGGGGCCCGGAAATACTTACTTGCCACCAGAACAATCCAGCTCCACTGAACCAATGCCATCCGAATCTACTTCATCCAGTAGCAGTGTAGGTAGTACCACTGAATCGCCAAAAACGACAACACAAGGAGCTACATCAAGCAGTAAACCAACAGAAAGTACGACAACTGCAGGGCAGGAAACAACTTCTGCTTCCGAAGCAGGTGCTGAAAGTACTGAGTCGCCAAAGGAAGAAACCACAGCACCTCCTGGACAGGAGTCAACTACTCAAGGACAACAGAGTACCGCTTCGATGGTCCAAGAAACTACCACACCATCCAATCAAGAGCAATCAACTACAGCTCAACCCAACCAGACTGAACGACCCGCTGGTGAAAGTTCGACCACAGCAGCTGCTGAACAAACCACAGAAGCTCAATCAGCAAGTACTCTTTCACCCGAAGGATGCGAATCAGAAGGATTCATGCCCCATACAGATGACTGTCGAAAGTTCTTCCGCTGCGTTGACAATGGCAAAGGAGGGTATGTCAAACATGAATTTACATGTGGCGAAGGAACTGCTTGGGATCAGAAAATTCAAGCCTGTAATCACGAATATGAAGTCGAAAACTGTGGAGCTGATCGTCCACCTGAACCTGCACCGGAACCAGAATCACAAAGTACACAGTCTCCCCCGGATTCCGAGAACCAAATGACCACCACGGCTGCATCAGAGTCCACAACACAAGATAAAACGGAAAAAACTACGAGCTCTGCTCAGGAATCTACCACTGTCAGTAGTACAGAGCAATCCGAAGGAACAACGCAAGAGCCAAGTTCTCAGGAGACAACTACAAAATCATCTCAGGAAACTACTACCGAACCCCAAGCTACTCAACCCACAAACCAAGAAACAACTGCTGCTTCTTCTGAGACAACTACCCAATCGCAGCCTGAAACAACTCAGCCTTCCTCAACGAACGCCACTGAAGAGACTACAACAGCTTCTTCCAGCTCAGAAACTACAACGACTTCAGCGCAGCAAACAACAACATCCGAAAGTCAATCCACTCAACAACCAACTGATAGCATGACAACAACAACCTCTCCGCAAGATACTACTACTGCCTCTGAATCACAAACATCAGATACGACACCATCCGAAGAAAAGCAAGAAACTACTACGACCAGCCAAGAAACTACCTCCAGCCAACCTTCGCGTGGAGAGTGTACATCGGAGGGTTTCATGGCTGATCCAGACGATTGTAAAAAGTTCTATCGTTGTGTAGACAACGGTAAGGGCGGTTACACAAAATACGACTTCACTTGCGGAGATGGAACCGCTTGGGATCAACAATTGCAGACCTGTAACCACGAAAACGTAGTTGAAATGTGTGGCGGACAGTCAGGTAACAATAATCAATCATCCACTAGCTCTTCTACTACATCATCATCATCATCAGAAGCTAGTACCACTACCACCTCTTCCCCCACATCATCCTCTACCCAGTCTTCCTCCACAAGCATGTCATCCTCTTCCTCAAGCATGACTTCTTCCACCACTACCACGCCATCTACAACCCAAAGCATGTCTACTGCAACCCAAAGCATGACCACTACCACCTCCAGTACGACTAGCACAACCTCAAGTACAACCACTAGCACCTCGAGCACGACCCCACGCATGACCACCACTTCATCTAGCACGGAAGCCTCTCCATCAACAACCGCTTCAACCACAAGCATGCCTAGTTCATCGACCTCCAGCATGTCGTCTTCATCCACATCCATGAGCACGCAATCATCAACATCATCATCAACCCCGGTTAACTGTACCGAGGCAGGCTATTTTCCGAATCCCGACGATTGTACAAAGTTCTATCGATGCGTCGATTGGGACGGCATGGGCGAAAACTTCTCCGTATTCCATTTTGACTGCCCAGAAGGTACAATCTGGGATCCCAGTGTAAATACGTGCAACCACGAGGACAGTGTCTCACCTCCGAGAGACTGCTCCGGCAAGTCAACAACAGCAGAGCAATCTTCATCCACCGAACCGATGACTACTAGCAGCACCGAAGCTAGTGTTGAATCTACCACTTCCTATGTTTCAGGAGAACAAAGCTCAACCAGTAATCCAACCACGGAGGACTCCGGTATGGAAACAACTAGTTCAACAACTAGTCAGGAAACAACAACATCGAGTGCTCAAGAAACCACAACATCAAGTGCTCAGGAAACTACCACATCAAGTGCTCCGGAAACAACAACTTCGGCGGCTCAAGAGACTACAACACAGTCTGCCCAAGAAACTACAGCGGCACAAGAATCAACTACCTCTACTTCCGATCAAGATACAACCAGCCAACCAGAACAAGAAACAACGACACAACCGGCTCAAGAAACAACAACAGAAAGCTCATCTACAACAGCGGCCGCCACCGAAGCTACTACAACTCAAGAACCATCAGATACGACGACGCAGTCCGGATCGGAAGAAACTACCCAGCAAAATACCGAGAGTACGACGCAGGCCGCACAAGAGACAACCGCACAACCAACCGAAGCGGAACCAGAAACTACGGCTCAGTCAACCTCTACTGCCAGCCAAGAAACTACCGCTCAAACGACTGAAGCTGCACAAGAGACGACTAATGAACAAGCACAGGAAACTACGACACAGGCTTCACCCTCTACTACCGAATCACAAACGGAACAGACAGATAGCGGAGAAACTACAACGCAAAGCAGCCAACAGTCGACCACAACGGAACCGGAGAAATGTCCAGAAGGTTGTCAAAGTAAATGTCCTCCGGTTGAAGAAGGCCAGGCTAGTTTTGTCTGCCCAACCGGCTTCCGACGACATCCACAAGACTGCAATATGTTCTACCAGTGTACGCAGAAACAGGACAGTTTAGACTACAGCATTGTGGTATTCAGTTGTCCAAATACAACTGTTTACAATGAGGAAGGAATTCAGTGTAACGAGCCGGCCGACGATGATGATCAGTGCCAATCGTCCAGTATGCGATTCCTGCGCAGTGCTATAGGGCCTCAAAATAAAATGGTACATCATATTAAATACAACTAATATCCAAAATTTACCTGATTTTTTATTTTATTTTTAAATTCCACAGATGCAGCTTCGTTCTATGAAACCGATGTGTCCATCAGAAGGTCACTTCGCCTTAGAGGACCAAAAATGTAGCTCAACCTTCGTTCGATGTTTGAGCGGCACGGGACGTAACAGCCGCCTCACCCCGAGCATGTACCGCTGCCCGAAAGGATACGTATACTGGAACGTTAGCCGCCGGTGTGAACGAGTAGCCAAAATCCCGGAATGTCAAAATACTCCGATGCAAGAGCGATCCGAGCTGCCGGTAGAGTGGATCAACCTTGGTAACCGCCGTCGCAGCCTGTTTTGAGCAGGTGGTCGTCTACTTCTATAGGAAATACTCAAATGCACAGGCAGAAATGGATAGTCAACTCAATTCATGAAACGATCAAGACGCGTGATTAGTCTGATAAGCTGAATAGTTGTAGTTTTAGAATTATCTTAGATACAAACCGATTTTGGGAAGACTGTCAATAGGACTGATTCGTGCCAACATTGGACCAATAGGTTCTCGTTGTTTCCCAATGTTTCAGTACAGAGAAGACAGACAATCATACGACAAGACATCTATCTAGTTCTAGTCAGGAAGATGTCAACCTCTAATACACCGCCACTCAAAAGCCATACCGAATCATAACAAAGGAAAGATAAAAACTGGCAAGTTTATACAGATTAGAAACAGGAAAAAATCAGTCATTTAAAAGTGTAGGTATTTATTTTCAAATGTACATATTTTCCGACCTTCCGCAAGGAGTGAAAATAGCAACGAAGTTAAGTTAGTGTTAGCGAACTTACCTACAGCAGTAATCAGCGAGATAAGGAAAATAATTCGGGTTTCACGTCTGGTTCGCGTCACAGTTGCCGAACCTTGCCGTACGGTGCGTTACCAAGAAGGGTCACAGTGCGGGGCTGTGATCTTTTCCTGAAAACGAGTCCCCCTTGCTCCGGGCCCCGTTGAGCAGAAGAGAGATTCTGATTGTTTTCGGCGAAAAGTAGCCCCCTCGAGAGTACCGTGCGCGAACTATTTGTGAATAAAGTTGTTCGAAAATTTACGAAATAAATTTATAGGCAAAAATATAAGACCAGGACAGTGTAGGTGCTTAGATTAAAAGTGAGAAATAAATGTAATTTATTGTAAAATCTGGTTCACAGTTTTTTTTTGCCTCGGACATATACGAAAACCGCAAAAGTTCGATATAGAGCATTGGATAGTATTTTCGGCAGGTTACTATTCAGTATATTCAGTATTCTCTGCTGTTGTGTTTCGCGAGGCGAGCCTGAAGAACTAATTCATCATCATGAAACAAATGTGTAAGTATAGAAGTATCTATTGGCAAGATATAGTAATAGCCCAACAAATATTTTTGTTGCATAATAGCTTATCAAGCGCTTGTTTACTGGATATTGGCTGTATAATGGTTGAATAAACTGCTTTTCAAATAAAATGTTTGTTGGGAGTTGTCCCCAGAATATGCAGAACACAGAGTAGGTCAAAAAAGAAGTAAACATAAGACAATGGTCTCGTACCATATTTGCTGTCTCCCGCCAATAAAATTCTGCGTGACATTCTTATGCCCTTGGTGAATTGGACGCACCTTGCTATATTCTCACAGGCGTTCGTAAACGAAAATTAGTTGTACACTTCGACAATTTGCGTTATATCTATAGTGCTCGAAACAAAGGCGATATTTAAGAGCACTTGAGGCAAATTAGACTAAAAACACGAAGCCAAGATGACCCAAAAAGATGTCCATTAAATGGTTTATATGGGAGCAAAAAGCTCTGTCATATTTTGGCGACACATAAATGCTGTTATTTGAATCTGTAATCTCATAGTTGATATAACAAAGCTTATCTGTATCTGGAAGTAAAAGAATGAAGCCTTATAGTTATTAAGTTGTTATAGCCATTGTCGTAAGTACCTCTTGTTTCTGGGGGAGGGCTTCGGCATTCCAAAATGAAATGCATGTGATCGTATAAAAGTAATAGTTTACTAACTACAGAGCGTCATTGCACATGAATTGTGTTTTATTTTTATTATTATTGTTTATTGATCCATCGGTCAATTTTTATCTGCATGAATAAAAATTAAAACTAAAACTATTCACGTTACAAGGGCACATTAAAAATTTTCAAAGTTTCTTTTTTAATTTACTGCGCATTAGGAAAAATCAATATTTTAGCAATATTTTAGCCGCAAATAAAGCTCTGGCTGTGTTACCACGACACAGTAAGGTCTCCACTCTGAGTAAACAATAGCGATCCTCGTATGGTGGCAGGCGTCTTTGGGTTAGCTCATGGAAGCAATCTTAAAGCAAATCTCATGAACCGAGATTAGATAGCCTCATTTGTTTTTATTCAGCAGCTTGCGCAAGGACTCCATACTACCGACGGCTCCATACTACTAATTATTAGCTGATTTCAGGAATACCGCTTCCTCGAACAGCTTCACTAGCCGCTGCAATTCCTGACAGTCTTCAGTAGATTTAACGATGATGAAGATCTTCAAATTATCAGCATACACAAGTAAAAAATATTCAGAACAGTAGGGGTCCGGGTTGCTTCCCTGAGGCACTCCGGAATTGTTAGTAACGTTGTAGGATCGAAAGGAACCCAGCTTAATATTTAGTTTGCGATTCACCAGATAGAATTTCCAATATGAACAAGCACCCAAACGATTGATTTTAGGCAATAGAAGTTGGTGATCAACACGGTCGAAGGCAACCTTAAGACCACTGTAACCATTTGGTATCCGTTTTCAATCGCGACATTGCAGTTCTATAACGAAATAAATTCAAAAGATAATACTACACTTTCATTAACAATATTGTAGATAATATTTAACTTTCCAATTCGCCCGCGTCTTTTACACCATTTTTTCGAATTCTGCTTCGCTGAGGCGCTATAGTCAAAAGAGCAAATAAAATAAAAAACAGCAAATGAAGTCTGGGCAAGGTTGGTTGGCCTTTGCTAGATTGAGCTTGATGATTGGCCAGAATGTCTAACGAAAGTCACTAACGGATAATAAGTCACAATTATTATTTGTTATTTTTTTATTTTGATAAATTTTATGGTTAGTATATTTAGTAGATTTATCAATTTTTGATAACCTTTACAGTTCCGTTGCATTTCAATTTCATTACACATACGATGATACATTCTTTGTCACACTTTAATATCCTGCTTACTTCTGAGTGACACGATTGTGTCGCGTAGCAAAACCACATTGAATGCAAGCGCTTCAAAAGACGTCTGACTATAACTGTTGCGAAATTAAGCTTAAAGCTTAACGTATATCTTTCATTTATCTATCGGGGCGAACTGAGGCAAAGTATAAAAGTATCAAGCTTTCCATACAAATATGAGTAATTCTACTACAATGGAATTCGCCGTAAAAATACTTCGTAGGGGACATGTGTATTATCTGCCCCAGCTGAGCAATACACCCTAGTTCGTTTATTCCTAAACTGGCATAAATTAAAATGCAAAACTAACTAGAAACCTTAAAATTCGATGAAACCAGCCTACTGTGTAAGTTTAACAGATGTCACTGGCCGTCAAACCAAAACAAAAATAGGGTAATTTGCCAATGATCGCACAGCTAAGCCTCTGAGTTTTTAGTTTTAGCGATATTTGCTAAACAAATAACTACAAATAGACAGAAACATAAAAATCTGAATCAGATACAAAATATGTTCACATTACATGGCCATTTTCACGAAATAAATAAGCTTTTCGTGGAAAAATATGCGATTTTTTGACAACGCTTGAATGCCCAATCGTTGAACAGTTCTGAAACCGTATTGTCCTATAGTTGGACACTTATTGTCCAATGGTTGGACATGCAATATATTGCACCAACCTCAAAGTTAATTTGATAGCTTACTATTAAGAATGAATACATTTTAAGATATATTCATTAAAAATAATCAGCAATTAGTTAACATGTTACTAATTGTCAAAATATTTCTCAAGGGATGTTATTTTCCCCTTCTAAACTTCGATGCTCTTCTCCTTCATTTCTGTTGCTTTCCTGCAAATTTTTCTCTCTTTACGGTTCCCTCGAAGCATCCTTTTTCCTATTCTTCTATTTCCTGTGGCGTAATGGCAAGAACTGTTTTTGATAAGTTTTTTACTATGTTTGTTTCTCTCCTAGTTACTCGAAACAAATTTGTTAGCAAGATAATAATCTGAAAAACTGCGATCTGTTTCCTTACAGTTGAAAAAATGCACCATTCATCTTCGTTTCATCATCAAACCTTTCTTTATAAAAGAAATAAAATTTACAATTTTTCAAAAGTAATGATAAACAATTTAGCTCTCAAAAAATATGAAAAACTAGCTCACCATTGTTGGTGAAAATTTAGAAAACAAAATCTTTTCAACGTTGTATAAAATATTGTGTCAACTGTCAACCCAATATTATTCTACAATATTCATAGAAGTATCTTTCGTTTGCTGTCGTGTTACTTTTGCATTAAGACCGGAGCGATTTGGTGATTCAAACTTCTTAATTTTCTTTAAGTCTTTAGACTAAAATGATGATTTTTGTGATTACCGTAATTCAGGAGCAGGCACTTTTAGCACCAAATCAAATCACTTCCCCGAGTCAGTTCGAATAGAACACTCGTTGAGTGCGGTCTACTTTTCTATAGGTTCCGCAAACAATCGTATCGCATATCGAGTATCATCTTATTGCCTTTGTTCTCGTATTGACCGTCTGCAAAGACCCGAAAAAGTGCCGGCTTTCGATCACCTCTACCCGGTTTACCGCGGCGGCTCCGAGTGATTTTTGGATATTAGTGGGTGGAGCAAAAGGTAGCACGAAGTTTGGTGGCTTCGTACTGCCGGTTAAAGTGACACTAGTGCAAAATCACGGAAGAAAATTGCGAAAATAACACGTGGTGCAATTGTAGCAGTCAGTGGAGCTTGCTCCGGACCAGCAGTGAGAAGTTATTAAAAATCAGGTGAAAAGTGATAGAAAGAATACACCTCAAGCTAAGTGTGCTATAAAGCTCTTCAGAGTGTAAAACTACTCTAATCGCGCTTGATACAGTGTCAATCCGAAGCAATTTCAACCCAGTGCTAATCAGTCGTGCAAAGTGTTTTCTATCGGGACGACGAGTCCAAGGTAAGCTAGAGAGAAAATAATACTGGCCGTGTAATACTTAGGGGCCAGGTAGCAGCTAGCACCGTTTTTCTGCCCTAAAGGGACGACTACCTCCCAGCCAATATACGTGTCAGCCCCCACCCCAACCCTCCCTGGCCGTCCGGCCACTGGACACTATGTCCACCCCCGACCCCTTCCCCAGAGGGAATGGCCCTGGAGGAACAATCGGTAAAATAGATGGATCTGAGAGGAGAAGAACGCTGCCGGAATGGATGGACCGTGCTGATAACAATGGAGAACTGAGTATTCTCCGACTTCAAGCTAAAGACGGGCAAACCTTCAAGAATCCGTTTGTTATACGATCGTCAGTAGAAATGTGTGTAGGAGGAAAAATCGATGGAGCGTTTCCTGAAAACAGGGGGCTGTATTACTCCCTCAAGGTGAGAAATGGTGAGCAAATAAAAAAGCTGCTGATGTTGAAGAAGCTTAGCGATGGTACAGATGTAGAAGTTACAGCCCACCCCCGCCTCAACACCGTCCGCTGCATTGTCTCATGTTCGGACGTAAAAGACATCCCCGAAGAGGAACTGAAAACCCATCTTAAGGATCAAAAGGTGATTGACATTCGGAAAATCACAAGACGAGTAGGCGCAGCCAAAATAAATACTGCTTCTATGATTCTATCCTTCAACGGTACTACAGTACCCGAATATGTTGAATTCGGATTCATACGTGCTCGCACACGCCCGTACTACCCCGCTCCCATGCAGTGTTACAAATGCTGGGAATTTGGCCATACTCGTATACGCTGCCAAAAGGAGAAACCCGTATGTGGACGATGCGCAAAGATACACGACGTCACAATAGACCAAAATTGCTCTGAGGAAAAGCACTGTAGCCGCTGTAACGACAGCAGCCATGCCATTTCGGAAAAAACCTGCCCACATTACATAAAAGAGAACGAGATACAGCACATTCGAATCGACCAAGGTGTCACCTATCCAAACGCAAAACGGATATACGAGGCGAACCACAGTACTCGCTCATACGCTGGCATAACAAACACCGGGAAAGACGAGCAGATAAACGCGTTGATGAAAAAATTGGACGAAATCACGAGGAAGATGGCAGAAAAGGACCAACGGATTCAAGCACTGGAGCAAAAATTATCAGCTAACAACCGAATGACTGTGGTACAGAAATTCGGCACAATGGAAGATATGGTGGAACGTATGAACAATTTGGAAAAACTTGCCATGCAAAAGGAGCAAGAAGTTACATACCTGAAAAACAAGATACGAAAGCTTTACCCATCACCCACCCAGCTCCAAACAAACCCCCCAAGGACACCACAAGGCACTAAAGCTGGTAACGAAGATTTTCTTAGACCCAGAGCAATCAGTCCAATGGACCCTCGTTCGTCATCAAACATCTTCAACGCATCAGATCTAAGCACCCCGAAACGACCGTTATTCGATAATAAGCATGAAAACCCCAACAGCAAAATCAAGAAACAAAACTCTAGGGAGCAACCAAAAAGCCAAGACCTATTGATGGCAGATGAAATCACCATAGAGTGACAACTAATGCAGCACAAGTTCCCATGGCCTCAAAATCCCAACCAAGCTACTCAAACTCCGAAACTAATCCCAATACAATATAACATTCCCACCAAATAAATCCCATAAACAAGAAAACACGCAAGAGGCCCAACCACCCCCCACAACCCCCTCCCAAACGCCTGCAGAAACATACTCTACCATATTGACAAACCCACGACAAACGACTGCCCACTACCACACGCAACATGATGCAGAAAACAGTGGAAAAGTATGCCCAGCTATGACGGAGAAGATTCCCACAAACCATCCCCTGGCAGCAGAATGCACAGAGACTGATCACCACCAAACTGTAAACTCTACAGCCACCGCCGTAAAAGGAACGGAAGAGGTCGAGGAAGCTTCCGCCCAGAACCTGTCATGTGAGACCTGGCGGACTAGTACTCCCGCACAGTCCCTGGCTAATGAACAGCGGATCTGTGTCAACACAAGTGAGCCCGAAAATGTTGCGTTATCACTCACACAAACACCTACGCTAATAACCACTGCAGGAGCAATGGAGAGCGAAGAACTACCCACCAGGAATTCCCCGTATGAAATCCAGTGGGTCCGTACTCCCCCACAGCCTGTGGCAGAAGACCAGCAGTTCTGTAGTAGCACAAACGAACAAGGAAATACACTGACAACAATGCTCCCAACATCGCTAAACGAAGTTGAAAAACCACCTACTGGAACGTGCTCGTGGCACACTGAAGCATGCAGCAATGCCCGGGAGAGCCGCGGCCCCACCGTACCGGAAGATACAAGAAGAGCGGAATCGGTGGACAAGCCGCGACCTCTCGGGCTCGGGACGCATAAAGGTTCAATGACCTATTCCCCACTGAAGGACAGGAAAGAAACCAGGACGGACAAGGGCACTTTAGCCTATCCCCTGGAGGAAAATATTGGAACGGGGCAACAGGGGCGCCGCAGCCCCACCGTACCGGACGTTACAAGAAGAGCGGAATCGGTGGACAAGCTGCGGCTCTCTGGGCCCTCGACCAGCGGGACGCACAAAGGTGTAATAGCCTGTTCCCCGTGGGAAAGAGAAAGCGGAGAAGGAAAATGCTCGGACAGGACGGACAAGGGTCACATGACTTATCCCCTGGGAGCGGAAACCGTAACAGCAAATCGTCATCAAAATAGTAGCCGGAATAGTACGTCCGAACAGTCAAAGAGCCAACACCACATAGTGTCTGAAATTATACAATGGAACTGCAACGGATTAAAAAGTCAATATGAGGATCTACAACTACTCATCGACGAATATAAACCAAAAATAATAACATTGCAAGAGACAAGAACAAACCAACAAAGAAACATAAACCTCAAAGGATATGAAATTCTTTTCGAAAACCGACCATCAGGGCAAGGCGGCGTGGCAATCGCCATTAAAACCGGCATTAAATTTAAAAAAATTGAAGTGAATTCAACACTAGAAACGATAGCGGTCGAAGTAAATATACCCCGAAAAATGACTATATGCAGCATATATTTATCTCCAAATCAAAACATCAACAAACATGTCATTGACAAACTTATAGATACATTGCCAGAACCGTTTATCTTATCGGGTGACTTTAACGCGCACCATAATCAGTGGGGCTCGAACAAAGAAGACGCAAGAGGTAAAATAATCGAATCCATCATAAACGAAAGAAACCTTATACTGCTAAATGATGGCACCCCCACATATATCCACGCGGCAAGCATACACGGAAATAACAATATTGCATCATGCATCGACCTTACTATATGCTCTGCAGAAATAGCAAACAAAGTCAATTGGGCGGTAGCAAACGACCAACACGGCAGTGACCACTTCCCAATAATAATAGGCTCCGAGCAGCAGATCATAACCCACCGAAATGCCAGGTGGAAAATCGACGACGCGGATTGGAATAAGTTCGAAGAAGAAATCGAAAGGTTGATCCTTCCCAACAACAATTACGCAATAGAAGACATTACAGATGCAATCAAATGTGCGGCCATACAGTCAATACCTAAAACCTCAACGAAAGTACACTCCAAAGCCGTCCCATGGTGGAACAAAACAGTGGCCCTTGCGATCAAGAAAAGAAAGAAAGCATTACGGAAAAAGCAAAAAGCCAACCCAGACGACCCCCTTTACCAATCAATACATGATGAATTCTCACTAGCCAGACGGAACTGCAGAAAAATAATCAAAGAAGAAAAACAAAAGTCATGGGAAAACTTCGCATCTTCAATAAACGAAAACACATCAACAAAAGTGATCTGGAACCGCATACGCTCAATATCCAAAAAGGGGCCAAGCTCATCCCCAAGAACATGGGCCATCGCGTCGGACAATAAAATTATCACCAAACCGCTCGATATAGCAAATCATCTAGCCGAACATTTTCAAAAGACTTCCTCTAATGAAGCCTACAGCTCCAAATTTATGACTAAAAAGAATAGAGAAGAGGGACGGCCAATACACTTCAAAAGCAGTCGGAACTCAAATCTATGCAAACCATACTCCATGAACGAACTCCTTCAACAGTTAGACAAACTATCTGGAACCGCACCAGGTCCCGATGATATTCACAACGCAATGTTGAAACACTTACCATTTTACGCGAAGAAAAAACTGTTAGAAGCGTATAACGAAATATGGAAAAATGAAACTTTTCCAGAAATATGGAGAATGTCAACACTCATACCAATACCTAAGCCAGGAAAGTGTCCCAATACAGCAAATAACTTAAGACCAATATGCCTCACCAGCTGCGTTCTCAAATTATTTGAACGAATGGTCAACAAACGCCTAATGAGCCACCTAGAAGCAAAGGGATCTCTAGGCAAATCGCAATACGGCTTTCGCAAGGGGCACCAAACAACTGACGTCATCTCTGAAATTGACAATTTTGGAAGAAACGCTATTAATAACAAAAAACATGCTGAAATAATCTTCCTAGATCTAGCCAAAGCCTATGATCTAACCTGGCGAAGATTAATTCTTCAGAAGCTGGCAAAGGAAGGAATTTCGGGGAACATGGCTAAATTCTGCAGTCTTTTCCTTGAACGAAGAGACTTCCGAGTCCGATACGAAGGCCAATTATCTGATATAAAAACACAGGAGAACGGAGTCCCTCAAGGATCAGTCCTTGCAGTCACCTTCTTCTTACTCGCAGTTGACAGCATTAAAAACTTCTTACCAAAAGGAACCTTCATCAAATTGTATGCAGACGACATCACGATCGCAGCCGTATCTAAATCAGCAAAATGGACTCGTTCCAAAATACAAAAAATCTTAGACTGCATTCAAAAATGGAGCGATGCAACCGGTTTCCAGATCTCTGCACCAAAATCTGCCATCATGCATGTAGGGAGAAGACGAAAACTCCATAACCAACAGCCCCCAGTACTAAACCAAGAAAACATCCCCCTCGTCACTAAACAAAAGCTCCTCGGCGTGTGGATCGACAGCAGACTCAACTATAACTATCATATAAAAACTACACGGGATGAAACCAAAAAGCGATTAGGCATCATGAACTGCCTCAGCAAAACCAGCTTTGGAGCGGACAGAAAATGGCTACTTCACATCCTGCAAATGGTCATCTTACCTAAACTCACCTACGGAGCACCCATCATAACTTGTGCAGATAGAAAAAACGCTAATAAGCTAAATCCCTTATACCACCAAGGCATACGATACGCGACGGGAGCATTTCACTCCAGCCCCATAGAAAGCATCCTCTCAGAAAGCGGGCTTCCCCCTCTCGACCTAACATTAGCCAGAAAGACCATAAACTATGCTACAAGACAACTCACCAGAGGAATATTGAACACAGATCTGCATATTATAGTCAAATCAAAGAGCCTGATGGACGAACTTGCCATACCACATATTGCCATCGAGAACGAAAATCTCCCAGACACACTGACCTGGGAAGAAAAAGCACTCCATATAAACACCGGAATTCCAGAAAAGCTTCCCCCGAAAGCAAAGCAAACTCTGTTCAGAGAACTTCGTAACACAGACTACCCACATCATAATCATATATACACGGATGGATCAAAAACATCTGATGGCGTCGGCTGCGGTATTTTTTCTCAAGATGCAAATATCGTCATCTGTCTTCCCTCACACTTATCAATATTTAGCGCCGAAGCCTTTGCAATTATCAAAGCCCTAGAGCTATGCACCATAGGTCTGAACGTTATATTCAGTGATTCCAGAAGCGTTCTCGAGGCGGTGGCAAATAACAACTCTAACCACCCCTGGATAATCAACATCAGAAAATTACTCCATGAAAAACAAGGAAACACAGCTCTCTGTTGGGTACCAGCACATGTAAATATCCACGGTAACGAAAAGGCGGACGCTCTAGCAAAAAAAGGAGCATCGCTGAAAACCCCAATCGACATTAAAACACCCTTTGAGGACTTCAAACGGCTAGTAAACGACCAGATCATCACCACCTGGTGCAATATATGGGCCAGTAGCACCAGTAAACTAAGGCGAATCAAAAACACACCCTTCGAATGGACAACATCTTACTCAAACGACAGATTCATTAACCGAGTGATTACCAGGTTAAGAATCGGACACACCAGACTAACACATGGCCACTTTGCGAAGAAAGAAGACCCCGCGATGTGCCCAAGCTGCGGCACCAGAATAACGGTTGAACACATTCTTGTCGACTGCCGACTTTACGACGCAGAAAGACAAAGATGTAAACTAGGCACATCCTTGCAAGGAATACTGGGTGACGATATTAGCATTCTAAAGAAAACGGTTGAATTTTTGAAAGCAGCAAACTTGCAAGCGCATATTTAATGAAAGCATGTTATTACAATATAAATTTTCCTACAGACCTGAATGACCATATATGGTTAAAAGGTCTCAAATATAAACAAACAAACAACCAAATCAAATACACGATGATAAAATTTCTCAGATAAGGTACAAGTACAAATAGTTTAAACAAATCTGGAGTAGCTTTAAATTGAAACAGGACTACTTTTCTCAAAATTGTTGTATTAAAACAAAATAAGTTAAAAGCATCTTTGTATATAAAATAAAAAATTAATACCATTACATAAATTTTCATCGGAAAACTTTTGCGTACACATGAAAACCATTTGTAAACAGTGCCATAAACATAAAAACTGTCAAATACACATGCATAATGAGAAGTAATGCGGTTTTTTCATGCTATTTCAGTTCTTGTACAAGCTTAGGACAATCGTTGCTTTATTGTCCAATGATTAAACTGTCAAACTTTAATACATTAAAAACTATAAGTAATTTTTTATTTTGCTTGAAAATATTGACGAATAGGGCATAGGTGAATATCATTAGCTGTGCACAGCATGATATGGCAATATAATTATTTTAAACGTTAATTAGTGAGACATGTTTGTTATCTGAAATGCTAACAAAATTGAGGGTTATAGCCCATATTGTATATGACAATGTTTAACTTGAATTTTTGTTATTAAATCTTGCCTTATGTAACGCTGTTGTTACAAGAAATGATCCACAACTGATCAAAGTGAGTAATTCGTGCACTTTGATAGGGTTTGGACGTATATGTATTCTAGAATTAGCGTTTTATTGGACACTGTCCAATCATTGGAATCGTTCAATGATAGGCAAAATACCCTAAATATGTTTTCTAACAGAATCTGATGTAATTTTTTGCGTCGTTTCCGTAAGCTTCTTTGTGGTTAAAAGCTGTAAATATCCGGTTGTTGCGATTCGATTGCGTGAAGTGGAGTTCTAATAAATTGTCTCAGGCGAAAAACCGGTGAAAAACGCTTTATCAACTTAACTATTTTATTTTTTTAATTATTTAACATTTTCTCGATATAATGAATCCGGCCAGTATGCCCCACTTGCGATAGTCCAATATGCCCCATTGCATATGCTACTATAAATACGGATGAATAGATATAAGTGACAGTCTATTATCACTATTAGCCCCAGTTAAGACTGTAGAATGAAAGTACTAGGAATAATTTATCTACCATGTCTAAATTCCAGGTTAATTAATTATGCGGGGCAGTATGCCCTAAGTGCAGTATAATATGCCCCAAGCAGCAAAGAAACCCTGTCCAGGAGAACGAAACTAGGTTTATTTTATATGAAAACACAATATTTTGACAATAACTAATAGAGTTCTATTAGAATAGAGTAGGCATATCAATGAATGGGGTATGAAATGGAGAGAGTTACCTGGAAGGAGCGTCAAACATAGCTCTGGCTCTCTCAAGCTCCCACCTGGCGCCTCCACGCAGATCTAAGTCAAATGATGACGGTCGATGGCCTTACCCGGAAATGCTTCACGTACTTACTGAAGCAGCTAAGCTAGGAGGTGCGAACTAGAGCGCCTGTTCTCCAGGTGAGGGGCGGCTCACACAGCGTCTGTCTCGTAACGGGCGGCTGAATATGAAATGCTGTATCCCGCAAGCTATACCTAAGATGGCAGACCCATCAGTGGGATGTAGGTATCGCGACCCCGGTGAGGTAGTATACCGAAAACTCAATTACCACGAACAACGAACAAAGAAATTCAGGACGGAACAATCGGTATAGGACACGGCAAGGGACAAGGAAACGATTAAGGGATAACGATTGGAAACTTGGTACCTGGAATGTCCGAACTCTCCATGAACCGGCACGGGCTGGCTTGCTTGCTCGAGAGCTGCATCAACTCGGAGTGGAGATCGCTGGTATTCAGGAAGTTCGGTGGCCAAATTCCGGAGAAAGGGAGTTCCGTGCAGTAGACCCTATTGCAGGCACTTCTTTTAAGTACCACATCTACTACAGTGGCGGTAAGAAAGCTGAACATGGAGTCGGTTTCGTAGTGTTGGGAAAACAAAAGCAACGAGTTATCCGGTGGAGGCCCGTAGATGACCGTATATGCGTGTTGAGGATTAAGGGCAAATTCTTCAACTATAGCCTAATCAACTTATACGCACCGACAAATGATAAATCCGATGATGCTAAAGACGAGTTTTACGACAAGCTTGAGAGGACCTATGGAGAGTGCCCAAAACACGACGTGAAAATCATCATCGGAGATGCAAACGCGCAGATCGGGAGGGAGGAATTCTTCCGTCCAGTTATTGGAAGACATAGCCTGCATCTGTCGACCAATGATAACGGTCTGAGGCTCATAAATTTTGCCGCGGCCAGAGGGATGGCGATCTGTAGCACCTACTTTCCACGTTTGAATATTCGGAAACAAACCTGGAGGCATCCAAATGGAGACTCTAGCTCTCAGATCGATCATGTCTTGATTGACGGTCGACACTTTTCGGATGTTATCGATGTACGGTCTTTTCGTGGACCAAATATCGACTCTGACCACTATCTCGTAGTGAGTAAGATTCGCGCAAGGCTGTCGAACACGGCGAAAGCTCGCACTGAAAGGACGCTGCGTTTCAACATCCAGCGGTTAACGGCAGACGGCGTTGCAGTGGAGTACGCCAGGAAGCTTCACCAGCGAATCGCAGAACAGCAGGTAGAAGAAGAAGAAGATATAAATGGGCTGTGGAGGAACATCCATGGTGCCATCCAAACAACAGCGAGAGAGGTGGTAGGCACGACGCGTGGAAGACAGCGTAACAGCTGGTTTGATGCCGAATGCCAGAGAGTGACAGACGAAAAGAACCAGGCCAGGAGTCGCATGCTCACTGCGGCAACGCGTCAAAACAGAGAGAGATACAGAGAGACTAGAGCTGCGGAAAAAAGAATCCATCGTCTAAAGGAACGCGAGTACGAGGAGCACGTGCTTGCCGGCGCAGAGGAGCGATACGCCAGCAACGACACACGGAGTTTCTATAAAACGGTGAGAAGCAGGAATTTTGCCATGCCTGTGATGTGCAATGATAGTGCTGGCAACCTGCTTACCGACAAAACGGCGGTAGCAGCCTGGTGGAAGGAGCACTTCCAGACACTATTGAATGGAGAGGTAAATGAGGAGATCAGCAGGGACAGGATAGAAATTGTAAGCGATGGTCAAGCTGTGGAGCCACCAACACAAGAGGAGGTTAAGAAGGCAATCAGTGAGCTGAAAAACGGTAAGGCTGCTGGGAAGGACGGTATCCCGGCTGAACTTCTAAAAGCGGGGAGCGACCGGCTGTACGAAGCAATCCACCGGATCATTGTCAGGATCTGGGAGGAAGAACAAATGCCGGAGGAGTGGTTGGATGGCCTCATTTGCCCAATTTTCAAAAAGGGACATCGAATGGAGTGTAAAAACTATCGAGGAATTACATTGCTCAATTCTGCCTACAAGGTGCTTTCCCGTATCCTGTTCTGCAGACTGAGACCGTTAGCGGAGTCCTTCGTCGGCGAGTACCAAGCTGGTTTTCGTGAGGGTCGCTCCACGACGGATCAGATGTTTACCCTGCGCCAGTTGCTAGACAAGTTCCGGGAGTACAACTTGCAGACACACCATCTGTTTGTGGACTTTAAAGCGGCGTACGATTCAGTTAAACGAAATGAGCTGTGGCAGATAATGCTAGAACATGGTTTTCCGACGAAACTAGTTACGCTGATTCGTGCGACGCTGGATGGATCCAAATCATGCGTTAGAATAGCGGGTGAGACCTCAGCTGCTTTCGTGACGTTGGATGGACTGAAGCAAGGGGACGCACTCTCTAACCTGCTATTCAACATTGCCTTGGAAGGTGCATTACGAAGAGCAAACGTGGAAAGGAATGGAACTATCATCACGAAATCTCACATGCTTCTTGGTTTTGCGGATGACGTCGATATCATCGGAATCAACCGTAGAGCAGTAGAAGAAGCCTTTAGGCCCTTTAAAAGGGAAGCTGCGAGATTGGGACTTACCATTAATACCGCCAAAACGAAGTACATGGTTGCTGGTAGGGAATTTGGGAGCTCAAGTGGTGTTGGTGCCGAGGTGGAGTTAGATGGGGAACGATATGAAGTAGTGGAGGAATTTATATACCTTGGTACACTCGTGACATGTGACAACGATGTAAGCCGCGAAGTGAAACGACGAGTTGCAGCCGCGAATCGGGCTTTCTACGGATTACGTAGCCAGCTGAAGTCCCGTAGTTTGCAAATTCGCACAAAACTGGCGCTCTACAGAACACTAATCCTCCCGGTGGCCCTTTACGGACACGAATCATGGACGCTAAAGGAAGCTGATCGGCGAGTGCTTGGGGTTTTTGAGCGTAAAATTCTGCGATCTATACTTGGTGGCAAAATGGAAAATGGAGTGTGGCGCAGACGCATGAATCACGAGCTGTACCAAGTATACAAATATGCTGATATAGTGACGGTAGTGCAATGTGGCAGGCTGCGGTGGGCTGGACACGTGGCCAGAATGCCCGATGAAAGAGTAGCCAAAACTATTTTCAGCAGAGAACCAGGAAGAGGCCGTAGACTCCGAGGCAGACCCCGCACCCGGTGGGTGTGTGCTGTCGAAGACGATGCACGTTCAGCTGGTGTTCGTGGGGATTGGAGAACGGCAGCCCAGGACCGACGGTACTGGAGGACTATAATTCGTTCGGCGCAGGATCGGTAACGGACCGTTGCCACTAAAGTAAGTAAGTAAGGCATATCAATTGCAAAAATACTCGAAACACAACGTGGAGCGTATTATACGGCAGCTGGGGTATGTTGCCCGCATAAACGTTAGACCCAAATTTTAGACGCCGTTTTTCAATAATTCCTAGCATATTTATTTTACAATATTAAAGGAAGTAAACCGTTTGTAATTAATTTTCAGCTCAAAAACTAATATATATTCGTAATTGCAACGTTAATCATGGGTACCCCGTTTGAGATATGTATATCCATTCATTCTTAAGGGGGGCACATTATACTACATTACCTTACACAAAAATATGCACTAAAAAGTATACTTCAAAACAGTATAATCAATATATATAGAAGGCCAGTATCGCTGCAGTGCGCGTGGTAAACATCACACATGTTCAGATAATGTATTTTCATTATATATGGATATGTGTGTGTGTCTGAGATACATCAAAAGAGGAATAGATCATTTTGCGATGACGTCATTTTGCCGTCAAATGACACCACTTGGTGGTTTGTTTACATGTTTTTTGTCACATCCAGCAGTTTCGATTTGAAATTTCGTGAAGGATTACTGCATCAGTTTCTGTAAAATGCATGTAAGGCACTTTCTCTTAGATAAAAACTATAAATATCTATCATTATCTGCCGGACAAAGATAGAAAACTCAATTCAAAATTTAACACCATGTAAACAAACCACCAAGTGCTGTCAAAAAAGTGTGGTTAGGAGCTCCCGTGAAATGATCTATCTCATTGTCAAACTTTGACAACCAGAAAATTTCAAATAAGGCTGCCAAGTAATGCGATTGGAAACTTCGCTTGCTTCAAATTTCTGAAAAATCGGTGCAAAAGGACGCAGTTGTGGGATTCAATTCCTCCGGACGAAAAGAAAAAGAACGTTTAAAATCATTTTACTGGCATGAAAACACAGCGATAAGCGCACTGATGACAGCATCAACCAGCGCACAGATAAAGAACAGATAAAAAACAATGAGCAACTTTGACAATGAAGTTCCCGATTCACAGACTTAATACAGATTGTTAGCATCATGTTTACCACAATGAGTCCTGTAGAAAAACAGCGACACTGGCATTCTATATATATTGATTCTACTTTCAAAACGCATAACATACTCTACAGAAATAATTCGCAGATACGCGTATTTCGATTGATTCTTACAGCCAGGCTTGCCATTTCCTCACTCATTGTGCAAAAAGTACAACTTTTTTCATTCAACACAATGAGCAGAACTGCTGCCACAAATAAGAAATACATCCACGCAATGAAAAACAGACCAAAAATAAAGAGAAATATAAACAAACTTTAGTTTCTCATTGTGCGCTCGTACTGCAGCAACCAACGGCACGGGAATTACATTGTTGCCATATCTATCATCCACCATCGTCATATGCAACATTTTTTGCACTGTTGCCGCTGCGAGAAGTCTAAGAAGTTTTGTGCCATATCATGGGCATAAATCGCGACTGAGTAAAGTGTGAATTTTTCTCTTCTCTTTTTTTATTCTGAGGAGGAATCATCCCTGGACAGCTTTGGAAGAACTTTTGGGATTGGAATTTTTCTGAGCAATTTTTAGTCAAGAAATCAGTGTGAACAGATGTAAGTTTGTAAGTTTTTTTTCCTGCATTCTTAATTGTAATTTACGTTGTCAATGTTTAAATTATTTTCCTGTTTTGTAGATTATTTTTCCGTTTTGTATGTGAACTGAGGAACTAAGTTCCACTGGGTTCTCACTTCGTTGTTAATCGTATTGTAATTTAAATCTCCGCGTGGGGCTCTCTGGTTTATCTCTGTGAATTGGTAACGGGTGGCAACTAAAATTTTGGAATTTATTCCTCAAGCTGTTAAAAAAAGTTAAGGATACTTGCAGAAAATCTGATCTACTAAAATTAAAAATATATTGTCCATTGTTGAAAAAAAATTAGTGAACATTTGTTCGGCGAAGCTTCCGTTTGATGTCGGAAGGGAACAGGAGCGGTGTACGGCCATCATCTCAACTTTGCGAATGCATCTCTCAATTCTACCAATCAATTGTTTGCAATTCGTGGTTCTCCAGTTATTTCTGTATACCAAGCGGCTCAAACTCTTGAAGAAATCGTCGATTGGGCGACACTGAGGCAGATTTGTCGGGTTGAGGTTTTTGGGTACAAATAGGATTGAATGGGTATTCATGAACGATTGTTTTTTCTTGGCGTAATTCGATGATGCTTTATCCGGCCAAAACACATATTGTCCATCTGCATGATGTTTTTATAGAAACGGGATCCAAATTTTTATCCAACATTCGTTTTGGTATACATTTTGATTGATAGCGAAACCAGAGGGCTTGAACCAAGACTTAGAAATATTTCTGTCAGAAATGGCAATGCACAACATCACTTTCTGTTCAAACTTATGTTCAAACTTGTATTTTTTGTTCGGAGTTGCAGTAAAACTAATCATGGATTAGTACCGATCATTTCCGGGAATGTGCGTCTTTGAAAGAGGGACGTAACTTTCGTCGTCCAAAATAAAGCATTTTCCGGAATAATTTTTTGTCAACCAGCGGCATTAAGATTTCAGCGTCGAAATCTGTCCCTCAGTGTATTCAGGGGCTCTTGTTTTCTTTCGGCACTTTATTCCGACTATTTTCAATGTTTTGCAGTTGTACTGTTGGCAACAGTTAAACTTTTTTGCAGCATCCCGTTGACTCACGGAATCCTTGTTGTTGAAAGCATGGGAAAGACAACGCCCACAGAAAACAGACATCCAAGCGAAATGTCCCCACTTGGATAAAACTTATGTCAAACTAGTGGGGAAACTATAGTGATGATGTCGCTAAAGGCGCATAAAATTCTACACTCAACTCACAGCAGCTAGCTTCTGGCGCTAGCATAACGCTTGTAGTCCATATATACTAGCGCCAGTGGTGCCAAAGGTTGTCAGTGTGCAAATCAATAGAATCATTTAGTTGGGAAACTATAGTGGTGGTGACGCTAGCATATTAGGTGGATTTAATTTGAAATTTGATCCAAGAATTCCCGAAAAATTTGTTCCTGAATGGATGTCTGTTCTCTGTGCAACGCCTTTGCGTCCATAATTTTGCTTGTGAGTAGTTGTGGGTAATCTTAGTAGGATATGGTAAATAGTCGAAGCCGCAACATTTTCGCTTTTAAAATGTTATACTTTTTACCGAGATGTTTGTGCAATTCGTAAAAATGTACAATGCGCTCGCGAAATGCTTCTTGTTTCGACGCCATTTTGGGCAAAACATGGCAAGCATAAACAAAACGACAAATACTGGAAGAAAGAGGAAAGAAAGAGCTAACACGTACACAGTCTCATTTCTTCCTGAGGAGCTCGTTTGTTGCTGTGCTTAGGGGCCTCGAAAAAATTTCAAAATTTTAATTGTCACCCGTTATTTGGTTTGTGTATTCCAAGACAATTCTATAAGTCGTTTCAACCAAGCTTGAGATAAACCCATTCAATTTATTAGTGAAAATATTCAAGAATGCATGATTTTTGCAGTTATTAGCTAAAAATAAAATTTCTTGTTAATATACGACTGAATTTAAAACAGAAAGTAAATATACTCAAGTCGCTTTTTACGCGAAGGATACGTCCTGCGTAAATCAAAATCGCGTAAAAAACCGCGTAAATTCCGAAATTCGCGTAAAAAATAGTCACGTACAAAAACAAGCCGCGTAAAAGGGACTTCAGTGTAAGGGACCCGCGTAAATGCTGAAATTTACGTAAAAAAACCGCATAAATTCATAAATTCGCGTAAAAAAAATAAAAATTCGCGTAAAAAACTTTGTGGATTTCAACACTACACGAAAAAATAGACTAATTGAGCACATTCGCGTAAATTCCGAAAGTCGCGTAAAAAACCGCGTAAATTCCGAAATTCGCGTAAAAAATAGTCACGTACAAAAACAAGCCGCGTAAAAAGGGACTTAGCTTATAATGAGACCCGAATACACACTCAAAAAAAAGTTCCGAGTTCGGTAAAATATCGTAAATTTTACCGAACTCTGAGCAGCAGAACGTTCGGTAAAAAAAATTTATGATACCAAACATTACTAATGATCCGTAAACGTCGATTGGCACCATCGAATTTTACCGAACGTTCGGCTGCTCAGAGTTCGGTAAAAAAATTTAAGTGTGTAAGGATCAATAATAAAAACAAAACAAAATATGTAGCTTATAATATATTAACTCTATTTGATGTCCAGTCAGTCGATTCATTATACAATTTCACTGATTCAGATCAATCATTAGGATTCTTAGTTTTAAGCTATAATTTAAGCTATAAAATTATCTAGATTTTAGTAAATATTGAATGCATTTTATCCCATCTAATCTAGGACAGGACGTGCTCTCCGACTTCTTACTCTTCCTTTCATTATGGCCGCCAGCCCGATTGAAAATTCTTTGTACACCTACACATATTATTATTCTTTGTGGCTGCCTGCACATATTATTTTAAGAATTACTTCGTTTGCCGAACAACTGCTCCGTAGTACACCGCAGTTTATGCAACTAAAGTCTAACTAAAATGTTTTGCGTTTCATTTTAAAAATTAAAAATCGTTTGCAAAAAACCAACATACAACTACAGAATACAAAAGAATTCAAAATTCGGAAATAAAATTACTCATCTTTGTATTCCCAATCGATTCCCACTAATCTGAAAGTTATGTGTACTGCGTTATATTTTCCAGCCAACGCAAGGGTTACATGTCATTTCAGCATGTCAGCCAATCAGAAATTGAGTCAATTTTGGGTCAACGCCGCGGTTGACACTTGGCACGTCCTGCCCTATTAGCATTTAACGAAAACTGTCTGTTATGCAGTCTATAGCTCGGTGTATAGACAAAGCCAACAAAAATCTCACTAATATTCGTGAATTCTCTCTACGTAGTTACAGCATTCGTTGATTAACCTAATTCAATTCCATTAACACGAGTTTCAATTGTACTGCTGTCAAAACGTTCTTATAAATTAACCCAGAGTTCAATCCTGATTTCTGGAATTCCACATCAGTTTTTATGCTCTAAATCAGTGATAGCCAAACCACATGCGGCTCTTCGTGATGATAACTCGTGAATAATAACTGTTTCTGAAATTCAAAAATCCATAACACGGTTATGAACCTTAACGGCAAATTAGCAGTCATTAACTTTTCGCCGGAAAGCTCTATTTCGGAAGCAGTTTGTGGGCATAAAACAGGGGTTTTATATTTAAGAATGTATTCACTGCATTCTTCTTGCCAATCTGAACATTATTGAATTTTTGATTCAAACGAAAAACTGCTTTTGAAATGTATTAAATCAATGGCAACTCATTTCATCTTAACGTTAACCCGAATGCGTTCATTTTGAAAAAGGAATAAAATAAGCCACCTTTTCCACCTTTCGCGTGCTTAATGACGGCTAGTGGGTACAACCTTCGGAAAATATTAGAAGGCCTTTGGTAACTTTATTCAAATCTAGTTGACATTTCCACCCTTGAATGTTGTTGTAGAAGTATCAAACGTAAATCAGCGAAGTTGCCAAAAGCAAATAAACATTTTCGATAAGTGTACCCACTAGCCGCCATTAAGCACGCGAAAAGGTGGATATTTATCGAGCTGTCAACGCGTGCGCGTTGCGTGATGACCTGATGACAAACACAAAAATAATGCTTTTCTCCTCAAACCCTCCTGAGGAATATCAGACGGTGTTTATCCGTTTGACCGACGCGAGCCGCAGCTTTGGTCTGCACTGGCAGTGTCATCGGCCTTTCAATTGAATATTGGATTTAGCGTGGTGGCCTCGGGGCATTGATTGATACAAATGGCTTAATATGCCACCACTCGCGGTCGTGGCCATTCAGATATGGGGGCGTGTAGTTCCAACATCGTACAAAATATTTTGTCGATTGATTCTATTTAATCGGGTTTGTTACAGGATTAAGTGTTATTAATTTTGAACCTTTTGAACTCCGCTTTCGTTTCTATAAACAAAGATGTTTGTTGGGTAACTTACCCAATGTGTTAGTATAAGTCAGTGGCAAAAATTACATTTAGTGATGTCTGGTAATCGCTCGATTAATCGAGTAATCGATTACAGCATGCAATAGTCGAATAATTTCTAATCGAATATCGCCTAACTACATAATCGAACTAATCGATTACACTCGCATCGATTACTGACACGAATACTGCTTTTTGAGGTTTATGCTTGCTGAACTCAAAATGACGTGAAGCCCATATGGTAATTTTAACGAAAAGCCTAAATTAAACTTGTCGCGACTTCAAAGCATACCTTCGTAGTCGCAATTCGCAAATTAAATATTCGTTGCCATTGCCAGCCAGCCTTGCTAGCAGTAAACGATCTCTTTTACTTTTTTTGACGGATTGCTATGCCATGATATCCATGATATCTTTTATGTGCGACAAAAAAATATTTTTGTTTGTGTTTTCACCGTTTTCACGCAAGTTTTGACGGTTTTGACAATTCGGTATAGAGATTCGATGTAAGTGAAGTGCGAACAAAAACTCTCTTTGGCGAGGCAAACAGAGACTAATCGCATTCGCATGCATGGGATTTCGCATGAGAACGAAAAGGTTCAAATATCTCTTTCTACATTTGTCATCGTGAATCATTTTTAAAATGTTAGTTCTGTTGGTTGGTCCCGCTGGTTTCCGCTTTTAGGTTTCTGTGCTGTTATTTGAAATAACTTATTTTTCATTCTCGTAGTCACATGGGTACGCGTACATGTGGATGTGTTTTCGACGCGCTATTCACATTTTTACGCCCAAAAGTGGATTTAGATCGGGATTAATTTCAACCGTTTTACACTTCTGAAGTAAACGCAATCAATACGAAAAGCTTGTGTAAATATGAGCGATAAATCTTCAGTAGGAAAACTTAAAACCAAAGTGAGCGCAGTGTGGAAATATTTTAATAAAATTTCAGAAAACAAAGTACAATGCAAGAAATGATTTTGATTTCGATTTGAGCCAAACCTTTTTTGAAAATTCATTAGTCAAATTTCGACAACTACTGCGTACTAAACTGCTTCTCTATGGTAAATGGTTGAACTGGTTGGTAAATGGTTGAATAATGCGCTCCAGAACCACCATGAGATTCCACAGCCTTTTATTCAGCAACTCCTATCTCTACCTCCTCGTGGTACCATCCGGGATACGTTACTTAGTGGAAATCGGACAACCGGTGGAAACTAGGGTCGTATGCGGACAGAGAAGGGGGCACTCATGCGAAGGCTGAAATGTAAACTCTCCGCCTGCAGGAGGGTTCTCTCGACTCCCAGGAACCAAAGCAGAGGGTCTGAAGCCCCTAAAGGAGATGGTTGTAATAGCTGTTATCCATGGCTATTATGTAAAAACTTGAATGGATAAACCCCTAATCCAAGGTGTGACGCGCCCGTGCCGAGGGATGAATGGTGCAGGGGGTTCTATAAATTCTCTCGCCGCAACGGAGCCTGTGGGGTACCAGGGCGGCCTCCACAGCAAGTTGCCCTTGCTGCATCAAGCCGGAGGAGAGCAGGGGAGGAGCAGGACTTGAACGATGCGCTAGCAGAGGTTCAGTCCTGATCCTCGTCTATCCTCAACACGCCGACTCGTTGTGCTGGAGGGTGGGCTGAAACAAAAGGAGAGTAGGCCAGTAGGATGGCTGTACAATCGCTCAAACAATCTAAAAATATATAACGTCGAGTATCCACCCCTGGGTTACTCAAAAGTTGCCGAGTCTTAATAAGAGGTCTTGCGACAGGACATTATTCGAGCAAATATCATCTTCGGAATCTCGGTTTCGTACAAGATGATATTTAACTTCGGAACACTTGCTCTGCAATCGTGGAGCACAAATAGTAGGCAGACTGCAGTATCTCAAAAAGGGGAGATCTGGTTTGCGTCGCCGATCAGGGTAACTAGGTTCATAAACCTAGTCATGCTTGATTGGCATATGTCTCGCTCCAGCTACCGGCCTGTCACTTCCTCAATAAGTGATAGGTAAGCTTGAAGCGTATAGTAAAATAATAAAACGGGACATACCATAATAGTTCAAAATAATGGACGCAGTGGTAAGAGTTCCCAACAGAGGAGAAGAAGAAACTGCTTCTCAGTTTACAGATACAACTTGTTTTTACACGACAGGTTAGTAATAACTAAAGCGAAGATACCATTTTCAAGCTTCAACGATACTTATAAGCTGTTGGTATCCAATGAAGCAATAGCGCACGTAATACAAGCCGTAAGTAGGTCAGTGAAGTTCTCCCACAACGGATTTTGTTGATTTAGAGTTCCAAATAATACACCCCCGAGTTGGACGCACCAGCTTTGTTGGATGAGTTATCCAACATACAGATAAAAAGTTATTTTCATTAAAAATAATTTTACAAATAAAAACCAGGATTTCAATGAATTTTTATCTAAAACTACTGGAAACCATCTGCCGTCGACAATCCCAGATCTATCAACAGGAATAGAGTTACAATGCAACGGTGTTCGATTTTTACTACGCTTTATCCATCACCTATACTGCCGCTACTTGCATTTCTATGGAGTTTCCTATATAAATGGGACTGTTATGCGAATAGCGGCAGTATACACAACGAGTAATCGAAGTTTGGTCGATTACCCGATTAATCACAGACGATTAATCGTGTCGAATAACAATTGATGAAAAAATATTCGATTACTCGGTAATCGATTAACTGAGAAAATCGGACATCACTAATTACATTAGCTCGGGACTGATCTGAGGCCTCTGCAACGGCTTGTGTTGGTCTGCAAGGGAAACATAAACTGGAGAAGAGGATGCGGGTGTTTAGTTTCGCTTTGATACCGTTGATAATACTGCTGCTGCAAACAGCTTCAGTGATGCCCCTAACGTCCCTAACTATTGTCAAAATTTATCCTGGTGTGTGTGGCATGGTTTTGTCTATGAATAATTTACTGATTTTATCGCTTTTATCGTATCTGCTTGCACGCAAGTTGCTTGCACACAATTTTCACACATTTTGTTTTTGCTGGCAAGTAGGGCGAATGAAAGAAAAAGGACATTCAGAATATTAAAATTTGATATTTTTAATTTAAATTTAATAATGCATTTAATGAATTTTTATACGGTCAATCACAAGGTACGTTGCATCACGGATTTGTTAACTTAAAGTTCTGGTAAATAGTCTGTAACATACGTCCCTGTTTTAAAAGCACCATTAGAAGATATGCAGCAAATGCGATTTTATCGATTTTATCTCAAAACTAAAGATGTACACGCATAAATTTGGATCCCGCAAGTAATCTTGATCATCTTCAGCTCAGAGGATCAATTTTGGCAAAACATACTTCAGTTGTGCAAAACTTTCCATGCTTTCAAACATGATCAACAATTTAGACTGTAAACCATAAATTGGAAATATACCTAAGTCGCTCGAGAATGGTATGATAGTCCCAAACTTATGCATGCTCAAATTTGCGCGTACCTGCTGGCGGCTCGCTAATCCGTATAGTGTGGTAGTGTGAGTTCGCATTTCAGCGAAAGCACGCAATTGAGGAGAAAATTTTCCATTCAACCAAACCCAAACAGAAATAGTAGTGTTGCGACTCCGACTCGAGACATCGAGCCGGTGATGAGATAGTAATCAGCTTAATAAATAATATTAAGAAGTTTTATCAATTGCGTGATGTTGCTGTAGACTAGTCTAAAAGTAATCGTTTGCTGGAGTTTAAGTTAAGGAATAAGGCTGCGTTGTAACTAAAGGTATTGTTTTGTTCTACGAGGCTTAGTGATGTGATAAAATTATTTAATAATGATAATTTGGTTGCTCGCCACTCTAATCAAAAGAAAACAGTCATGATTAGAGCACAGACTATTGTTTGTGTTTGGAGGCTTTGTGTTGTAAAACAAATAAAATCTTGATTGGATAAGTAGATGGCAAATCCTGTGAACAAAAAATCAATCTAGTATGAGGCGTGAAAAATAGATTACAAGGTTGGCAGGAAGTATGTGGATATTGGATAAACTTTACAGCAAGTGAGCTTTCTTTAAAACAAAATTCGTACACGAAACAAAAATATCGACTACCTCGTTTCCTAAATAGCACGTTTTTTAACTGCCAATTGATCGTCTGTAGTTTAGAATTCAATCTCGTGAAATGCAGTTTTGGCTTTTCCATCACACCGTTTTCCAATCTGGCATCCTTGATTTATCTCACTCAGCTATCGTAAACTCAGCTGACGAAGTGTCAAAGGGTCAATATTATATCGTGTTTGTTTCTCTTCAACCACAAGTGCACACTGCATTTTGCAAGTAGAGCGGATAGCATGCAGTGAGAGAGTCTGGCGATACAGAAAAGGAAATTGCATTCACAAAGTTAAAAGTCCGCCGTTCGCTCGACTCTTCGGATGTTCTATTTGGTCAAAAGCTTACGTAATTTTCGCGACAAGAAAAATATTTCATTCATTTTCTCTTGACAGGTCTGGAAAACAATTCAAAAAAGTTTGTTCAAAATCAGTGTTACAAGGAAGAAACTTTGTGAATGAGTGCAGTGGATGAATGATTGGAAAATTCCTTATTCTAGCTTAGAACAAGAAGAAAACAAAGAATAGGCAATTCCTGTCTGTGCGCTGTCACGGTGAAATACAACAGAATCTTCATCGGGATATCGATTTTGGTGCTGCTAAACGGTCACGTAACGCAAGATATTGTGAAAATAGGATACACTCCAACGAAGCGGGACGAATAAAACAATGTACGCAATCTGCAAAAGCGGTGGAACCCTGGTCACCAGCATACAAAGGTTAGTTTATTAAATAATCTAAACACTATTTTTAGCTTGTTTCTTGTTTCGGGCATTTCTGACATAAATAGAATTCTATTCTGCATCAAGGACTAAACTATCATGTAATGTTCAAATTTAGCATCTAATTAACATTGTTTTTTTATTTGCAACAATTACATTCAAAAAAATACAATCTCACTGCGCAAATCTCTCACTGAGCTAAAGGTTCTCACTTTGATGAATGTAAGAGTGAGAGTAATTTCCTTCGTAGAGTGCAATGGTGCAATGTAAGAACGGAGAAATCAAAACAAAAACAAACAAGTACATTTTTAATTTTCGACAACAAAGTTAAGCTTTATTGATAACACCACTGAGTGCTATCAGGAGGAATGTAAATTAAAACAACGAATAGCAGCAGTAGAGGCACGGCTTTGTTGTTTAATCAATTATGGCTTTTAATTTAATATGGGGCGTAACCCCCCACCCAGTGGGCCGGCCTAGAGTATACTTGTTAGAGTGTGCCAAAATAGCACTATGTCAGAAAACCCGGGGGCTCCCTTCTCAAATGATAGCTTAGGGTGTCACAACAAAACTTTTATATGACGTCAGCTTTGGTTGTCGCGATTTAGGAGTCGCACATTTGAGTTTTATGAAAAAATGGCATTTTTCAGGAGTAAATTCAAAAAAATATTTTTAGAAAGTTGGTGAAACAAGGTATTTAACTATATTTTTCACATTGTTATGGCGGCATGTCTGGCGTCATATTTGGTTACAAAAATTTATTAAATTCGGCAAAAATTAAAATTTTTCGAAATTTCATTTAAATAAACGTCAAAACAGGGTATCGAACAGTGTCTCAGTGCAGTACTGTATAGATGGGAAATTTTATGACGAACAACTTTGCCGAAGAAAGTAAGGACGTATCTTCGAATCTCGCTGAGATATTTACCATTTTATGAACACGGAACAAAACACATTTCTATAATTTTCAAATTTTAGTAGTTTCATGTGAAAGAGGTAAAAATGAAAAAACTTGAACTATTTACTCTAAACGTCACTTACCTCTTTGATAAGAGGAAATATGCACCTTCCAAAGAATTTGGTACCATTTAGTCTCAAGAATCACTTTTAAAAAGGGCGTATGTATTTTATTACGTAGGAAGTTTGAGAAATTGTATCTCCTGAAACTAGGTTTGCTCCAAAATGATGCTTAAGCATGAGTTGATGAAAATTGAGTTTTAAACGTGAAAAAAAATTCCACTGTATTCTTAAGTCAGGAAAAAATATAAAATTAAGATATACAGGAAATGGTAACTCCGAGATTTTTTTTTGGAAAAATGGTGGTGATTAGATGCATTTTGAGACTTTTTCTAAAATGGTGCAATATTTATCAAAGGATTTTGTAGAACAACTACTTTTATGAATATATTTTAACCTTAGATTATTATTATATTTCTTCTCGATATACAACTTCTTATGTACTTGACAACACAAGGTTCAAAATAATAATTAGCTTCTAAATGCAGCCGTATTTAAGATATATGAAAAAAAAAGTTTAATATATTTTATTTTTTTATTTTAAACGTGCCCTTTTCATATCCGTGTTATATTACCAAGCTATGAAATTGTTAGCAACTAGAATAAATATTATCTTTCAATTTGTCCGAACACATCTTGCTGATACACTGTTAGTACAAAAAGGGTTAAAAAAATATTAATCAAATCAATATTTAGTTTTCTACGTTTAAAAATCAATTTTCTACAACCCACGCTTAGGCATCATTTTGGAGCAACCCTAGTTTCGAGAGATACGATTTTTCAAACATAGTACCTATTAAAATAAATACATCCTTTTTAAAAGTGGTTCTTGAGTCTAAATGGTGCTAAATTTTATGGAAGGTGCATATTTCCTCCTATCAAACACGTAGGTAACTTCAGAAACGTGACGTGACGTGAATTCAGAAACGTGAATGCCTCAGCGAGATTTGAACATACGTCCATACTTTCTTTATCAAAGTTGTTCGTCATAAAATTTCCTATCTAGACAGTATACGCACGTTACTCTGAGATACTGTTCGAAATCCTGTTTTGACGTTTATTTAAATGAAATTTCGAAAATTTTAAATTTCTGCCGAATTCAATAAATTTTTGTAACCAAATATGACTCCAGACACGCCACCAATACTTTTTTATGAATGTATCAGATCTCAATGATTGTGAAAAAATAGTACAGTAGACTCTCGGAAAAGTTAATCGATTGGGGAATCGGTCGATTAACTTTTCCGAACTATTAACTTTTCTGAGTAGTCCTTCAAAGTCATTGAAAATGATAAATACAAAAGCTAAAAGTGCATTCCAGGATATAGGATACATATTTTTATGTACCTGGAAGTTGTAATAGAAAGAAATATGTAGCAATATCTTTATGAAATAATACTTAGTTCCATAGTTTTTTATAAAATAATACCTTTCACTAAGTTTAAAACAGTCGGTTACACTAGTTTACTTTTGTTTTTTCGTAGTCTACGTTTTGATTAAAAATAAGCGTTCGCGCTAATTTTTAGTTCCTTGCTGTTCCTTCTTTTGCATTTAAAATTCAACGGGAACTCAGCCGCTTTTCCAGTATATTTTCAAAAATCCTGAAGTAACTATATGCCCGTATTGAACTACTGTTGCAACTGTTCGATACAAGAGTTTAATTTAATCCCAGTTATGATGCGACTCTGTCTGAAACTGTGGAAAGGTGACAATAAGCCGAAAAATGAGAAATAAAGATAGAAGGTAAACACACGTGTGTGAAGAAACGCTTGGACAACCAATAAATTCAAACTCTCAGAAAAGTTAAGGCAAAAATTAACTTTTTAGAGCGTTGCGTGAGAGCTGATATACGCTTAACTTTTCTGAACAATTAACTTTTCAGAGAGTTAACTTTTCTGAGAGTCTACTGTACCTTGTTTCACCTACTTTAACATTTCTAACAATAAATATTTTTTTGAATTTACTCCTGAAAAATGCAATTTTTTTCATAAAACTCAAAACCCCTAAATCGCGTCAACCAATGTTGTCGTCATATAAAAGTTTTGTTGTGACACCCTAAGCTATCATTTGTGGGGTGAGCCCCCGGGTTTTCTGACATAGCGCTATTTTGGGACACTCTAATACTTATGCTTGATTTTCTGGACGAGATTGCTCAACAAAGTTCTTAGCCGTCTCGAAGACAACACAATCAAAAATGGATTGCGCAATCCAAACGTTCTAATCCAAAGGGTTAGAAGATGGAGAATGCGAATCCAACAAGAATTTCCTCATGATCTAGGTACTTGATCTAACAGACATAAATTTTAAGGTTCGTTTTGCTTAGATTTTCCGTTACGATAGCGATAAATTTTGCAATCTTGAAAACTGTTTAAAAATAATCGCATTTTTGTGCATATTTTGAATTTTTCTGATATTTTCCAACGGAATAATTTGAAGTGCTGTTTTAAAATCCAATACACATTTACCGAAGAATTGTTACTGTTACTAAACAATGTTACTGATAATCCATGTTTGCATGGCAGTGCGAATTAACGCTGTGTAGAAAACAAGCTTGGTTTGTGGTGAAAATCGACTCCTAGCGGCTGTCATTCGGTCGAGCAAACCTAAAGTACCGTCTTCCGGAGATACTTGCCACACCGAGGTACCTTGCGACACTTCTGCGCATTGCACTTTTGACAGCTCCGAACGCATTTGTTTGTTAACATAACCATTTTTGTAGCCAGTGGCGTTTCAAAGAAGGGACGTTTACCTATTGTTTAGTTAAGTTTAATCCATTATATCATTGTTTTGCTTGTTTTTATACGATTGGAAAGTAATTTCATTTTCAGAGTAGGAAAAATAGATGTGCAAAGTTGCGTTAGTGCATTGACATGAAATTAATTTTTATCGTTTGGTTCCTGTACACAATTAGTGCATCATAATAAGCTAACAAATAGCAACTTTGAGCTTTGTTTATATTTTGAGCTTGGAGAAGTAACGATGAATTCGTGTCGTTACTTCCAATATGGACAACAACTGCAACACTTGTAAAATAGATCGCAATCGACAGTATGTACAAAGTAAGTTTGCATCTATATGATGTTATTTTGTCTACTGCCATCTCCAGAAAAATTACAATTGTGAAAAATTCCACGTGCTTTAAAACGGCAATTTGAAGTTCGCCAATATGCTGTATTTTCACCGAGTATTTAAAAAAAAAGCGATAGACAAGATTTGAAAACAAAACATGCTTCCAGTATCTCTTGTTTTACAAGAAATACACTAAAAATATCTAAAAATAGTTAATCGCGGTTTGAAATCCAATTTAAGAAACGCAAAATCAGAAAAGTGTTGCAAGTAACCCCGTTTACTGGGTAACTTGCAACACCCTTATTTTCGGTTCATTCTACAAATTCATTCAGTTGATATTGTTTCTCATAATCATGAATCAAAAGTACTGACCACTATACAAGTTTTGGCTACTTACACTTGGATCTAAACGGTACACTTCAAAAGTTATACCAAGTCAAAGTTCAAAAGTGTTGCAATGCAAGTATCCCCGGATGACGGTATCAACTTCACGCTGGTGCTAAAGTTGTATATTTGCGCTAATGAGCAACTCGGGTGATTATCAGCACTATTTACTATTTAATTAGACCGTTCAGCTGTCAACTACCATATTACAATACAGGGTCCGGCACATGAAGTGCGTCCTATTTAAAAGGTCATGCATTTGTTTTGGAAATAATTTTTTCTAGGTACAGAGAATGTGTAGAAATAATCAAAAATTCAGAATCAATTCACTTTGACTCTATATGACCACCTTATGGCTTGACTAGGACTTTAAGACGAAACGAGCCGCAAACTTACCGAATGTGACTTGTCGGTATTTCGGTCCATTCACGGACGATGGCTTGGCTTTCTTCATATTTTTTTAGCCCGGACCTTGCTCAGCAGCATGGTCCAAAGAGAATTCACTGCATTTTCCTCTGGTGAATTAAAGATCCTTTTAATTGACCTCCCAGCACGTCGCCATTTTTCTGTGGCAGAATCTAAAAAGGTCAAAAACACTGGGCGGGAAACCAGGGAAACCATTTCATTGAAAACCTATGGGACGGCTATTGTAGTTTGAGGTTTAATACGTTTAATATCGAAGGGTTCATCTTAACGAGGGTGCCGTCGAACTCTGTAGACCAAGATAGAGATGTTGAGGAGGTGCTTTTAATAGTCGAAATGAAGTTCGAAACGTTGTTTTCACCCATTTTCTTTATTCTATATTAGAGAGGTTTTCAGCCTGTGGCTGGTTCGCCTCTACCCATTTTTTGTTCACTCACGCTTTGTGAGACGGTGCCGAATATTGTTGAAGCATACAGGGTGTGCGAGTAAAATGTTTGTCAGCCCATGGCCCAAAGCAGCTTCTAGAAAACTTTCTCGATAACACGTCGTATTTTTTATAATGGCTCAATAAAAATATTAGAGAGCGCCCATCCGCGATTACAGTGGCTCAAACCCTTTTTTTGTGCTGCTTCCGGATGACCAACCGATGACTAAAATTATCGTATTGACATTCGGTAAAGTAAACCCTATCGTTCTGACAGTTTAGGACAAGTTGGCCAGTTGGAAAAAATTTCTCGTTAGAAAATACGATGTTTGGAAAATGACGCGTCGGGATTTTGAGTTCTTTAGCCTGTTGTATGGAACTTCGTCGTGCTTTTCGCTAAAGTTGTAGTTGTAATTTTTCGCTTATAACTCTATCACGTTCACTTTTGGCAAAATGCTTTTGTACGTTTATAAACAATATATTCAGAACTGTAATTGAGCAAATTTCTAAACAGTTAGTGTCCGTGTGACAGTTCCGTCAACGATCTGAAGGTCGCCCTGTATAGTTTAAAATGTTGTTATCACGGTTATTATTCCATTCGGGAAAACAACCATCATTGAACTTCTCAAATTTCGGATATTAGGGTATTTGAAATGTACACACAATAGATTACCGTCGTTGACAAGACCTAATACCATGTAAACCGTTATCGGTAGACTTCCGTTTACACTTGAAGGTCAAAAATAAAATAATATCCTATTCCTTTCGTCACAGGTATGGCGTGCGCTGTATCGGCTCAATCATCCAGGATAATAAGCTGCCCGAGTTTCCCCTGGCCAACGAACCAGTGCTCGAATACAGAAAAGGTTCGAAAGAGCGCAAAGAGTTAGAAGCTGCATTGAAGAAAACTGCCAGCAAAGTTGAAGATGTGCCCATCATCATCGGCAGTGAAGAAATTCGTACGAACAATGTGCGCCATCAGGTTATGCCTCACAACCACAGCCAAAAGATTGCCCAGTTTTACTGGGCAGATAAGAAGCAGGTAGAGAAGGCCATCAAAACCGCAACGGAAACGCAAGTCAAGTGGGACAGGACTCCCCTCGATGAGCGAATTAAGATCTGGCAAAAAGCGGCCGATCTTATGGCAGGCCCATATCGGCAAGAGCTGAATGCCGCCACAATGCTCGGGCAGGCTAAGACTGTGATCCAGGCGGAGATCGATTCCGCTGCAGAACTAATAGATTTTATCAGGTATTCTTTCCTTTAAATAATAATCAAACATACGCATTCAATGGTGAGTTTTCAGGATGAATACATTCTATCTAAAGGAAGCAAGCAAATATCAACCCATCAGTGAAAACGCTAAGGTAACGAAAAACTCGATGAGATTCCGTGGTATTGATGGATTCATTGCGGCTATCAGTCCGTTCAACTTTACCGCAATCGGTGGAAATCTAGCATACACACCAGCATTAATGGTTTGTTGTGGTCATAGATAGGTATTTTTAATTGCATGCTCTCAATATTTCGTAACATTTCAGGGCAACGGAGTGTTGTGGAAGCCCTCAGATACAGCTCTCCTGTCCAACTATATAATCTTCAAGATCATGCGCGAAGCTGGCGTTCCTCCAGGCGTCGTCAGCTTCATCCCGACTGATGGTCCAGTATTCGGTGACACCATCACCGCTTCGCCGCACCTGGCCGGAATTAACTTTACCGGTTCTGTTCCGTAAGTGTTTCAATGGACGATTACGTTCGATTTTTTTACTGCGATACGTTCCAAAACAAAAGCAAACTTCAATTTCACAGCACCTTCAATCGGTTATGGCGCCAGGTCGGGGATAACATTAACATCTATAACAATTTCCCACGTTTGATAGGGGAGTGTGGTGGTAAAAACTACCACTTTATTCACCCCTCGGCTGACGTGCAATCGGTTGTGAATGGAACGATTCGATCATCGTTCGAGTTTTGCGGTCAAAAGTGCTCGGCCTGCTCTCGTATGTACGTTCCCGAGTCTCTGTGGCCGAAGGTAAAGGAGGGCCTAGTGAAAACTCGCGAAACCTTGAAGATCGGTGATGTGACCGATTTCAGCTGCTTCACTTCGGCCGTTATCGACGATAAGGCATTTAGCCGGATCAAATCGTACATCGATCATGCAAAGAATTCGAAAAATTTACAAATTATCGCTGGAGGCAAGTGTGACGATAGCAAAGGCTACTTTATCGAACCGACAATCGTGCAGTCAACCGACCCGCAAGATAAAATCATGGTAGAGGAAATTTTCGGCCCAGTGCTGAGCGTTTACGTGTACAAGGATAAGGATCTCGATCAAACCATGAAGCTAGTCGGTAATTCTACGCGTTTTGCTCTAACCGGGGCAGTGTTTTCAAAAGACGAGTAAGATATTACGATGGTAGTTATATCAAGGGATTTACCTATTTCAATGCCAATTTCAGAGCGTTCCTTAAACGAGCATTAGAGGAGTTCAAACTGACTGCCGGAAATTTCTATATCAATGATAAATCTACTGGCTCCGTGGTAGGACAGCAACCATTCGGCGGTGGACGAATGTCGGGTATGTAATTGTGCACTTGTAACTGATGAAAAAGTAAAACCGTCTGTTATAAACTGTGCTTTCTTTTTTAGGAACAAATGACAAAGCCGGAGGTCCCCATTACGTACTGCGATGGTCGACACCTCAATCAATCAAGGAAACCTTCGTTCCGCTGTCAGATGTCGGCTATCAGTACATGCGCGAATAAGTTAAATCTGCTTTTTAATTAAGTTGGAGCTGAGAGATGTTTTTTCTTGCTACGCAATTATCAACTATAATTTTTACTGCTTGATCTGGCTTTACTATTACACACGACGCGAGAGTAGCCTCGACTCACTGTGATCTTAGCAGTTTGGCAGTCTACTGGTAACACAAACTACATGTTCCCGGTATCGCTGATGAAAAGCTTTATAATTTCTCGAAAGTCTTTATTCGTACTTTTTATCGATCACCCAGTTATTTTAAAACCAGTTTAAGATTAGAACACTAGTGTATTGTGCAACATTTGTATATGCACCATCATTTGGCAGTGCCCTTCATTTTTAGCTTTTTTCTGATTCTACGACGTTACTTTAAGCCTAAAGTAACTTTCCTTGTAAACGAATTGTTACCGTGATTGTTTCCTTTAGTTGTTGATAAATAAATTTTGGTTTCATGTTTTTACCACTGATTGTTCAATTAGTTTTTAGCAATAAAGCACACATAATGGTAATTCTTTAGAGGCAAAAATATCAATTGACACTAACAATTTAAACATTGACAATATAAAGATGATCAGAAGAAAAATGTTGATAACAAATCCTTCATGTCATACACTGAACAGGCACTATCTAACAATTTAGTAAAAACATGCTAGCCATTATTACGAAGCTATAACCACACGCGGGCGTCCGAAGCAAGGCGCCACAAAGGGGACTGCTTGGGAGTATCATTTCTCAAGTCCAACTGAAGGCATGTGAACTATAACCGCAGTTAAGTTTTATTTGCCATGTAGCCAATATGCATTGTCCTCGAAAACCCTACGAAAAATCTGATGAGAACAGTCGAACATTTTTGGAGCTGCTACCAAAACCAACGTGATTTACGAAGTCTTTTAGTTAGATACTATGTAGTGGGCATACATACAAGCATCGTTGTTTAACCATGCGGAACGTTTCCTTTTTGCGAGCTCATTACTGATATTCGGAAGCAGTCTGAGATATGTCCGCCACTCGATCGAAACTCTTGTGTATGTGTAGAGCATATGAAATTATCCTAGATACGGTTGTACCGAGATAATTATTAGCAATTAAGAAGATTTGGAAGTCGAGTTAATAAATGTTTAAACTGTCTTCGTGTTTTTTCATTTCTTCTAAAGGAAATACCTTTGCTGGTGAATACCAAGCGGGTTTTCGAGGGAGTGGTTCAACCACAGATCAAATGTTCACTCTGCGATAGATCGTGATTCCGAGAGTATAACCTACAAATTCTTCTCTTTGTGGATTTGAAATTTGTCGAACATTCTTGCGGTTTTGTAATATATTATACATCTGTAAAATAAATGAAAATACGACAGCAGTTTATGCACTTTTGGTGAAAGTGAAATGAAAATAGATGTTCGTTACGCTGAATTCCTAGCGAGCCGCCTCGCTGCTTGTGCCTTGTTCTGTCCACGGTAGCCGTCAAGCCTTAGCCACGTTTTAAATACTGGGTACGCCATAGAGCTGCGAGAGTTGATAGTTTATCATTCAGTCCCATGCCCTATACGTCACCGACGATCGTTCTTATACTTGCTTAGGTGGCTTGCCGTCCTAAGACAAAGCCTGTTGAACAAAATTTCTCCATGTAACTCGGTTGAGGGCTACCGCTCTCCAATTCCTCGGACACCGAGTACTCTCCGCCAGATCTCGCTCCACCTGGTCTAACCATCTTGCTCGCTGCGCTCCTGGTCGTCTTGTTCCTACCGGATTTGAGGTGAACACCATCTTTGCAAGGTAGTTGTCCGGCATTCTTGCAACATGCCCTGCCCATCGTATCCGTCCAGCTTTAGCTACCTTCTGGATACTGGGTTCATCATAGAGCTGTGCGAGTTCATGGTTCATCCTCCGCCTCCATACTCCGTTCTCCTGTACGCCGCCGAAGATCGTTCTTAGCACTCGTCGTTCGAAGACTCTGAGCACTCGCAGGTCCTCCTCGAGCATTGTCCATGTTTCATGCCCGTAGAGAACAACCGGTCTAATAAGCGTCTTGTACAGGGTGCACTTTGTACGGGGACTTAGTCTACTCGACCGCAATTGCTTGTGGAGCCCATAGTAAGCACGACTTCCGCTGATAATACGCCTCCGAATCTCACGGCTGGTATCATTGTCCGTCGTTACCAGTGGGCCAAGGTAGACAAATTCATCGACTAACTCAAACTCATCGCCGTCGATCAATATACTACTGCCCAAGCGGTGTCGTTCGGCCTCGGTTCCGCTGGCCAGCATGTACTTTGTTTTAGACGTATTTACCTTTAATCCAATCTTTTCTGCTTCACGCTTTAGTCTGGTGTACTGTTCAGCCACCGCCATAGATGTTCTGCCGATAATATCCATGTCATCGGCAAAGCAGACGAATTGACTATATTTGTTGAGTATCGTGCCCAGCGTATTGATATCCGCTCGGTTCATAACACTTTGTAGCGCTATGTTGAACAGCAGGCATGAAAGACCATCACCTTGACGAAGCCCTCTGTGTGATTCGAATGAACTTGACAATCCACCCGAAATCCGAACACAGCACTGTGTACCATCCATCGTAGATTTAATCGGTTTGATGAGCTTCCTGGGGATGCTGTTCTCGTCCATGATTTTCCATAGCTCTTTCCGGTCGATGGTATCATACGCGGTTTTGAAGTCAACGAATAAATGATGCATGGGAACTCTGTATTTACGGCCCTTTTGGAGGATTTGCCGCAGTGTAAATATTTGATCCGTTGTAGACCGACCTTCGACGAAGCCGGCTTGATAAGTTCCCATAAATCTATTCGCAATTGGTGATAGACGGCGGAAAATGATTTGGGACAGCACTTTATAAGCGGCATTGAGAACGGTGATCGCTCGATAGTTCTCACAGTCCAACTTGTCGCCCTTTTTGTAGAACGGGCAGATAACCCCATCTTTCCACTCCTCCGGTAGCTGTTCCGTATCCCAAATTCTAACAATTAGTTGGTGCAGACAAACGGCCAGCTTTTCTGGGTCCATTTTAATAAGCTCCGCTCCGATGCCATCTTTTCCAGCTGACTTGTTCTTTAGCTGCATGATGGCCTCCTTATCCTCGCCTATCGTTGGGGCTGGCACCTCTTCCCCGTTTGCTGCACCGTCGAAATCGCTTTCCCCGCCGCCATGGTTTTCCGCCTGGGCGCCATTCAGGTGTTCGTCGAAGTGCTGCTTCCACCTATCCGTCACCTCACGATCGTCCGTCAGAATACTGCCAGTCTTATCCCGACACATTTCGGCTCGCGGCACAAAGCCTTTGCGGGATCCGTTCAGTTTCTGGTAGAACTTGCGCGTTTCCTGAGAACGATGCAGCCGCTCCAACTCTGCATATTCCTGCTCTTCTAGGTTGCGCTTTTTCTCCCGAAAGATTTGGTTTCGCTGTATCTTCTTCTGTTTGTCTTTCCACGTTCTGACGTGTGGCGCATCTTGGCCGCCCGCGCAGCGTTCTCCTCATCCATCACTCTCCTACATTCATCGTCAAACCAATCGTTCCGCTGATTCCGAGCCACATGCCCGATGGAGCTCTCCGCTACACTGCTGATGGCTGTTTTGATAGTGTTCCAACAGTCCTCGAGAGGGGCTTCGTCCAGCTCGTCCTCTTCCGGCAGTGCAGCTTCGAATGAATGCGCGTAGTTTGCGGCGACGTCTGGCTGCTTCAGCCGCGCGAGATCTAACCGAGGCTGGCGTCGGTACCGAATGTTGTTCACAACGGAGAGTCTTGGGCGCAGGTAGTGGTCCGAGTCAACGTTAGCGCTTCGATAGGATCTGACGTCGGTCGTTCTTATACGTCGTCTTTTGAACACTCGCAGATCCTTCTCAAGAATTGTTCACGTTTCTTGCGCGTAGAAAACAATTTTGTATAGGGTACGGTACACATTGTACGGATGCCACAATTGCCTGTAAAGTCCTTAGTAAGCACGACTTCCCATGATAAAAAAAACCTCCAAATCCCGCTGGTGATGTCATTTTCTCTTTTTGCTCAATAGTCCTCTTTTTGCTACTAATGAGGTAGCAGCCTTATAAAACCGTAGTTATTGAAGATAGAGCAATATTTACTTCAGCAATAGTGTAGATTATAACCATTATAACTGACTCTATGAGTGACCTGCACAGTACTCTTTGGAATTCTGCTTAGCTGAGACGTTACAATCAAAAGAGCAAAATCCAATCGCATTGGTCAAGAGTGAGGCTGGTAAACGGCTGGGAAATGCGTACCATCGGTGTCTTGTGCACTGGGCATAAAATAGACCCCACAGTTGTCCACAACCTCTTACCCAGCAACTCCTACCCCTACCTCCTCGTGGTACCAGCCGGGATACGAGCAACCTCGGTGGAGATCGGGTAATCAACCCCGGTGGAAACCAAGGTCGTATGCCGACAGGGGGGGAGGGCTCCTTCGAGCTACGTTGGCCCTCCGGCGATACTGTGGGGTTGGTTGCGGGCTTTGCAAGCCTGAACCACTAAAAAAACCAAAGCAATGGACTCCGTAAGTAATAATAATAACTCTAATCGGAACAATCGGCAAAGACCCAGGCGACGAAAACGGACTAACGATTGGAAATTAGGAACATGGAACTGTCGGTCTCTAAGTTTCCTCGGAAGCACCCACGTGCTTTCTAAAGAAGTCAAGAGCCGCAAGTTCGTAGCATCGTAGCACTGCAGGAGGTATGCTGGAAAGGAAATACGACCGCTGCCCAAGACATGATGTCACAATTATCACCGGGGACTGTAATGCTCAGGTAGGTCAGGAGGAGGAATTCAAACCGGTGATTGGACGGTTCAGCGCTCACCCACAAACGAACGAAAATGGTCTAAGACTTGTCGACTTTGCCGCCTCCAAGCACATGGCCATACATAGTACAGTGGACCCCCGTTCGTTTGAACGATTCCTCATGCAAACTAACGGGGTTAGTTTTTAATTTGAACAACTGGATATGCTGGAACGTGTGAGAACTGGCTCTTTGTTATTGTTTTGGTGGTTTGATTCAGTTGGCAGTTGCAAGTAGCGAAAATTTCATTCTTCGATCGGAACCATAATCCATAATCGTTGGGAAACCGCAATGTGAAACAGATTAAACACGCTAGATCAGTACAAACAAATAGTGTTTATGTGCAAACAAATATTGTTGTCTGCATAATCAAATGATGTCATATTTGTCGTGCTCCGAGACGGATTTGCTGCTGTCCTTCAGCTAGCCTTTCTTTGCCAGCGCCGCCGTCCATCCCTTCTGCTGTTCGGGGGTGAACAGCAGAGTACCGCGCCGCCGGTGTGGTTCCACCACCTTCGGCTGTGGCAGTGTCTTTCTGCCTGAAAGAGCCACTGCCTTCGCTGCCTGCTGCTGCTCCATGGTCCAGTCCAGTCCAGTTAGATGCTGCTCCTCCAAAGTTAGTCACAAGAATGAGGATTCACATAAATGACGTCCGTTTATATAGCATCGCTCGGCAGCTGACGCGCCGTTGCCATATTGGACTATAATACGTTGCATTGACAGTGTTGTCAGAGCAGACCGATGTGAATCGCTTTATTATTTTTTTTTATTTGCTCATGATCAGCGATGCCAGATCAGCGGTTTTCCCGCTAGATTTAGCGGGATTTCAAGCCGGATAGCGGGACTTAATAACCAAACGGCGGCTAGCGGGAATCTAGCGGTTTTCTTAAATAACTCAGCGGGATTTTAGCGGGATCTCGATTTAGCGATATTTGGTAGGCAAGAAGAGTGCTGACAGAGAGGTTGACAGCAAAAAACTTCGTTTATTGACAGTCTAATGTCTGCTCATGCATTGGCAGATGGTTCAGTATATCCTGCTGATTAGAAAACTCCGTGGTTTTTGCCTAGAATGGGATCAGTTCTGACAAATACTCATTAGAACTTACTAAACAAGAAGACCACCAAACCAATCCGTTTCGCGTATTCCTAATTTTTCCACAAACTAATTCGTTGCCAATGGCAAAATCCAGCTGATTCATGAATTGCAAACAAAACAACACAAACAACTTATGTATCTATATACATCATAATTTGCTATATACCGCAGCATTTGTATGATAACAAAACCAAAAAACATCGGCTGCCGATGATGAGCCGATAAACCCTAAGTCTAAAAGACAAATCGGTACATTTTTGCTAAAACAAAATATCAGCGAGAACAAAGAGCCGATGCGCATTTCAGTTATTTTTGAATTTGGGCTGCTTATAAAGATTGAAACATATCTTCTTTTGTCACCAAAAACCATAACCATTTGCCAGCTTTATCATAGCTAGACACAGAAAGAGAATTTGTGCTAAAGCTTTTTTCGAAATTTTCGCATGTGTTCTTAGACTCCTTAATTATAAGATTAAGGAAAGATAAGATTATTCTTGCGAAATGTCGTAGTAAATTGTCATTATATGAGGGATAACAAGATACAGCAAAGTTTCGTTAATTGGTGGTTCGTTAATTGGGCGGTTCGTTAATTGGGTGTTCGCTAATTGGGCTATCTGACAACTTGAATGTCAAAATTGTATGGAATTTTCGAGTTTAGAAATTTCTAACAACTGTCAGTCGGCCCAATTAGCGAATCAGCTGGAGTGCAATCGTGGCCCAATTAACGAATTCTGGCTGTACTTCTTTTTCTGTTTCCTGAAGCTTCGTCAACATGAATGCAGCAAATTTGCATAATGTTCATTTAATTGCAACCTCTCAATTTCAGCAGATCATCTTGATTTCAAATGCAAGCCTTACTGAAATGAATATTCTGCACCAGAAACGAAGGAATAATATGACTTTTGGTTCAGCGGGATTTCTAGCGGGAAATAGTCTCTAGACAGCGGGATTACAGCGGGAAATCAACCTCTGGGCAGCGGGAAAATGGGCAATCGACCTGGTAACACTGCTCATGATGTTTATTCATCATTAATTATTATTATTATTCTTATCTCCCACATTCTCCTACTTCACTACTCTTAACGAAAATTGTACCCAATGGATCAATGTGGAAAAGCGTTATTTTTCTAATGCTCTTTTACACCTTCAATATTAGATTTAAAATCGGTTTCGCAACAAAAGAAGAGCAATAGTCAATATTGGTTGGCTGGAAATCGGCAACTAACCTTCAATTTATAAACTGCTGTTTCACTGCACAGAACGAAAAAATGAATCTCATATTCGACGTAAACAAAAATCAGATAAATTTTTCCATCAAATAAAACGTAAATAGCCTAATCCGTTTTTAAAGATGTATTTTTACATCAATCCAAATGTAATAAATCAGCCTTTAGGTGAAATAACATGTAATTTTATATGATTTGCAATGCTCCATTTATGTGCATGTCAAAAGACGTAAATTTACATATTTTTTCGAAGTGTGTGTTTCTTACTAGTTTGTCAATTCCTCTCACGGTTTATTATTAATTTTGTCTGATATTAGATCTTTCTGGACTTCTTGCTCATTTCTGAAATATAAGTGTCTTCTACTATTAGCAAAATTTCGGTGCTACATTGCGTATTTGGAGCTTGGCTCTCTGTCCCTAGTCGACAGGCTTCGCAACCAGCCACTAGTGTTATAAAAACCAGATACCTGACACCGTTTGCGTTAAAAACAACGCCGCACATGGGCTCACGGACATGATCTCCACTGACAGCCGAAAAGCTAACTTGTGTGAAGCATTGATAGCTCTATTATGCAAACGCTAACATTGAAAACATGGTTCCTATCAGCTACTTGCTAAGAGCGCATGACTTCCTAATCACTTTGAAGACAATTTTACTGACCACTCTTTAGCCGGGTAGTTAATATCTCACCTATTCTCACATTCCATTAGGTGACGCGAATCTAAACTTGTAGATTAGACTGTCCTTCGTCAGTTAACAGTTTTGACTATTAATACCATCATTACAAAATTTTTCCACCATTAACCTATAGCAATGCATTAACCGCATTGGTACTCTCAAGAAAATGTACTAACCGCCCTCAAGAAAATGTACTACTCTCAAGAAAATGTACTAACCGCCCTTCCGTCGGATTGCGAAAATATTCATACTCTTAGAAAACTTAACTAACCGCCCTTCCGTCGGATAGTTATCAAGATGAATTTCACCATTACACCGCCCTTCCGTCGGGTAAGGTATTATTTACAATGTTACTAACCGCCCGAAAAGAATTTCTTTTGCAGTCGTGGTTTTACTGATCCACCCTTCCGTCTGTCTTATTATTTCCACCATTACACCGCCCTTTCGACGGTGCACGAGTTAAAAAAAAATCACAAAACATCTTGGCTGTCAAAATTTCCTTCCGTCGGTTGAATAAAAATATTTTCGCTGTCAAACCGCCCTTCTGTCGGTTGATGCTAAATTATCAAAAAGAGTTACAACCGCCCTTCCGTCGGATAGTGAGAAATCGTTCTTTTGACTAACCGCTCTTCCGTCGGCTATGCATGCAAACATTTTCGCTGTCAAACCGCCCTTCCGTCGGTTGATGCTAAATTAACAAGAAAATTTACTAACCGCCCTTCCGTCGGATAGTAAGAAATTATTCTTTTAACCATTAACCAACCGTTCTTCCGTCGGGTAAGATAAATCTTAGTGTTGCTAACCGCCCTTCCGTCGGCTAGTAAAATAAATTAAAGCATTATACCGCCCTTCCGTCGGTTATGCATTCAAACATTTTCGCTGTCAAACCGCCCTTCCGTCGGTTGATGCTAAATTAACAAGAAAATTTACTAACCGCCCTTCCGTCGGATAGTAAGAAATTATTCTTTTAACTAACCGCCCTTCCGTCGGATAGTTACCACCATTACCTGCCCTTCCGTCGGGTAAGGTTAAACTTAGTGTTGCTAACCGCCCTTCCGTCGGCTAGCAAAATAAATTATTGCACTATACCGCCCTTCCGTCGGTTATGCATCAAAACATTTCGCTGTCAAACCGCCCTTCCGTCGGTTGATGCTAAATTAACAAGAAAATTTACTAACCGCCCTTCCGTCGGATAGTAAGAAATTATTCTTTTAACTAACCGCCCTTCCGTCGGATAGTTAGCACCATTACCCGCCCTTCCGTCGGGTAAGGTTAAACTTAGTGTTGCTAACCGCCCTTCCGTCGGCTAGCAAAATAAATTAATGCACTATACCGCCCTTCCGTCGGTTAGCGCTCTACTCATAGTTACCACTTTTGACTTACGAGGGAGCTGCTGTGCCATTGTCGTGCTCCGAGACGGATTTGCTGCTGTCCTTCAGCTAGCCTTTCTTTGCCAGCGCCGCCGTCCATCCCTTCTGCTGTTCGGGGGTGAACAGCAGAGTACCGCGCCGCCGGTGTGGTTCCACCACCTTCGGCTGTGGCAGTGTCTTTCTGCCTGAAAGAGCCACTGCCTTCGCTGCCTGCTGCTGCTCCATGGTCCAGTCCAGTCCAGTTAGATGCTGCTCCTCCAAAGTTAGTCACAAGAATGAGGATTCACATAAATGACGTCCGTTTATATAGCATCGCTCGGCAGCTGACGCGCCGTTGCCATATTGGACTATAATACGTTGCATTGACAGTGTTGTCAGAGCAGACCGATGTGAATCGCTTTATTATTTTTTTTATTTGCTCATGATGTTTATTCATCATTAATTATTATTATTATTCTTATCTCCCACAATATTGAGAATGACATTTGAACCATTTTTAATTTACACGTCATACAAACCAACGGGGTTCAAATTAAAAAGTGTTCAGGTGGCAGTTGGTGTTCGACGCAGCACTTCTAGCTTTCGGCCACCCCTCCATTGTACATCAATTACACCCGACACATTTCGGCTCACGGAACAAAACCTTGGCGGAATGTGTTTCTGATAGAACTGGAACAAGTTGGCGTTTTCTGGGAATGACGCAGTTGCTTGGCATGTTCCTCCTCCTCCTCCTCCTCCTCCTCCTCCTCCTCCTCCTCCTCCTCCTCCTCCTCCTCCTCCTCCTCCTCCTCCTCCTCCTCCTCCTCCTCCTCCTCCTCCTCCTCCTCCTCCTCCTCCTCCTCCTCCTCCTCCTCCTCCTCCTCCTCCTCCTCCTCCTCCTCCTCCTCCTCCTCCTCCTCCTCCTCCTCCTCCTCCTCCTCCTCCTCCTCCTCTAGGCAGCACATTTTCTGCAGGAAGATTTAGGTTCGCCAGAACAAGAACAAGAGCATCTAGGGCTGAAAACTAGAGCCGAAAATGCCGAGAACGCACTCATCGGGGTTAAAAAGAATGCCACGCCGACGGAAGTACAGATGACGCCGAGAAGATCTCGAGATCGCTCGAAAAAACGACAAAGAGAAACACCTGCCGAAGAAGAGATGCGGAAGAAGCTCAAAAATGATGAGAGAAGTACCAGGAGCAAGCAGATGAGGGATGATGCACCATCGAAAGCTTGAGCGAAAAAAAGGAAATGCAACAAGCGGAGAGGAACGAGGCGAGGAAACAGCAGAAACCTAAGCCTCGTAGAGAAGTAAGGGTGAAGCCCTTATCGCCGATCTGAAAACGGGAACGACACAGCAGCACTGCTCCGTTAAGTGAGGGACATTGGCGGAACTAGGGAGGGGCTAAGCCCCCCCTAGTCGAGATTTAGCCCCCCTAGAAAAATGGAGCTGACTGATCAAATAAAACGATCGAAAAAATGCCGGGGGAGGTTGGGGTGTTGTCCCAAGAATCTCTCGTCGAGTGTAAGGATCTTGATTAAATCACCATAGTTAAGGAACTGGAAAATGTACTGAAGGAACAATGCAACCTAGGAGAAGTGCCAATGATTATTCAGATGAGAAAAGCTTACGACGGTGCACAGATAGCTTCAAACCGACTATCGACGATAGCTGCCAACAAGCTGCTGGAGATAGGGCGAATTAAAGTTGGGTGGTCGGTGCGCTCTTTGAAGATTGCATTTTGATTTGTCAAGGAAATGGAACGATGCTTTAGATTCAAGGGCTTTGGTCACCAGGCAAGAACATGTAAAGGACCTGACAGATCAAATCTGTGCAACAAATGCAAAGAGAACAGTTACGTCGTAAAAGGGAAGACGCAAACGATCACATGACAGGGGGCTTTTTATGCCCAGTGTATAAAAAGAAGAAAAATAATGGAGGTTACCCGAATTAACCATAATGCACAGCAACTGTTGTGGCAATCTACAACAGAAACAAGGTGCGATGTTGCAATCATTGCAAAGCCATATCGAGTTGCTTCCGATAACGATAATTGGGTAACAGACACAGCAGGTATGGCGGCAACACATCTAATGAGTAGATACCCTACACAGGAGTTCATGTCAGATACATATGATAGTTTCGTGATCGCCAAATTCAACGATAACTTTATATGCAGCTATGCGCCTCTCAGATGAACCATTGCATTGAGCAATTCGAACGTGCGACGACCCTAGTGCCGCGCTAATTGGACGTAGGCCGATCATCATTGGCGCGGACTTCAATACTTGGTCAGTTGAATGGGGGAGCCGAAACATTTTATTTAGAATTTAGTAGAAGCTCTAGCTAAGCTTGAAGTTGAATTATTTAACGAAGGTTCCGTTAGCACCTTCCGTAAAGACGGATGTGAGTTTGCGAAAGCTATACTCATAGTGACCATCAGATAATCCGGTAATGCGACGAACGCCATCATGGTAACAGACATGGAAGACAAAAATTTTCAATGGGGATCTCTTCGTAGAAGCACTATGAACGGTCAGTCGCTCTTTGAAACTAAACGCGGACGAGTTGACAGAAATCTTAGCCAAAGCATGTGATATAATCATGCCAAGAAAAGTCAAGTAAAAAAACGGTCGATGCCCAGCCTATTGGCGGAACGAAGCGATTAGCGCACTTCGTGCGTTATTCTGACAGTTTTCCCATGGGTTTACTGTCAATTTGACGCTGACGGATGCGTTGACGCTGCATTCTGTTTGGGCCTTTAGAGCCAGGAACTTTGTTCAAAAAGCTAGAACAGACGTAGAGAGACAAGATCGTAAAGAAGCGTTCCGAGCTACTAGAGCTGCGCTGATGCGGGAGATTAAAGTTAGCATGCAGATCGGTCTTGTCTGAAGTTTTGTCTAGTTGCAATGGCGAAACTCAAAGAATAGATCACTGAGCTGTGCCTGGACAAGCTAAAGGCATTGTTGAAGGACTTTTCACGAAGCATCCACCAACGACCTGGTCACCCACACCATACGATGAGGAGGCGGATAATACACTTGTCTGCAATGATGATCTTATAGCAGTTACGAAAGCGCTGACGGGCAAAAAGGCGCCCGGACCGGATAGAATTCCTAACACAGCCTTGAAAGCGGTGATTCAGGCAAACCCGGATATATTTAAAATGGTAATCCAAAAATAATTGAATCAACCTGTGTTCTCCGATAAGAGGAAGATACAAAAGCTTGTGTTATTCTCGAAACCAAGTAATCCCCAGGGTGATCCAGCATCGTACAGGCCCATTTGCTTGTTGGATGCAATCGGGAAACTTCTGGGAAGAATAATCCCGAATAGACTGACGAAATACACCGAAGGTAACCGAGGTCTATTGAACATGCAATTCGGTTTTCGGAGAGGGAGATCAGCGGTGGATGCGATTAGGACAGTGCTAGAGAGAGCCGAAAAATCGTCTAACCAGAAACAGAGAGGAAATCGATACTGCGCGATGATAACGATTGACGTTAAGAACGCTTCCAGCAGTGCCAACCGGGAAGCCATCGCAAAATCGCCACACCGGACGATTGTTTCTGATAATCTGTGCAAAATATTGAGAAGTTATTTAAAAACTCGAGGACTGATATACGAGACAAGTATAGGACGAAGATCAATGACGGTTACGACTGAAGCTCCACAAGGTTCAATTCTCGGACCAACGCTCTGAAACGCAACGAAGCTTGAAATATTTGGGCATGATAGCCGATGACCGTAGAGACGTGATAGTCGATGAGCGCCTAAATTTTAAAAGCCATGATTATCCCTGCGGAAAGGCGTCGAAAGCGATTAACGCGATCCAAGATCATGCTCAACAGCTACGACCCAAGCAGCAGTAAGAGGCGCCTTTTGGCTAGTGTATCTTTCTCTATACTTAGATACGGAGGCCCTGCCTGGGCGGAAGCACTAAAAACGCAGAGGAATACAGCAATGTACGAGTAGAAAGCGCGTACATAACAGTCTCGTCCGACGCATACAGCGTTATCGCCGGAACGAACCCAATTTGTATCATCCTGGCAGAGAACAGTGGGTGTTATAAGCGGAAGGAAAGCCGTGGAATTCGGAAAGCAGCGAAAACTGAGTGGTTGGTCAAGTGGTAGCAAGAGTGGAATACGACGGAGAGAGGACGCTGGAACTACCGAATTATCCCAGATCTCTCGATTTGGATAAGCATCGGAAATCATGGAGAGGTGGGCCTTTACCTGACGCAATTTCTGTTCGGACACAGTATTTGCATTGGTTTGGGTTACACCGAGAAACACCGGAACGCGCGACGCACGCTGGTTGAAGAATTAATCCTCCAAGGGTTAGTGTAGAGATATGAAAGTATTAGAGTGGGTACATAGGAGAAACCCTGCGAGGGTGACCTTGAAAGCGTGGAAGTTATGTTGGTCTCCATATCTGGATCGGTTTACGTCTCGATAGGTAACGATTAAATACAAAGGCACATTCTCCTCCTTAAATAATACTTGCCGGTATTCCCGGGATAGCGGAAAATGAATGGAGAAAGTAGAGTTTTTTAATGATTAGACAGTACAAACTTTGAATTCCGCATAGCACCAGCACATAACAGGCCAGCGCACAGTGGTCCGGTTTTGAAAAAGTGCGACCATTAGCAATTGGGTAAAAAATGCGTAATTCAAGAGTGGTGACTTCGGAGAAGTTTGATAATAAAATATAGCGCATTTTTCTGCACTATTAGGGTGACCATGAATTCACCTATTAGGGTGATACGAACTTTTGTTTTTTTTTTATTTTTTTTTCTCCGCAAAGTTGCAGAACATACTAAAATAAATAACTTTGTCGAACAAAGTAACGATCTATCTCTTACCGGTTGCGAAATATAATTTGTTAAAAAAGAGCACTTAAAAATCAATTATGCTCAATAACTTTGCACACGACTTTTTATTGCTATCTAGTATTCTACAAAGTTATTCAAAACTGCTAACTGCTTACTGTAAAACTGCTTTTAAAATCCCAGAAATCAATAACGCGTGTTTGCACCCTAACCAAATTTCGGAATTATTCGTAAGACTTTGTCCATTTCTAATGAAGAAAAAAACCAATTTCTACTGCAATTAATTTTAATTATGCATGCGTTTATTCACCTGCTTGATGCAGCCTCGCACAAAGCAGTACCAAGTGAATTCAACCGTTCACCGCGTGACCATAACTTTAGTATCAGAAATAAATGAACTCAGTTTAAATGAACCTGTAGCTGATGGTTTTATCAGAAGAATCAGAAGCAAATACAACAGGAGAAGGCAGTTAACTACTTCATTGCTGAACACATGGTCATTAAATGACCAAATTTTGTTCCCTTCAAATATACAGCCGCTCCGGTATGCGCATGCCCGGAAATTAATGTGTCTTCACCGGTTCAAGCGTCTAACAACATAAAACTACGTCGTAGAGCTCTAACTTTCTCCTTCGTAAAATGATGGGAGAAAACTTCCCCATTTACGTACTGCATCTGTAGGACAGAAATAGACAGCACTGTTTGGGATGAAACGACTACATTTCTGGCGGGCATAAATGGTACATGACTCTCTTTTGAATTATTTTTTTGTGATAACGAGTAACGGCTCTCAAAGAGAGCTAACGAAATAAAACGAGAGTTTCGTCGGGATTGCTCACACGAAAGCAAAACTACGGATTTCATAAAACCAGCTCCAGCCGATAACCAGCGGCTTCTGATTTCAACTTGCCACTATAACAGAACAGGCTGGTGCGCTATCGAAGGAAAAAAAGGCTACGAAAAACAGGACATGCTTCGAGGAATGAACCGATGAATGCATGGCTGTCCAAATCCTAACCACGCAAAAATATGTAGGTATAGCATAGCATATAGCTACTGCATACAAGTTGCCGCAATCATGTTCAAAACATATGCAAAAAAGCAACCACCGCAGGAATGCTTATGCTTGGGTCGAAACGGAGAATAATGCAATAGGTGACAGATTCTTTGCTTCATTGTGCGATTGTAGCGCATATCCGTATCCCGTATGTTTAGAAGTGTTTCGTTTCTTAACCAAACTACAGATTCATAAAATGCGGAATAATTCCAGATACGACGCAATAGGTGTGGAAGCAAATAAGAATTTAAAAAATGCGGACTCATCGTGTTGCAGAGATATATTGTCGCTGCAAGCAGATGGGATGCCGGGAACATTGCGACGGTTTAGTGAAGACTATTCTGCTGAAAGCATATGCTATCAGATTGTACCCCCTTCCAATAGAATAGAATGAGTAAACGTAGTACATATCTCATCTACAGCAGCCGAAACGACCAACTAAAATGGTTGAGGAACCGATGAAGGACACGAGAAAATCGCTGATCTATGACTAATTGTAGGAGGAATGAGCTCATAGATTGCCCGTGTTGGTATGCACGTGGACTATTCGGGAACTCCTTAGGAATGTGATTGTCCATGATTTGCTCCATAAACCTGAGAAGCGATGGTGTCTACCAATAAGTTAGAAAGATAAGTTAGTTAGAAACCAATAAGGTCTGAAAGCTTAAGGCATGGTTTTGTCTTTTTTTCTGGCTTTGATACGTTTCGATTGGCTTTGATTTTTTTTATCTAGCTTTGAACGCCACCTTGATTCTCCTGGGAATAACTCAAAGTAAGGTTGGCTGGAAAAAGGCGGTTGAATTCGGACAGTATGATTCCGTCAGTTTTTTTTGTAAAAAGAAGGGTCGAATAAAAATACTGTTCGAACCTAGACACTTCATTTGTTCAAACATTTAAAGTGTCCAGTTGAACGAAGCCTTCGTAAACAGTCAGCGTGTAAGCAAAATTAAGCCGTTGACGTTTTAACGAGTGATTATCGCCTTGCCAAAGCATAATACAGCAGTCCCCCTAATAAGGCTGTGGGTGGCGGTATTAGTATCTGGTATAATCTAGTCAATTGCCAAAAATGGACTTGATTGGTTAGTGGACAGCTGAGATATCACGTTGGGTGTACAGCACCACCCATCGCCTGATAGGGGAGAATTCCTGTACTTAAATTTAGTGGTGTAATAGAAAGGAGTACAACTTATATGTTCACCAATGTTGAACATCCCGAAGAAAGCAGTCAAAGAGCTGAAATATACCCGCCGAGCTGAAACCGCTAGAGGAAACCGTTGTTTGCAAATATAAGCCCGGATTTGGATACAATGGATCAAATGTGATTGATCCCGACAAATTTGAGGAATAAACTTCCAGATGCAGGTATTTGTAGATTTCACGGCAGCGTATTATTTAGTCAAGCGAGTGAGTGGTGTATGCTAATGATTGCATATGATTTCCCAACTAAAATTTAGGCTGGTGTGTCATGACACACCTTTGATGAATATCGGAATCATTCGTGACTTTAAATGGTTCAAAATAATGTGATGATGGGCTGCCAAACCTAATATCTAACATCGTATTTAAAGGTACTATACGAAAGTAAATATAATGATTATGAAATGTAACACAATGCTAAATTTTCGGACGATAGCGGTAAACGGCTCTGACACCGGAGAGCTGCCAGACTCAACGACGCATTGATGCTAGAAGTCGAGTCTACTTTTCCCAAGAAGCTTCGATCAAGGAGCATATGCCGCCGCACAATATTGGCAATGTAAAAAAACGCAAATCTGACCGGTACCCCTCTACGGACTTGAGATAGTAACTTTGCTTACAGAAAACAGTGGCCGTATTTGAACGAAAGGTGTTGCGGAGTCTATTTTTGACGGAATACAAATGGATAGCGAAAGGTGGCATAGGCGTATGAACCACGAGTTGCAGGAACTACTTGGAGAGATTACCACCGTACATCTGGCGAAAGACTGTGCACGGACGACTGTGCGGTCAAATCCGTTCTCTTCAAGAACCCCATCGGCACCAGAAATAGAGAGGCCCAACGTGCTAGACGCCTCGACCAGCTTGAAGCCAACTTGCGTGTGTCGAGATGCTCAACGAAATGGCGACGAACAGCCCAGGACAGAATACAGTGGAGAGGAATTCATGATACGGCAAGAGCCACCACGGCTCTCTGCTGGTAGAAGAAAGTAAGTACCGGAGAGATGTGAAAGAGGCCCTTAGACCTTTCAAGATGAATGTCACAAGATTTGGTTCACCATAAACTGTGCCGAAATCAGGAACATGGTGGTTGGTAGAGAGCGTGATAATAAGATGTTAGTATTGCAATGGCGACAACGAGAACACCGGTCACGAGCAGTGCCTCCCAAGAAACATTTATACGCTGAATAAACATTTTAGCAGCCATAATTATTCAGCCATAGCTGGATATGCATCGAATAAAATTTATGTAAACAACTGTACAATACTTATTCAGCGGAAATTGGAGAACTTATACAACCTATTTTGTTCGAGGCGGAAGAACACTTGTTAAGCCGTTCTATCGCCTCTGTGCGCCTTGTTTTCAGCTTTGCGCAAATTGGTTATTTAAAAACGCGCAAAAGCCTCTATTAAGCTACATTACAGCTTCAAAGCATTTTTAGAAAGAGAAATAGTTTTGCAATGCTTTTTCAGTCGCTTAACCAACGTTTCATCAACCTTTATGCAGCCAAAAATAATCTATTTTTAAATTTAAAAAAGAATAAAACGCGTCATATTTATTTTGTTTTGGCGTCATAAGCTATATTTTTAATTTCGAATAACTTGAATTCGTATATGCAAGCTAATTAAAAATGCAATTAACCATTTTTAGAATACAGAAGCCTTTGCTTAAATTTATTCAGCGTCTACCACCTTGTGAGATACATGTATGTGAGCTGCGTGCAGGACTCTATATATAGTCACTCTACTTCCCCCTTAACGACGAAAGTGTTGGCAACGCTGTCATGTGAAGCTGTCACAGTGCGCGATTATCATTGGCAACATTGCTCGCGTATCGGCCTCTTTTCCAGCAGACCCTTGGACAGGTAAGACGTACTTTGTTCACACAGCGCTTCTCCACGTCGAGTGATTTCTACAGTGCGATTTATAATGGCGTCTGGCATGAAACCTGTTATGCCATTGAGTATTCACACACCTGTATTCAGAGTTAAATCAGCTGTGACCAAATCAGTAGCATTTTAATTCAGCTTCGGTGTTTGTTGGGCTGTTCTTGATTGTATTTAGATAATTTTTAGAATCAAATAAGTTCATTAGTATTTGATCTAAATTATTCAAGTACGCTTATTATCGACTCGTTCTTGATTATTTATAATTCGCCTATCAACTTTGTTTTTCCATCTGTTATCGTTCAGTTTTCGTCGTTTAGTTTTTATGCTGTGTCTTGATGGTTGGCCTTTATTGTTATATGTACTCTGTCGTCTTTTACGATCTACTTCTTGTAGTTTTTTGTTGTTTTTGTATCAATCGTTAGTAGTTTTAATTCTTTTTTACAACTGGCATAGTCTTTTTGTCGCTTTTCAGCCATTTGTAGTTAAAAGACGATAATTTTGAGGCGGTGCTCGTTGTTTTTAATGGCGTCCTTTTGTCTGCATTTGTAGCCTTTTGGTTTTTTGTAACTATTCTACCGTCCTTTTACCGTCTCTTGGATTTTCCAGTGACGTTCATCGTCCTTTCGCCTATTTCTTATTACATACTACGTTATCTGTCCCTCTCTTAGCCTTTTTCTGTCCTTTCGTCGTACTTTTGTAGTCTTTTCGCTATTTTATTTGTGTCATTTTGACACCGTTTCACCGTCTTTTTATGATCTTTTTGCTGTAGCTTTGTTCTGTTTTCATGGTCTCAATCTTTTCATCGTATATGTCGTCTGTTCATCGTGTCGTTCGTATTTTAGTGTCTGTATTTCTCTGTATTTCGCCTATTTTTTAGTCGCCTCATCACTGTTTTTGCCATTTATTTGTCGTCGTATTGTCAAGATACCAAAAATGTAGTCTTTTTACTGTCTTTCCGTTATTCTTTAGTCGTTTTTCTGTCGGATATTAGATAGTAAAAGTTTACCAGCCGAGAGCCTGGGTGGCTCTTGCCGTATCAAGAATTCCTCTCCATTGTCCTCGGTCCTGGGGTACTTGTCGCTAATTCGTTGCGCGTCTCGAGTATGTAGCACGTTGTGCCTCTCTATTCCTGGTGCCGGTGGGGTTCTTGGCGGGTTTCACTGCACAGTCGTCCGGCATCCTTTCGACGTGACGGCCCACTGTAGTCTCTCAACATTTGCCAGATGTACGATGGGAGTCTCTCCAAGCAGTGCCTGCAGCTCGTGATTCATACGCCTCCGTCACTCTCCGCTTTCCGTTTGTACTCCGTCAAAAATAGTCAAAGATACCTTTCGTTCAAATACGGCAAGTTCACGTTTGTCTTCCGTAAGCAAGGTTACTGTCTCAAGTCCGTAGGAGACTATCGGTCTGATTAGCACCCAATATATTAGATACCCGTATATTAAATATCTTTTCGTATTATTCATCATAAATAAATTTTTCTTAGCATATTCCGTCCGCATTTTTGACACCTCTTAAACGTCTTTTTGTTTTTCTTTGCTGTGTTTTTGTTCTTTTTGTCGCTGTTTTGACGTTTTCTCGTCGTATTTTCAAGTTATTGTTGTCGTCTTTCCGTCCCCTACGAACAATTTTTGTTTATTAAACGTTCAACCGGCAGCTTTTATTCAGCAAATGCTGTATAGTTGCTTTGAAGTACATCTAAACAATTCTGCTCAATGCTTTTACAGTTCGTTATTGCGAATTTAAACAGCACAGTGTTGGATATGTTAAACTTCTGCTGATGACAGCCGCATAGATAAAAAATCACCGAAAAAGCTTTTAAGGGGAGCCCTAGTCTAGAAGACCGATAAATAGTAGATTTTCGTAAATTTTTTTAGATACTAGAATTATAGTTTAGTGTTGGGGTATTTTGGTTATTGTTTAAGGTATATTTGAAGATATATTTTGTATTTTTTGGATACCAGAATAGTGATTATTATGCTGGTGGCAGGTTGACGCGTGAATGCCCTCTAGAAAATAGTTCCTCGCTGGCAGTACGTGCCGGGATCCAACGGAGTATCGTAGAACGAATTTCAAGGATGATTTTGAAGTTTTAGGTCAATACCTAAATTGTTACGTAGCGGTTTATGAAAATTCGAATAATTACCAAAATACCCAGGTAACCAATAAGCATTTCCAATGCAATTTAAAAGCAAGCCAATAAGCATTTAAGTTGCCTTAAATGCTACTTAAAGGCTATTTTGGCAAAATATGCGGCTATTTTACTGCTAGCCCTCTTATAGTGCTGACAATGCTTACTTGCAGCTAATTACCAACAAGAAGAATTTAAATAGAATTGTGGATGCCAATTTACAACAGTTATGCAGTCAAAAAGCTGATAAATAACAACCTGCAGTATAAAACGCCAGGGATGCTAATAAACGACTGATTTACTGCTTATTTTAATGCTTATTGGTTATCTGGGTAGTGGCAATTTTTTCCAAAATAAAGATGTTTTTTCATTAAAAATTGCCAATTAAGAGCTCATAAAAAATTGAAAAATTGAGATATCAAAAACGGCTTCGTACAGAAATGGACTTCCCATGAGGTGACTCCACAATATTTGCCGTAAGTTTGCAACGAGATCAGATATCAAAAAATCCTTTTGGCATGACATTTCTGAAGGTATAACTGTCTTGAAAATGCAAAAAAATAAACTTCGATTTTTCCAACTTTCCGGAGTAGGGTCCCCCCTTAATATCCAAAAGTCGTCGAAAAAAAAAATCAAAAGTAATGCAGCGATTATCAGCCTTTTAAATGAGGGCAACATTGAAAAAACAAAACTTTTGAGTGCTTATCCAGATGGGTTGTTGTGGGAAATGATCACATAGAACCGTAGCTAGTTCATTATATTACATCAGTTCATTAAAAATTTGGCGATTCCGTCTTTGTTCATATCGATGAAAGCGAATCGAAGGCAACCTCTCATTAGATGGGTAGAAACGAGGACAAACAAATTCTACGTTTCATGGCATTTCAGTTTCTGGTTGTGGCAGTTCTCAATTTTCTGTGGGGTGCGGACTGCTGTCTGATAGGGAAAAAGTAAAGCATCGCAAAGTGCCAGTAGATTTTTTTTATGACCGATGACCATTTCACTTCTCCGTTCTTACTGCAACATTTAGTAGCATAACGCTCAGTGACTTAGTGCAATTTATTAATATAGGAAGTATTTGGTAGGCATGGAAGTTCCACCCCAAGAAAGATTTTTATTGTATTGCAGCTTAAAAGGGCTTGTTCCATTGGTTTCAGCTATACAATAGTTGGAAAAGCTATTCTTGAACAAAAATGTTTGTTGGGACATTTTCTGCTCTTCCCTTGTTTTCAAGGCGTTAAATTGAGCTGGGTTGTGGTCTTGTGTGGTTCCACCTGATTTCAGAGTTGTTTTGTCGCCCAATTCTTGAAATGCAAAGTTGATGCCTTTGAACCTCTAGCGTGTGTTTTTCGCTAGAAAGCTAAAGCTAGAATCAGATATAACTTAACTAACGATACAGATATAACTTAATTTCAGGTGATTATTTGTGAATTACAATGAAATTATTTACTAAATAGTATACACTACTAGAACAAGGTGAGTTAAGTTTATACTTCGTAATAATTGACGTGCGACATTCGCGTTTATTCTTGTTCTGCGTGTCGCAACATCGTCGCACGTGGTGCGCTGTGTTCGCACAATGATGCGCTATCCAGCGCCCCACCTGCGACGTAGTTGCGACACACAGAACACGAATAATACCGAATGTCGCACGTCGATTATTACGGTTTTCAACTGTAACAGCAATAATGGAAAAAATGCTAAAGCGTAAATACTTACATCAATGTCTCACGACTCAGGTCTCACTAAACCAACTGCATGCAGCCGCAGCATAACTTGATGTGATCTGATAAGAGTTTATTCGCTCTCCTGCTCGCGGCTTCGTTCTCGACGCATTTTATTGCTGCGCCGTTTCAGCAAGTACCTAGTAGTTGTAGGTACAAATCAGCTGGTTTTATTTTTCCGCAGTCAGTCTGTAATTTCTACTTACAACAGAACGACTGTTGAGTGTTGATCGTGTCAGTTCTCTTTTCAACCGGGTTCACTCAGCGTACAAAGAGAAAAGGTGAATACAAGTAAGTCATGCGCAGAAACAAAGCTAAGTGCGAATTTAAGTCAACATTAGTTGCGTTGTTTATTATGCGTTGATAGCTGAAAGATAAGGAGAAGGCTTAGCAATCAGATTTTTGCGACCTTCAGTGCAAAAATATCAGTTTGCAAATTTGTCATATTATCAGCTGAAAAGTTAATGTGCACAGCGCTGTGTGTTTTAAAGTATAATAAATGACATAAAATAAACATCATCACGATGAGTTCGACACATGTTCAAGATCGTTCGCATTTCAAGTGTCTAATACTGTGAGGAGATTAAGCACTAATTACTATCATAGAGTGTGGCTTACATCGATAGCCACTTTAAGCTAATCTTCTACGTTGATTCGATAGCGAATTCACTCGTTGCTAACTTCCCGAATCTATTTCAGCTAGTGAGCAATCCAATACCAGTCGAGAAGGTTGTCTACCATCAATTAGATCAGCCACCAGAGATAGTTCATTTACTCAAGATGTTGCGCGTTTGCGGTATCCTGATGGGTTGTCTTCTAGTGTTAGTTGTGTTGGGCGGAATAGAATCGCGCAGTTCGCCAGACACGTTTACTGCAGCAGTTTTACCGGCCATCGATCGCAACGAGCTGGAAAGCAACGATGTACCCGGCAATGGACCTCCACCGCATACGGAATACGCCAAAATGGCGCGTTATCTGGTTCACAAGGCGGGTAAGTAAGTTCCACAATATGAGTCACAATAGCGTATTTTTCAAAATTATCATCCAAAATGGGCCGAAAAGTCTCAGAATTTCATGATATTTTGCATTCGAGCATATTTTCTTACAAAATTTGAACTATTTTTTTAAAAAAACTCCGAGAGAAATTTTACGATTTTTCGGACATCGACATTTCAAAAGTTCGTAATTCTTGAATCTCGTGTCGTAGAACAAACTTTTTTAAACGAAGATGTATCATTATAGAATTTTATCAGTAATCTAAAAAAACATCATTTGGAAAAAGTTTCTGTAAAATTTTCCACAATGGTAGAAAATTCTAAGGAAAAATCATGTTCAATTCTTAGAAAATTTTTAAAATATTTTTTTATTTGTCAATTCCTGTCACTGAACTTACTTACCCGCTTTCAGTGACAATTCAAACACAATTTTTTTTGTTATTCTAGAGAATGGACGGAAAACTCGATTCTCCTAAACATTTATTTACTTTAAATATTCATATCGGTAACCAAGTAACGAACAGTAAATATACTTTAATATACTTTTACGAAAACGGAGTAAATTTTCTTAGTTTTCCAGTATAAATATCTAGAAAATGTGGGTTGCAGAATGTGCATCCAAAACAGCCCGGAACAATCTTGTTGCTTCAGGAAAGATGTCGAACGTTTTTCTAGATACTCATTCACGTAATTTTATTTTTTGGTTTATAGTTCGGGTTACAATGAAAACGTCGCTTTCCAAGTCACAGGTACAGACAACCCGCCAAACCAGATATTTCTCAGCAAATTTCGATAGTTTCATATGCTTGACAATGTCTGCCGCCTTTTTCCTTTCAACTGCCGTCTAAGACTCCTGTCCGGGAAGCTGTTTGAAGTCTGCCTTGATGTAGGTTTCGTTGTCCATCACTTCATCATCAAATGATCGTCAAATAATGTAGACTATATTCTTACACTATAGCCTAATTGGTACCTTTATTTAATCTTTGGTTGGCAATCTGTATATGACATTACTTTTAAATCGGGTAATTCTGGCACATGCCTTTTAAAACACGTTTCGTGACATACCCAAGGAACAATTTTTGCTTATTAAACGTTTAACCGACAGCTGTATAGCTGCTTTTCAAGTATGTCTAAACACCTCTGTTCAATGCTTATACAGTTGGTTCTGGAGAATTTAAGCAGCACAGTGCTGAATATGGGCGTGGAAGATGCGTTTGTATGACTGTTAAGCAACGTATAGTAAAATGTTTATTCAGTACGTATAGATATGTTTATTAAACTTCTGCTGATGACACTGAAGCTACGTTTATTCCACAGCAGTTCAACTTTTAGACAAGCAAAAAGAAAAAAATATGCAGGAAGTATTTTTTTTTATTTTGTGGGTTTCGCTATTTTCATGGCCATTTTTGTATGCATATATTATAATTTAATAAGAGACTTTAGTAGAAAATCATTGGTTGACTCTAAATTGATCAAGCCTGCCATATACTTTTTTTATTCACCCGGGTTCGAACTTACATCCTATCGGTCGGAAGCCGTCAACGAACACATCTGAGATAATCTGACATATGACAGGCGCCGAGTTTTCAGCCGATGTAGATTTACCAGCTTAAGTTTGTCAAGTGTGGAACAAAAATTGGCTAAAATACATTTAAGCGCTGAAGAGTAGTTTCTTAAATCATGTTTGGCATCTGCTGTACAAGATTACTTTAGAAGTATTTATTCCGCACATTCAATAAACTATTTGTACTAACATAAAGCATTTCGCTTGTACCACCAGCAACATAACACAGTCGCAACGCAGAGGACTTTTTTCTTTTGAATATTGACGACGGTGAGCGGTGCTACTGAATAAAATTAAATGGAAACCAGAAATCCAGAGTGTTCGGTTAGCGATTGTTCATTTAGTTAGCAGTGATGTGACTAGCAGCAGCAGTGATTAGTTAGCAGCAGGAGTGATTCGTGTTAGTACCGCAGAGGAGGAGTACTTTTGTCACCCCGTCATTAGTTTACGCAGATAGTCCTGAGCTTCCAGAAAACAAAAAAGAGCAGCGGATGGCACGAGAAGCAGTGGTGTTTTCGCGCACCGGCAGCGGGTGCAGTGGTGGTATCGCCACTATGCCACCCGATCATAACAATTCTGGCGGCTTTAGCCCGACGGAATTCATCTCGCTGAGTAAATCCATTGTGAGTAACTCGCAAAGCGTCAAGCAGCCGGCTGCTTTTGGATATAAGTTTGTTAAAGTTAAATTTCGGTACGACGAGGGACAACAACACACCGAGGGAAAAGATACACACCGTACAGGCAACACTTAAAAGGATTTCCACGACCAGCAAAGATTTGCGGCGGCTAAAAGTGGTTATGCAAATGTTTTCTATTCTTAATGTACCAAAAAAAAAAAATAAAGTGTACCTAACATAAATTTAAAGCATAAATTATAAAGTGTAAAGTATAAAGTGTAATTCAAGTTATTGGTGTTATTGGCTGCCATCAAGCACCTTTTATTCCACACCTGCTCTTGGTGGTGCTACTGATACGTTTGTACGACGATTAATCGATACATATTCCACAATTCCTCTTAGCAATGCAGCTGATGCATTTGGGCAACTTTCATTCCACTCTTATTCCACACTCGCTCTCAGCAATGCTGCTGATAAGTTTGCGCAACGCTCTTTCCACACTTATTCCACTTTTATTCCACACCTTCTCGCAGTAATGCTGCGCAACATTTATTCCACTGTTATTCCACACTTGCTTTCAGCAATGCTGCAAATTCGTTTGTACAACATTTATTCCACTGTTATTCCACTTTTATTTTGCACTTGCTCTCAGCAATGCTGCTGATACATTTGCGCAACGCTCATTCCACACTTATTCCACTATTATTCCACATTTGATCTCCGTAATGCTGCTGTTACGTTTGCGCAATGCTCATTCCACTCTTAATCCACTTTTACTCCACAATTGGCCTTGACTGACACGTTTGCACAACGTCTGTTCGACATGCATTTTCATGGTAGCTTTTAAGCGACCATTATTCCACATCTGCTCTTAGCCGTACTGCCGATACGTTTGCATAACGTTTATTCGACTCTTATTCCGCATTTATATAACAACGTATAGATGTTGATTAGAAGCTAGAAAAAATATAGGTTATGACGTTTAAACAACAGACAATTCAGTAAATTCGCTTATTCAGCACCGAATGCTATCAAACAACTCTTATTCCACACCTGCTTGTTTAGGTGCTGCCGTTTTGTTCCTTGGGTAGTTACGCCTATGGTTTCATAATGTCAATACTCATTATTCTATTAAAGATTGTACTCGAAAAAAAATGCAACATATTTTGTGTACAACTTTTTATTACATGGGTAAAAATTGATGAAATATTGAACAAAACTGGTTTAGAGTGTAATGTTTACATATGAAAAATTTCGTCACAATCTGTCAAGTGGTTTTCAAGATGGCTTCCAAGCAAGAAGTGCTTCGAAAAAAATTGAAGGCGCAGTCCTTAAAGATCCAGACCAGCTCCAAAGGTGGATCGCAAAACAGTTGGGAAACGACCATTCGATCGTGTCCCGTGTGATAAAATCGTGCAAGGAACCCCAAACGACCTAGCGGCGAGCTAAAAGCGCAAGAAAAGCAAAGATTACGGACTCCGTGAAGGCAAGGAAAGTGAGGGATTATTGTTCTGAACCTCACGATCCAGGACATGCCCAAGTAGGTCCATTCTTCCGCCTGGTTAGTCCAGCAGACAATGAAGTTGACTGGACTTCAAGTCTGCAACGTAAAGAAGGCGTTGGCGCAGCCGACGTGCGTCGTAACGGACGACGAAATGTACATTAAAGCGAATGCCAAGCAGATCCTCGGCCTGATAATTCCCTACGCAACCTTTTGTTATCGGTGATAGCCGGTGTAACAGGACCCGGGAGAGTTTCTTTGTAGGCGGTGTTTACCAGCGTTATGCCGCGATAGTTGCAGTAGTCGAGCCGATTACCTTTTTTGAGGTAGGACAAACCACTCCTTTCATCCATTCCTCCGGTAGCTTCTTCACCTCCCAAGTCTTGGAAATTATCCAGTGTAGAGCCGTTGCCAGCATTTCTCGGCAATGTTTATAAAGCTCTGCTGCATTACCAGCGGGTTTGTTAGTCTTCAGCAACCCGATTTCTTGTTCAACTTCTTGGAAATCAGGTACTGAAACATTACTATCTCCCTTGGGCACTCCAATGTAAACTTCCGTTTCGTCTTCATCTGCAAGTTCGCCATGAGGTATTCATCGAAGAACTGTTTCCATCTGTCGAGCACCTCACACTCGTTTGTGATTAGATTCCCTCCCTCGACCCTACACATGCTAGGTTTCGGTATGTACGGTCGGTTACGAGTTACGTGTTTGGTTCAGCTTCTCGTAAAATTTGTGCGTGTCATTGCCTCGAAATAGTTCTTCTATTCTATAAAATTCTTCATGATCTCTGTCCTACTTTTGGTGCTTTTTACTCCTCATGGTTGTGGTCAACTGGGTTCTTGCTCGTCGGTATTTGGTCTAGTTCTCCCTAGTGGCAATGCTCTGATAGTTTTCCAAGTAATTTTCTTTCTCTCCAACGCTTGAGGGCATTCTCCATCAATCCAAAAACATTCTATATTCTCCAGGGTTCTACACCTAGTGCCTCACCGATGGTCGAGCGTATTCTGCCCCGATCGTCTTCACGGTTTGAAGCACCTAACTCCTCGGAAGAAGGCAACGCCTCATCTAGTATTCACGCGCAGATTTCGGGTTATTTAGCTGCCTATTGTTCAGCCGAGGGGGACGGCTTTGGCGTATCTGGTATGCGGTTGACAGTTTTGAGCGCACATATACTGCTACTAGGTGATGGTCAGAGTCAATATCGGCACCCTGTAGAGAACGTACGTTAAAGAAGAACCGGCCATCTATAAGAATGTGGTCAATCTGGTTCATTGTACGTTGGTCAGGTGATCTCCAGGTGGTTTTGTGGGTATCTCTGTGTAGGAAAAACGGGCTCGGAGCATAAAATAGGCCATTTAAACTGCATATGCCAGTTGGTTTGTATTTTCATCCTACACCTCTGAGCCAATTTTTAAAAAAATTCGATTGACGAATTTTTGAGTTGCGCCCTTTTGAAGTTTTAAATAGCAGATTACTTATATAAAGTAAATAAGAATCTTCAATGATACTTCCAAAATGAACGTAAATCGTAGCCGGTATTGATTTTTTATACAACATATGCCCGTTGGCGACCATTTTAAGAGTTTTACGCTGTATTGGGACTAACCGGAAATGTTATCGCTGTAGGAAATGGCCAGAATCGAACATGAACAATAACTTATCATGCGAAACCTCAAATTACGCCACAGTTTAAAAACTAAATCAATTAAAGTCAAAGTTGCTATCTAGGGTCAGGTTTGGTCATATCTGGACATGTTTAGAGGACTCCGGAAACACCAAGGAAATGACCGAACGTGAACAAAAACTCATCATACGACACCTTAAATCACACAAAAAATTTTAAAATAGACCCATGTTAGCCAAATTGAGTACCTAGAACCACAATGGCCAATTCCAAACATGACTTTATTAACAAAAAAGTACCACATTGTGTTACTGACTTTCCTAAGGGTTCCCGGAGTCCCCCAAACATGTCCAGATATGACCAAACGTGACCCTAGATAGCAACTTTGGCTTCCATTGATCTAGTTATTAAATTCTAGTGTGATTTAAGGTGTCGCATGATAAGTTTTTGTTCATTGACGAAACAGGACACTTGTCTGGGTGTTGCCGGAAGTCCCCGGAACTTGTTCAGATATAACCAACGGGGCGCTAGGTAGTTGATATGACTTAGTTTTTTAATTGATTTAGTTTTTAAATTCTGGCGTAATTTGAGGTGTCGCATGATAAGTCATTGTTCATGTTCGATACTGGCCATTTCCCACAGCGATAACTTAATCTGGAACATTTCCGGTTAGTCCCAAAACAACGTAAAACTCTTAAAATGGTCGCCAATGGGCATATGTTGCATAAAAAATCAATACCGACTGTGATTTACGTTCATTTTGGAAGTGTCGTTGAAGATTTTTATTTACTTTATATGAGCAATCTGCGATTTAAAACTTCAAAAGGTCATAACTCAAAAATTCGTGAATCGATTTTATTTAAATTAGCTCAGAGGTGTAGAATGACAATACAAACCAACTGGCATTTGCCGTTTAAATAGCCTATTTTATTTTTTAATAACGGTATTTTGAACACCGTGATGGGGCTATGGCTATGGGCAATAGGGTTCTATCATCTGGCAATACATTTCTTCCCTACCGTCCTGGGTGTTCATATCCTCGATAACGATCTTGATGGTTCGTGGCGAACAGCTGTCGTACGTTGCCTCCAGCCTCGCTTCCTTCTCATCGTCGAGCCTACCTTCGTGCGGGCAGTGCACGTTAATGAATGAGGTGGGACCATCATCACATCGATCTTTTGCTGGAATACTTGAAGGTCTAGATAAGTTGCAATTTCCATGTATATTTTTACGTCATCGGCACAAATCAATAGTTTGAGACGATTCAATACAAGAATAACATCATCAACAAACAAAATGAAAAAAAGTAAAGGACCAAAATAAGAGCTCTGTGGAACCACGGATGTTATCTTAACTGGGTCAGTGAAAAGTGTGATTTGAATCGGACAATCTGCAGTCTGTTTGTCAAATAAGATTCTGTGGTGGGTAGTTGATCTACCCTTTGCAGAACCCGTGTTGATTGCAAATTTTGTAATTTTTCACCTCATCAAATATTTTCTGATTTAGGGTAACCAACGTATTTTGTTCCCCATCAGAAGCTGTACATAATTTGGACACTTACAGCAAAATCAAATGGAAGTGTCCAAATTACGTACAGCTGCTGATGGGGTCCAAAACATGTTGGTTACCCGATAATTAAGTTTAGGTTTCGTAAATACGCGATGGAAAGAAATGCACCATTTTCAACGGTAACACTCGTTAACTTGGACCCTGAGAATCAAAACAAAATTGTAAAAAAATCTAATCGATCTGTTTTTTTTTAAATTCAGGACAAAATTACAGCTGTGAAAATACATTTGCGTTCACTAGAATAGAGAAAAAAATGTGTTGCGCTTTCTCAATGCTAGTACGAAACGGGTTATTAAACGTTTTGTGTGAAGAGCACTGCCGGTACTTAATCGTCGCGTCAACAAAATGACCGGACTTCAGATATCATCTTCTTTTTGTTGAAAAATGCTCACGAAACAGATAACGTAATAGAAGCGTACGTGCCAAACAGACTTTTGCTCATTTATCAGTAGAGTTTTATTTTTATTCGATAGCAGATTAAAAGGGGCTTTAATTTCTTTGGTGTAAGTCTTCTTTTTTTTTAGTAAAGTGGAGGAGCGGTTGATGTATTTTTTTGGGTTGAAATTGTTTTAAACAAAACACAAATACTGGTAAAGCCTGCAAGTTTGCAGCAAAATGCGTATCTCTTGGAATAACGGATAAATAGTAGAAAAATGCAAGCTTAATTTTTCTCAATTTACTTAACTTAATTTCTTTAACTTGTAGAGTATTAGGAATTTTTTTAATTCAAATATGCACTGATGAAGTCTGCAAATCAGAACTATGTAGTGTCTTCTTTCTCAACTGGTTTTTCTGAACCGACGGGTTTCACATCATATCAGATGTGCTCTATGCTATTTTCATTTCGTATTTTGTGGCTCAGATGCCTTCGTCGCATTTTTGTGTTGATGTACATTATTACCATTGAGTTTTTCCTGAATGCGATAGTTATTAGAGTTGCGACGATGCGAGGCATACTAAAACTACTCATTATATCCGGAGGCAAAACCAAGTGTCGACATTTGCTCAGTCCCAGGAGAAAGTTTTCTATCGCAAAAAATTATCATGGAAACCACGCATGCTGCAGAAAACAACTTCCATATGTATCATTTGCAGAGTATGCAATCATAATTCTCGCCACATTCACTCCATAACATCAAAACACGCGATTGCAGAAGTTCCTGGCGCGCGCTTTGTCTGTTGAAACTGTTGCAAACAGTTCTACCGTTGCCTACCTATGTGCATTCGATTCAGTTCATCATTTTACTTGTACCCTTTCTTCTCTTCCTGCTGCAGAGTGGGTATCTATGGGATCAATCTCCACGGTCGACGCCATCAAAGGTTATCCAATGGTGAACATCATAGCCGCAGCTGATAGTGCACGTGGCGAGAAATCCACCGGAACTCTGTTCTTCTACCTCACGATGCTGGACTACACCGCACAGGATCTGAGCAAGGACAACCGGCTAACGATTCTGCTGTCGATGGATCAGGATCTCGAGTGCAGCAAGCAAGGCGTTGACCCAATGGAGCCTACCTGTGCTCGGATTATGATCTCCGGGCGGGCTGTCAGGGTCGAGGAAGGCAGCGACGAGTTCAAGTTTGGTACCAATGCCATGTTCAGCCGACATCCGGCCGCGAAACATTGGTTGGATAGTGAGTGATTAACGATGAAATTGGTTTTAAAATAAGTTGAACTGAATTGGCTTTCTTTTTCCTTTCAGCGCATAACTTTTTCCTATGCAAGCTGGATATTGTTCAGATAGCTGTGCTTGACTACTACGGTGGGCCGCACTACGTAACAGTCGAGGAGTATATGAAGGCTGATCCCGACTCTACTTCATTAGCACCAAGCCCACTTAAAGATCCATTTGCACCGATAGTTCAACAGCATTCGGATGACGGAAGGACTATTACGGTCAAAATCCAAAAAGACTCTCCGGTTAGACACATTAATCTGGAAGTATAAGTTATCTAAAACAATACGCTCGCTTCGTCATTTGTGCCAAATAAGATACCTTTTCTGGGTGTGAAAACTCCAACTACTTAACGCTAACGAACTGATTAGGGGTAAATAAAAAAAAATATTGACAGCAGAACATAAACGTTTTATTGACTGATTTAAATAAACTAATTTAAAACGTTCGTACATAACTCGCTTATTCCCTGCAGGCAGACCCCCCGGGGCGAACGTAGCAATATAAAATTGATTGAAAATCACCCGGAGCTCCGATCGGTAGCAGTTGAAGGAAAATGGACACAACAATAATCGCTGTTTGGCGGCAAGGCAATCGAGAGCTTGCACGCGTTATCGTCGTGCAGCGTTGAGCTAGATGCTAGATGATTGCATTAGCTAGGATGCGATTGCAGTCCTGTCCGGGTAGTTCCGGTGAAAACCATGATGACAACAGCACAGCAATCCATGTCGGCCGTTGGTGCTGGCGAAGGTTGCGCTCAGAATTGAATTTAATTTTCCAATTTTCCAAAGTGGATTCCTTTTTTCCTTTATTTTTTTTTAGTTGGTATAATACTGCATTTTGCACAACAGTGCGTTGCATAGCAGCACAGCGATATTGAATGCATGCAATGGTGGAGAAGAAAGAAGCAATTCTCCACTACCTGCTAGCATTTGCCACGGATTGGCATTCCGCCGCAGCATTTTGTCTTGACAAAGAAATGAGCGAAACGACTACATCGATTTTGCGGAATTTCGTATCGCATTATAGCACTTGAACGAATGCAGCTGCACGATTTAATTTATGTTGTATTTTGCTCAGCACGAATTCGGTGATTCTGTGCGCTTGCGGATGAATAGACACTGTATCAATAACTTTCCGCACGTAATTGATACACTTGTTTGGATGGTAGGTTAAAGTTTCCGGTGAACAGTTCAATTTGGCGAATGCAGGGTTATAATTTATCATGGTTTGGTTTCTATTTTCAGCGGAATCGCTAATTGCTTAGAATGTTGCGAAATTATTGCCATTGCTCAGCTCACAAAACATACCGGTCATATAGAGTAAGGAGGGGTAAAAGTGCGATGCGGGTAAAAGTGCGATTCAATGATTTATCGGTGCAGATTCCGAGTAAATTTTCTACATTGGCATGGATGGGTGACTACTTTGACAGCTTGAATCTAACGCAAACTTTGGTTGCTTACAAAGCATAGTTGCTGAGTTATGTGCAAATGTTATTTTAGGACGTTTTTGATGTAATTTTTCGTTATACGGCAAATACGATATCAATAGGAGGATATTAGTTGTTGAAAATTTGTAGCAGCGTTTCTGTTTCTCACATATCTGTTTTGAAAATACGGCGAAAATAATTTACAAAATATAATTTTGCTTTTCCGTAATTTAATTTAACCCCGTCAAGCGCCTAGCGGGGTAAAAGTTCGATTCACGGACGGGGCAAAAGTGCGATACATGAACGAGGCAAAAATGTATAACTAATTATATACAGCTTTAGGCACTATATTACAGATACTAGAAATGCAAGATCTGCAGAAAACTGTGTGCTCTACAGATGTTGGCCGAAGAAAAACAATGTGTTTCCGCTGATGAAACAAAAAACAAACCTTTGGAAAAGTTTCGATCTAACGGAGGCTGCAACACATCAGCGCAAAATAGAAAAGGTGCAAATTAAGAATACTACTTACCGAAACATAACGCAGATTGAAGATAATATGGTTTTGTTAGCTACTGCTGGGCTAATTTCATGGATTCTAGCTTCGAACTTTTGCCCCGCGGCATTCGCACTTTTGCCCCGCTAGTGGGGTAAAAGTGCGAATCTGCACTTGATCAGAAGAAAGAAGAATTTATTTTGCATAACACTATTGCCGCAGGTGATTTATAGTTGAATGTGAAGACATTGAGTTCCTGCATCACTATAAAATATATTATGTTTTTGTCCTTCTTTATATCTCACGAAAACTGATGACAACTTCAAATATCGCACTTATGCCCCGCCCTACTCTAGAGATAATTGATCGGATTTGAAATGATTGAAACCTTCAAAAGTTGATGATTTTACTATATACTGTAACTCCCACATTTGTTATCATTCGAATTATAGGTTTGAATTCCAAGGAATCAAGTGGAACCAAAAATGATATCTAATGTCATTAAACTGCTTAAAATCAACGAAAAAGAAAAGGCTTGGATCTTCCATACCAAACGCTTCCTTTATGAAATACCTGTTTACAGTCGTTGAGACAATCTTTCCTAAAAAAGGTTACGTGATTCTCGGGAATGAACTTATGGTATTTCGTCCAAAAATACCAAAAATGCAGCCTGATTTATTAATAACCACATTATTACGCTCTCTGAAAATTGATAAAGATATTGTCGTAATTGAAGAAAAGTCGGTTACTGTCCAGTAAGATTTATTTATTTACTAGTTGACCCGACAAACTTCGTATTGCCACAAATTAAACTGTGTTGTACATAAATCGTGAATCTCGGATGACCTTTATCACAATCTCGAGTTTTGCAAGTTTCTGAGGAGTTCATGGGTGTTTTAATATACAAATTTTCCTCACAGTAAAGCAGAAACTCCCCCCATTGCAGTCTGGTAATATAAGGCGGATAGCATTAAAATATTCGCCATCATTACAAATCATTTCGCCGAATACCATTTTGCGGAACACTAATTCTCGGTTGACCATAACGCGGAATATAGAGTTTCGCAGAATACCATTTCGCGAAAAACCTTACGCGGGATGTACCATTTCACGGAAAATCTTTTCGTAGAAAATACAATTTCGCAGGGGTGACCCAACTGAAGGAAAGTAGTAGAGACCTGTAGATCTAGGAAAATAAATAAACCTAGATAGAGGTGATCTCTACGGGGGGCTGCCTCCCGCAGTGGTCGGCGCTTCCGACGGCAGGTCGCCGGCAACACTCGCGGCCTGTGGCCGTCGCGCGCTGAATTATCTAATGTTACTATTGATAGTTTTTGGTGGTCTTGTTATTTATTAATGTTTTATGAAAGATTCTAAAATTTCTCGAGTTCGATTCGTTTTTGAGTTACCGTCATCCGGGGATACTTGCAACACCGGGGTTACTTGCAACACTTTGGCGCATCGCGCTTTTGACAGCTCTAACGCATTTGTTTGTTAACACAACCATTTGTACCCAATGCCATTTTAAAGAAGGGACGTTTACCTATTGTTTAGTTAAGTTTAATTCATTATATCATTGTTTTGTTTGTTTTTATACGATTGGAAAGTAATACCACTTTCAGAGTAGGAAAAATGGATGCGCAAAGTTGCGTCAGTTCATTGACATGGAATTATTTTTTATTGTTTGGTTCCTGTTCACAATAAGTGCATCATATAAGCTAACAAATAGCAACTTTGAGCTTTGTTTATATTTTGAACTTGGAGAAGAAACGATGAATTCGTGTTGTTACTTGCAATATGGCGCGGCTTGCAGCACTTGAAAAAATGAAAATTATCGTAATAGACAGTATGTACAAAGTAAATTTGCATCTGTACGATGTTATTTTGTTTACCACCATCTCCAGAAAAATTAAAATTGTGAAAAATTCCACGTGCCTTGAAACGGCAATTTGGAGTTCGCCGACATGCTGCGTTTTCACCGAATATCTTTAAAAAAGCGATAAACGAAATTGGGAAACAAAAAACGCCTCCAGTATTTCTTGTTTTACTACAAATACATTCAAAATATCTTAAAATAGTCATTCGCGGTTTGAAATCAGATATAAAATCATAAGAAACGCAAAATCAGAAAAGTGTTGCAAGTAACCCCGTTTACTGGGTAACTTGCAACACCCCTATTTTCGGTTCATTATACAGATTCAGTTAGTTTATATTTTTTCTCATAATCATAAATCAAAAGTACTCACCACTATACAAGTTTTGGCTACTTACACTTGGACCTAAACGGTATACTTCGAAAGTTATACTAAGTCAAAGTTCAAAAGTGTTGCAAGTATCCCCGGATGACGGTACGCAAAAATTTCTGTTTTATTTGTATGAGAGTCCTTATCCCCCTAATACCACTGCACTATGGTCCAGAAAGCCAAATTAAGTGGAAAAAATTGTTTACTCAGTAGTCGTTGATTTTAGACTATTTACGTCTAAGCAACAAAATCTTGATTTAGGATGCCGCTTTTTTTGGCATGAGCTATTTTAGGGTGACCCTTAAATTAACCAAGATCCAAAAATTATCTTCAAAACGAAACAAGATAGAGCGATATTTACTTCAACAATTTTATAGCTTGAAGTATTTTGAGTAATATTGCAGAAGACGAAATCCTTCTATCTCGAACCGTTTTCATATTAGAGCGATTTTCCTGAGTCAAGTTAGGGTGACCCTGCTATTTTGCGATTTTTCTCCATAACTTTTTTATTTTGCAATTCTCGCAAAACACTTCCTCAGATGACTTTTGAGGCTCAATAAGACGCAACTTTTGGTGAAAAAAGAAATTTGCTATCTACTTTACTTCTACACTTATATTAATTTTTATGATAAAAATAGGCCGTTTTCAAATGTTAGTATCTCAGAAAGGTGCAAACAGAATTAAAATCGGTTGATTGCGTTTGAAAGATCGTGATTTTTTGTGCATAATATCAAAAAATTGGAGAGTGGATTTTTGTCTATCTCAAATAAATCAACTTTGAATATGTGTGGTTTTAACATATTTAAGTATATAAAAGTAAACGAGTTGCGCCATAACTACGGAACGCCTTGACTGTTCTTGATTAAACTTAGCGTACATGTTTCTTGACATAAGTACATCAACACAGGGGGTTGACAAAAGCGGGGTGGTCGCTAAAAAGGGGAGGGGGAGGTACAAATAAGTAAAAGTGGCTGTAATTATCTTGCATTTAAACCGTTCTAAGTTGTGTGAGTGGTTCAAATCTAAAAGAGAATGTATAAACTTAACCTCATGTTTGTTGACTTAAACTTCATAATGAGGTTAGACATCAAAAACGGTAGACTATCCAATAAACAGAGGGAATGGTAGACAAAGTAATGAAATCATATGTGTTTCATAGTATCATGGAGTGGAACTACCGAATGAGAAGTTTAAATAATTTTCTACCCGCGACGGGGATTTCCGTGATTCGCACCTCCCCTTTCATCTGAGGCCACCATTTTTTTGTCTTTCAGCCACTTGTACATCTGTTTTCGATAAGATGGAAAATCTCAGGCGAGCGAGTGTGAAAAGCATAGCATCCAAAGCTTACTCCACTGACGCAAGCCTACGCCAAACAACTGCTGGCACTGTGTGCATACATTCTGCTACCTACACACTCGCGAGTGTACAGATTCATATCAACTTTCTACACATCCCGCCCGCGAATCCAAAGCTCACGAGCTGTCCATAGGTCGTTAGCACGAGCGGCACACTTGGATGTATGGATACGGATTTTACTTTTCTTCTTCATTCTACACCCTCGCTTACACACGCGGGTAAGTGTGCGGGCCAATGCGAGCGATGATAGGTATCAACTGCTGGGTTACAATGACGAGCGTAAGCAACGAACGTGGCTGATAACTAAACAGCAAAACATTGCAAAGCCTAGGTGCTTCATTCCGTTATCGAAACTTGACCTTCAGTTTTTTTTTATACGACAGAGTTTGCAGCCAGCTGTTAGAGTGCAGGACAATTGCAGGGCCAGTTGCTACGATCCTATTGACTCTAACAGCCTCTCCCAGCCGGGATTCGAACATATGATGACTGGCTTATTAGACCAGCATCATACCTCGAGGTCAACTGGGAGGTGATAACTACCCAGATAACCAATAAGCATTAAAATAAGCAGTAAATCAGTCGTTTATTAGCATCCCTGGCGTTTTATACTGCAGGTTGTTTTTTATCAGCTTTTTGACTGCATAACTGTTGTAAATTGGCATCCACAATTCTATTTAAATTCTTCTTGTTGGTAATTAGCTGCAAATAAGCATTGTCAGCACTATAAGAGGGCTAGCAGTAAAATAGCCGCATATTTTGCCAAAATAGCCTTTAAGTAGCATTTAAGGCAACTTAAATGCTTATTGGCTTGCTTTTAAATTGCATTGGAAATGCTTATTGGTTACCTGGGTAAATACACTATGGCAAAAACTTGTCGCAGTGTATGAGAATATCAGAAAAGAAATCCAAAAGAAATGCTCATGCATATGTGTTCGTTAGAAGAAAACCGTGAGACAAAATTGGACCACACGAATGCGGGCTTCACAACACTACGTTTCAGTTTGCAAATTCTCATAATACAAAAAACAAAGACCTCATTTAGACATATCTACTCCTCCCCTTGATTAGCTCTCCTCGGTCAGCGGCCCTTTTGTCTACAGCAACTTGTACGTCTCTCCAAAGATAATGAAAGAGACACAAAGCCTTCCTTATATTATTCTACTTCCGTAGTTGTGACCCTCCCATCTTTTCACACGCTCTTCATCTTATCTACCAGCCACTTGTACAACTTCTAACAGACCAAATGCAAGATACAGTGGTAACCCGATTTTGTCACTCCCCGATTTTGTCACTCCCCGATTTTGTCACCCCCGATTTTGTCACGTTTTTGACCCGATTTTGTCACCCCCGATTTTGTCACGTTTTTACCCGATTTTGTCACGCTTTTGATTTATCAAAAGCTTAGTATGTCAAATGTGTTAAAACACTGTGAAAAGTACTGTGTTCAACAAGTTGATTATCGTGGAGTTTCCACAAAAGTTGTTTCTTATCTCCACAACTATAATAACTAGAAGGTTACTTTCTTTGGCAAAGTTCTTTATAATAATCTTCTCAAAAGTTTTGTTGAACATTGTTTTGCTCTATCTGTTACTGCCTGAAAAATAAATTTTCTATCTTACTTTTAGGGGGGTTAATCAAAGAATCGTTCATACCATAAGAAAGAGCTTCTTACGCTGTGAAATTTCTCTGAACATAGTTAACCAGTATAATCAACCATTTCGGCGCAATTAAAAAACGCGTGTTTTCATACCTTTGGGAGTGCTGTGAAAAGGTGACAAATGTCCACAGAGAGGTAGAAGAAAGTGCGACATGTCCAAAAAGTGATCAGAATGAAGTATATGTAGTTCATTCTAAGTTATCTGCAAAAAAATAAAAATTGAAAAAATACCCGATTTTGTCACTGCCCCGTTTTTGTCACCCCTAAATTCATCATGGGGTGACAAAATCGGGTCATTACTGTATTATTATTATTATTATTATTATTCTATATATGACAGGTTTTCAGCCTGTGGCTGGTTCGCCCCTTAATACAAGATGATCGCAGCCACTTTTACTTATTTGGACCTCCCCCCCCCCCCCCCCTTTTTTAGCGACCACCCCCTTTTTGTCAACCTCCTGCGCTGATTCACTTGTATCAAGAAACATGTACGCTAAGTTTGCTGAAGAACAGTCAAGGCGTTCCGTAGTTATGGCGCAACTCGTTTACTTTTATATACTTAAATATATTAATACCACACATATTCAAAGTTGATTTATTTGAGATAGACAAAAATCCACTCCAATTTTTTGATATTATACACAAAAAATCACGATCTTTCAAACGCAATTAACCGATTTTAATTCTGCTTGCACCTTCCTGAGATACTAACATTTGAAAACGGCCTATTGTTATCATAAAAATTAATATAAGTGTAGAAGTAAAGTAGATAGCCAATTTCTTTTTTCACCAAAAGTTGCGTCTTATTGAGCCTCAAAAGTCATCTGAAGAAGTATTTTGCGAGAAAGGCAAAATAAAAAAGTTATGGAGAAAAATCGCAAAATAGCAGGGTCACCCTAACTTGACTCAGGAAAATCGCTCTAATATGGAAACGGTTCGAGATAGAAGGATTTCGTCTTCTGCAATATTACTTAAAATACTTCAAGCTATAAAATTGCTGAAGTGAATATCGCTCTATCTTGTTTCATTTTGAAGATAATTTCTGGATCTTGGTTAATTTAAGGATCATCCTAAAATAGCTCATGCCAAAAAAAGCGACATCCTAAATCAAGATTTTGTTGCTAAGACAGAAATAGTCTAAAATCCACGACTACTGAGTAAACAATTTTTTCCACTTAATTTGGCTTTCTAGACCACAGTGCAATGTCCGATCGCCATGTTTGAAGCTGACTGATTTTGTCATCGTGGGACTTCTCCATTGAGATGGGTGGCTTTAGCGGGCTCAACTAGCCGCCTTTCAAATTTATCTGGGGATTGGAAAAATCGGTAAACATCAATCCGATCAAATAGGATACTTAAGATGCGGATTACGTGCTGTTTCTTTAATTACATAAAACCAATAGACGTGCAGCTCACACAAAGCGACAAGTAGACATAGCAAATGTACGACAACGTCGTCGTCAGCAGCTGTTTCTAGCAGTCCTATCCATTCAACTCGATTTTGGGCCACTCGTCGCCAACTTCCAACTTCCAAGGTGAAGTTGGAAATCATTCTCGACCTGGTCGAACCATCTTACACATTGGGCCTCGCTGTTCCTGCTACCTGTGAGGTTGTTGAAGAAAAACCGTTTTCATCATGCTGTCGTCCGGCATCCTTACGGTGTGTCCGGCCCACCGTAGTTTACCCACTTTCGCCAGGTGTACGATGGGAACCTTTCCACGTAGTGCCTTCAGCTCATGTTTCTAACGCCTACCTCACTCTCCACTTTCCGTTTGACTCCGCCGAAAATAGTCCGCAACACTTTTCGTTTAAATACGGTGCATATGTCTTCCGTAAGCAAAGTTACAGTCTTAAGTCCGTAGAGGACTACCAGTCTAATTAGCGTTTTGTACATCGTCAGATTTGTGCGGTGGTGTATGCTCTCTGATCGAAGTGTCTTGCGGAGGGACACAGCTCTGCAGCTTGAATGCGTCGTTGATTCTCCTTACTCCAGTTCATCGCCGCCACTGTTTTCTTCGGAGGCTCTTGCTACCATATATTTGGTTTTCGATGCATTGGTTTCTAACCCAGTCCTTCTAGCCTCTGCTTTTAGTCTGGCGTAGATTGCCTCCGTTGTCTCGAGGTTTCTGGTAATGATGTCGAGGTCATCTACGAAAGCTAGGAGTTGGTTACTGAAGATCGATCCTCTCGTTTCGGTGCCTGTTTGGCGGATCACACCTTCTACAGCGATATTGGATACAGAACAGTCCATCCCTTGCCACAGCCTTCCAGGATAGCTTACACGTACCTCTTCCAGGACAGCTATGATCAGCCACGTTAGTTTGTCCGTTTTAGGTGATTCGACGTGCGAAGATCGAAATGAGTGACAGGATTTTCACCAAAGCTAGACAATCCCTAGGGTTCGAAGATAACTTTGGTATCATATTCAGAACCTTTGCGACGGTGGAGGTAATCTACACCAAACTGAAAGCGAAGTCTAGGATAATTGGTATCGGGTACGAGGGTGATAAGTCGTATCAATACCATACGTAAACGTTCCGTATATTAAACATAACGGTTTAACACGCGGTTTAACATCTCTTCTATATCTGACCGATGACAGGTTAACGAGTACACACTCGGAAAAATTGGAGTATTAAAAACGAGTAGAGTGTATACATAGCATTTCCTCCCCCTTCTGGGAAACAAGTTTAACTACGGAGAATATCGATACGATGGGCGATTTTGTTTTTCTGGACGGCTGCCCTATAGAGCAAACTATTCGAACCCGTCTTCGTTATTTCTTCCCTCGTGAAGAAACAAGCGATTGACACCGGATTGTATCGCTTTGCTTGGAGTTCTGGAGCGATAGTCGGCATTTGCATTTCGACTGGTTGGTTTGGCAAACAACATGTCGCGTAAACCTCTAACCCTTGAAAAGAGATTGGGAATGAACGCACTATAGTAGGTTGCAACAGCAACAGCCTAGCAACAGCTGTAATTCCCCCGGGGTGGTTGGACGTGGTGCCTCACGTATAGCTTCAACATGCTAATTCGACTTTTGCAAGCCGTCACGATCGATCCGATGAGTCGCAGACCATTTTGCTTCATCCTGTCCATCGTTGCGGTGAGAGCTACCAGGAGCTCGTTGAAGTCTTTTGCGAAGACGATGACGTCGTCGTAGAAGCTGACAACGTGATCCAGTTCTTGAAGAATGGATTCCATGCGTCGCTGCCAAATAACCGATGTTGCCAGCCCTCAAATAGGACGACAAGCTGGATTACTGCAACTATTGTATGACCAAACTGTTGAGCGCCGTTTACAGGTTACAAGGTACTCGAGCAGGATACGAAAGGTACTGCAAAAATGTATATAGGATCTTAAATTAGCGTACGAATCAATGGGCGGAATTAAATTTAGCACTCCATTAAGTTGACTATTTCCAGAATACTGAACGGCAACCCACTGCGGCCCCGTGGCAGGGATTGTGCTCACGGAGGTGTAGATGAAAGAAAGACAACAAACCGCCCAAGTAACAATTTGGGCTTTATTACGCTCTTATGATGGCATTTAAGACCAAAATTGGTCATGAAAATCGCCATAAGAGTACAATAAAACTCACATTGTTCTTGGGCGCACAGTCAGTAATGTTCTTTTCCAAGTTACTTAAGAAAGTGTTGAAGTATACAATTTTATATTCATGTAACATAAAGTTGTAGCAACGTTTTAATACTTAAAAGTAAGTCTAAATGTATGAATGATAACTTGTTAGCAAGCTTGAATATAAACTTGAGTGGAAGCTTTCAAAATGATAGTCAGAAACCGTGCATAGGAAAAATTCACCGAGAACAGAAAGTTATCGCTATTATACTTAGAAGCTCAAAAGTTAGATTATAAGAGAATATTGAGTCGGTAAGTTCTAAGTTGCAAGTTAGTCTAGTGGGTAGCTGATAGAGCTATAAAGGTAAGGTGGTCAAAACCGAAATAACAGGTTATGGGCCCAGGAAACTCCGGTGCAGAAAGAAGCTATTGGCGGTCAACCAAGTCCAGTAAGAAGAAAGAGAAGATTGTGGGCTGCAGTCTAGACGACATAACTGCAGACAGCGGCAGAACTCCAGTGGCAGCTAGCGGCAGTGCTGTGGATAGCGGCGGAAGCAGGCAAGCTGCGACAGCTGGATAGCAGCAGAGCAGAAATCGTTCTAATCTTCAGTTAAATTAACAGAAAGCAAGTGTTAAATCAAATCGGATTTTCTAATGAATTCTTTAGTTTATTAATCTATTTAGCACTCATTCTATTTTATTTAGATTTATTAACTCTATTGAAACAGAACATAACATATTTGCAATTTAGATACAAGTTATCAGCTACTGCAAACAGTTAGGTAGTAGATTATTAAAACATATTTCTTGATACGAAGATTATCAAGCTGCCAACAGTTCCGCAAAAGGATACTGCACCAAGATGCTGCTTTAAAGGAGCAAAATTCATATTCTCGACTCTCATTGTTAATCTATATTTATCGCTAAATGAAAATTTTGCCATGATTTTTCTCACTGCCCCGAAACCCTAAATTATGTACTGTCGAGAGAAAATATTCCCCCCATTTATGCCGAGTCACGCAAATAGTTCGCCATAAATTATACCTACACTATTGTGAAACCAATATTTTTACTATCGCTGTCTGGGGCACACACAAAAAAAAAATCCTCTTTCCGGCAACGTTCAGCTGGAAGCTGGAAGCCTGCCGTATGGGTTGTGAAGTGTGATGAAGCTAATTTTCCCGAATGTGGCGCAAGAGACGACGTTTGGACAAGTTAAATGAGGAAGCGATTTGGCAAACCCGGCTGGAAATGACAACGCACGAAGAAGACCAGTATGGCCGTGCGCCCGGAAAGAGCACGGAAAAGCACACCGGATACTGCTGGGAACTAGAAGATGGTCGGTCTGAAAGAAGGGGGCTTAGCAGGTATGAAAGTTTAATGAATTTAGCTGCATCTTCACGCAGATAGCTGCAAAAGTCACTTGCAATCTGCACGTGCCCTTGGCGTTTCATTTTTCTACCTACCAGCTTATGAGATTCGCCTTTATTGACGAATTGGATATTGGAGATGGACATAATTGCAATCAATCATACTTGTTGATCATGGTAAGGGCGCTGATGTTAGTCGTATATGAAACGTTCTGTATTATTATGTGACTAAATACGAAAAGAAATACTAAATAAATCTCTTCTTAACAGTTTTTATAGGCCATGGTGTTTGCTTTACATTTGTCCGCAATTTTGACTCTGCAATTTTAATATTATTCTTTATTATGAGTACAAATGTACTCCAAAACTTCGAAAAAGTTAGTTATTATTAATTGGCTCTGGTAAAAACAAAAAATATTGGAAAATTTCTGTCCATTAATTTTAACGCTACCAATATTTATGCATGCATGTATATTTGGCTACTTTCCTTTCTGGACCTTACTTCCGGTTGATGACAAACGATTCTGACTATGTGCGTGATAACAGGCGCCACCAGAGCTGGGAATGATGATGAATAGGTTAATTGCAATAATTATGCCGGCTATGGTAGCGATAAAATATTTCAATTTGTAATTTATGTGGCACCATCGAAACCGTACTCGATAATAGTCGCTAGGCAGAATAATGACACTAATTGCTGTAATTGGTATGTTGCATAGGTGTCATGTTGACAATTTTCAATTAAAGTTTGCTTTTCCAAGCCTTTACGTAAATATTAAGTAAATATTAACACGATGTTAACAATGTTGTTGACTCCCTAACTACGTGTTTTAGCTTTCATAACTTTATTGCAGTCCCAGTCTTAAAGCGCTTAATGGTCTAGTTTCCTATTGTTTGCGACATTTAGCAGAAGGAAGAAACTTCGATTTTTATCGTGCGAATTCTCCTGGGTTAAATCACCGGATTGACAGACTGATTGTTTCCTGAAGCCACCACCGTACATCGTATCGCTGCAAGCGTAGATAAATTTATAAGAACTATTCACACTGCGAATTGTGAAACGAGCTACGTATGATAATTTTCTCCAAACATATTGTTACGACGCATTAGTGGACAGTGGTGGCCGTGGTTATCGTGGGAATAACTACAATGAACGCGCCGCAATACATTTAGGGTTTATTTCTAATTCCCGTCGTAGTAAGGAAAGGCACTCTAATTTTCATCATTTCTTAGGTAGATTTAATGAATACTCCAAAAGTTGTTGTGCTGATTTGACTCAAACACACTTACCTTCCGATCCGTGCACTTTGAATTCACTAAAAAGCGATTATTAAAGCATTTTATTGAAACTACGCAACTGACTTTATTACTTAAATTCGTCGTACCGTTTTAAAATCCGTCCATCAAAATTTTTCATCGTCCGAACTAAAAATCACAATAATGTTTACGCAGCTAGCGCACATGTGTTTGTGTAGGACGGCATGAGTGCATCAGCATCGTTTTACTCGCGGGACATCAAGTCCGACGACCGTGTTGCTGACTAGCTGCTACCTGCTAGAGGTGGTACATTTGGTATCAAGACAGTGAGTAGTACCTGTTAGACGTTCATTGTGTTGGCCGTACTAGAAAAAGTGGGACGTGTAATCATTATCGGATACGAACGCTTCAGCTATGCCGGTTTGGGTGACTTCGCAGCCGCTTAGCAATCAATTCCCTCAGCGGAGCTATGCCGATGTGGATGAATCACAGCCGCTTAGCAAGATACATTCAGCTCCTGAGTCCCCTGAGGAGGGCTGTACAGCACGTAAGCTTGCAGCATCCGAGGATGCATCGTCTCAGCATGTGCTCAGTTTGCGGTTAAAAAAGTTCGTCTGGGAATACAGGCCTCGGACTACGCACATTACCGTCCGCGTCGTTCGCCAGAAGCAGAATTCAACTAACCCATTGACATCATCGTTTATCCGTTCCGTCTAAATGTGATCGTCTGTTTTCCGTTAAAATTTGTTCATCCGTACGCCATAGTGAAGAACCGTTGGTTTTGGTGGTGGAGTATTTTGCGACAGAAAGCCCTGCCCTCAGCTGTCTAAATCGATAGAAGTTCTACCGGTTATCCAAGAAATCGAAGACATCGAAATGGAAACTGTATCTGTGCTTCAGGTAGAAGACGCTGACGTCAATGTGAACCAAAGTGACTTGCCGAAAGATCAACCCAAAGACTTGCTGAACGTGAAAATTTTTCCGTGCGTTGTAGAGGAAACTGAGAGAAATAACGCCGAGAAACCGCAGGCAATCGAAAACAAAATGAAACGATTGTATGATGTTATTGAAAGCTGAACCAAACTTTTACGAGCAGCAACAACAATAAGGCCATTACAATATTTAAAAAAACTACAAGGTATACAGCCCTAAGGGTTGTACGAAAGGGTGACGTAGGGCTATATCAGATCATCAAATCAAAGACTAATGTAAACTGCATTTCTGGCATAAGTGTGTTTATAAGAATCTGTGAGTGCCATTGTTTAAGTGAATGTTTAAAAGAGAAGAGCGAAATATTTAGATTCAATTCTTCATTTAATGCAATGGTGGCTTTGAAAATACGTGGACGGGGGTTCATAAGTACAATGCCTGCAACCTTTGAGATATAGAAATTTCTTTTAAAAATCATTTAGATGGTAATGAATTATCCTCATACAACAGGGGTGAGGGGTCTCAAAGCATCATAAAATAAATAAATTCAAAATAAATTCATGCCTCCAAAAAACCCCACACGCCAATTTTGGTGCCATTTGCTTGATTAATTCTTGAGTTATGAAGAAATTTGTATTTCATTTGTATGGGATCTCCCCTTCTTAAAGAAAGCAAAGGTTCTAATCCACCATAGAAAAATCCCCCCTGTTAAAAGACGGGTGGGTCTCATTATAACATAGAAAAAATTCCTGCCTTCTAAAACCCCCACATGCCAAATTTGGTTCCTTTTGCTCGAATAGTTCTCGAGTTATGAGGAAATTTGAATATTATTTGTAAGGGCCCCCCTCCTAAAGAGGGGAGGGGTCTAAATTTACCATAGAAAAAATTCTTGTCTTCTGAAACCCCGACATTTTAAATTTGGTTCCATTTGCTTGATTAATTCTAGAGTTTTGAGGAAATTTGTATTTCATTAGTACGGGAGCCCCCCCCCCCCCCCCCCTGTGTGTTGGAGAGACCTCATCTACGCCGTAGAAAATTAATCCTGCCTCCTGAAACCTTCACATGCCAAATTTGGTTCCATTTGCTTGATTAGTTCTCGAGTTTTGAGGAAATTTGTGTTTCATTTGTATAGGGAGCCCCCCCCCCTCTTACACCCCCTTAAAATTGCTCTCTCACCTCCCTAAAAAATTGCTGGTCATTTTATCTATCCAACGACATATAAATTGTTCATTTTCGCTCAGTAGTTTAGTAGTTATTAGCAATTGAAATCTTTCATTCAAACGTTACACTTCTATTTTCGTTTTCACAAAGTGCTACCCAGTCCCAGTATAGTAAACAAAGACGTAGTCCTACGTCAAAAAATTTGTCCCTCCGGTGTCGGGCCACTGAAGGGGGAGGAGCGAAAAAAAAACAAAGAATTTTTTATTTGAGCAAAAAAAAAATAGATTTTAGACATGTTTACTTAAAGTTTAAACGTGTAAACCAAATCTATTCTTGCTTCTAATATACACCTTATTATTTTCCATGCAAAAATGTACGAAAAAAGACAAAAACGAAAGAATATTTTTTTGGCCGATTTTCGAAAATTCCACTGTTTTAAGTCCCGTTTTTGTTTTGTGCTAGAAGCGTTAACTCAACTCGTACACTCATTTTTCATCTACCCTATATATGTAAATAGTGTTTGATGTTGAGTTGAAATAAGATTTGAGGCGCTATTCACTATGACGGAACCGAAAAAGATTTTTAAGCCTATTCGCACATACATGAAATCCCATGCAGAACTGTCAAGGCGTGTGTGAAAACAAAAGCAAAAATATTTCTTTCCCTCTTTTTCTTATACAAAAACCAGAAAAATATCAACAGCTTCGTCATAGCGAATTAACATACTTCAGAGAAGTGTAATTGTGACCTGATGAAACTCTTAGTGAAAGATACAAACTTTAAGAAACCGATAAAACTGATATGACTGCTCTGCACGGGCATTTAGGTAATTTAAACTTATCTGAGCAAGTATTGCAACACAGCAAATTAAAAAAAATGCATGACAAACGTAATTTCTTTTCGGCGCGACGATTAAGGCTAGACAAACTTGATATCTGTGTTGGAAAAGTGCACTACAGGTGTAGTTCGATTATAATATGATTTTATATGAATGCGCCTGTTTGCCGTTTCATTTAAAATAACTGAAATTTATTGAAGATTGAACTATACAATGTTACTACTTTGATAATGTTAGATTCAACGCATGTACCATATATGTATGCTACATGTATATATCCCAAGCAACAATGTAAGTTTTATTGTACTCTTATGGTGGTCTTCAAGACCAATTTTGGTTTTAAATGCCATCATAAGAGTGTAATAAAACCCAAATTGTTACTTGGGATATGAAAGATCGTAGTATTAAATGCATGGATTAGTGATCGACATCGGACCGGGTAAAGTCCGGAAAGTCCGGTCCGATGTCCGGTCCGAAGTCCGATCGGAACGAAATTTTAGAGTCCGATTTTTTATCGGACCGGAACCGGAACGAAGCGTTCCGGAACCGGACCGGACCAGGTCTTCCGTTGAAAGTCCGGAAAAGTCCGGAGCACTTTTGATCGTAAAACTGACCGCAGTGGAAACGATGACTAGGACTTACTTTATATGTTTAAAACTAATTTCCTTTAACTTCCTCAGTATTGAGGAAAGACAATAATTTCGCTAGCAGTAATACACTTTCTGTTTAAGGCTCCAAAACAAGTCCAACTAATCGATTTATTTTTTAAAAATTAGCAAATATCTGTGGGTCTTAAAACCGAACGTTTCGCAGCATCGGCTCGTGCGCTCGTGCCTTATGATCCCTCGAAATTTAATTTCAAAAAGTTATGTGATTATGGCACTTCATCTTCTCGGTAATGCCATAGGTAACCGATATTATGGTCCGACGCTTATAGTCCAATATGAAAGATAAACCAAAAGTTTCATCAGATTTTTCAGAATTATCGTATAGGTTTGGGCCGAAGAGGCTCAGATTTTCATGAAATTTTGCTTACGAGTATAGGATGTTAACTTTTTAATGAAAACAATATGTTATCCTATTTTCCCAGAAAACTCCACTAGAAATTTTTCGATTTTTTCGAACATCGCTTATTTCGAAAGTTTATAGTTTTAAAATCAAGCATTTCAGAACAATTTTTTTTATGAAAATGTAATAAAATTTTCTCAGCAATCCAGGAAAAATATTAGTTGGAACAAGTTTTCCACAAGATTTTCTATGACGGTGCAAAATTTTAAGGAAATGTTGGAAAACCCATGATCTAAGTCTTAAGAAATTTTGAAATACAGTGGACTTTCGGAAAAGTTAATGAATGGGTCGGCTAGCTTTTTCGAAATATTACCTTTTCTGAGTAGTCCTAAGAGTCATTGAAAATGATAAACACAAAATCGAAAAATATATTCTCGGATGCAGGATACTTATTTTTAGGTATCTGGAAGTTGTAACGCAAAGAAATATGTAGCAAGATCTTTATGAAATAATGCTTCCCCACGATAAAACTGAACCTTGTCGTGGTGTAGGGCTTTTTAACTAATCAGTAAATGAGCAGCGGTCACGTTTACTTCTGAATGTGGGTTGTCAATGTATGTCAAAATACTTTTGTAATTTCAAGTGGGACTCGGGGTAAAAATTTACCAAATATGTCCAGTATTGGAATCTCTGATAATAAATAGATGAATGTTTCTGGGATTCATCTCTATTTATCACAGCTGTCGCAAATATCTCCGCAAAATGTTGGATTGATTGGGTCGATCGGGGACTTAGGGTTAGTAAGGGGATGTAAGCGGGTTACCAGATCCGGTTGAATGCCGAAGGACAACTCTACAATGATTACTGGTATAATAATAGAAGTACTTAGGTAGCAGATGGGAAAATTAGGTCAATTCGTGTCGTGTGTTCGAGTCTCGGCTGGGCGATGCTGCTGGATTTTCGCACTGGTCTCGTGGCTGTCATGTGCTCTGTGGCCGGCCGCGGGGTCTGTCGATGGGGAGGGGTTGAGTCTTAGAGAGACGTTTAAGCCCACAGCTTTACTGCATTAGCTCTTTGTTCTCGAGGGTTGGAAGACGAGTGCGTCTCTATAAAGCTTTATAAGCTCCAACTCCTCTCGACTACCGCGAACGTCCGGGTTGTGCTGCACTCAATTTACTTTGTATCTTGGGACAGTGCATAAATGCTGGGGGAATGAAAGATTCAATTTGCCCTGATAAGTTGATAACCGCTAATGCTCCGAAATTTGTCTTTCCTATTAGATCATTTGTGGTTGTTTGAGTTAGAAAATTGAAAGCGGGCGCGCGGTTGAGAATCGGTGTCAGACGGGGCTGACGAATCCTCCACTTGTTCACTATACTACATTTTACAACTCAAGTATGACCGCATTTCAAGGTCAAGACTAAAAACATGAGATTAGTCTAACTCAAGTAGTACAAAAAGTCCAAAGCACATCTGGTCATAGCTGATTTCTGCGGGCGGCTGCAGAAAGTTTTTGGTGGTCTTGTTATTGTCTGTTATGTTTTAAGGAAGAGTCTAAAATTTCTCGAGTTCGATTAGCTGAGTTTGTATGAGAGTTCTTATTCCCCTACCACAGGGGCGAGGGGTCTCAAACCATCATAAAAAAATCCTGCCTGCAAAATCCCCCACATGCCAAATTTGGTTCCATTTGCTTGATTAGTTCTTGAGTTATGAGGAAATTTGTATTTCCTTTGTATGGGAGCCCCCCCTCCTAAAGGGGGGAGGGGTCATAATTCCCCTCCTAAAGAAAGGAATGGTTTCAATGCACCATAAAAAAACTCTTATCTCCAAAAATACCCATATGCCAAAGTTTGTTTCATTTGCCTGATCAGTTCTCGAGTTATGAGGAAATATGTATTACATTTGTATAGGAGCCTCTTCCTAAAGTGGGAAGGGGTCCTAATTCATCATATAAAAAAATTCTTGCCTCCAAAAACCTTCACATGCCAACTTTGGTTCCATTTGCTTAATTAGTTCTCGAGTTAAAAGGAAATTTGTATTTCATTTGTGTAGGAGAAGTGGGGAGGGGCCCTAATTCCCCTCCTAAAGTGGGGAGGAGTCCTAATTCACCATAGAAAAAAAATCTTGCCTCCCAAAACCTTCACATGCCGTTACGCGGATTCTTTTACCAGTGGCCGGAAGCCATGGGTTTCGTTTCTATTTGCTGTTTGAAGTACTTTTAATAAATCACCTGATCGCATCACTTACCACAGTGAATCCAGATCTGATCATACTCATACTAACACAATCCTTCTTCCCGTGACATTCGTGGAGATGCAGAGGTAAACTCGGACTCATAACAGCGAATGTTGAACTAACAATCCTTTCCTTTCCTAACGATCACAAGGACGTGGCCGGCGCCGTTATTGATCTATATACAACTTTATACTACTGCTACTGCTACTGAATTGTTACACATTGACGATAGTCAACTTTGCCGAAATGCTATCCGTGTGGTTCCCTGTGCAACTTCATTAGCTCAGATGCAGGGCTGGCAGGGCTGGCAAATGAGTGAACATGTGCAAATATATCACCTCTGTTTTCTAACTCCTATCTCTACCTCCACGAGGTGCCGGCTGGGGTACGGTAGCCAAAGTTGCGCACCTGGTGGTACGCAACCTTGGTTGTCGTATGCAGACAGAGAAGGTGGAACACTCGCCGTGTGGTTTGCGGCTACCTAATCATGCAGTTCGGCGCAGGTTTTTCGGAGGGCGCGGCTGCGGGGTGTGGGCACACCGGGAGAGAGTTATTTTCTCAGCTGGCTTAGCACAGAGAGAGAGAGAGAGACTCTAAATCGGTCTGTTTTACACAATCTGCAGTTAGGCCCTTTGGCGGTTGGTGCCGAATTGTACGTTTGGGCAAAAATTGAGCCACGGGACCTGATCCTGCCGGGAGTCGGCAAATCAGGAGCCCCTAAGTCAAGGTCTACCTCCGTGCCGATGACTGAATGGCTGGAGGGGTGAAAACATGCCAGTCGCGAACGGAGTGCTTTGGGCATCTTGCCCCTACTGTGCCATGCGGGGCTCTGGTACGGTCGATCTTTGTTGTCCCTTGCGTTTCGTGGGAACAGCATAGTAGTCCTGCCCAATTTCCCTTATGGGTTTTACGCCGAGTGCGTTCTGGCCAATATAATTGGCTTCGCTTACAATTTGCTGTCTGATCTGTGTTGGAGATTGTTTGTGCATATACTCCGCTAGTCAAATAGTTAGGGTCGCACAAATAAATCTTCAACACAAACGGGCAGCAAATTTGTATTTATGCGAAAAACTTTTTAATGGCTCTGTCACCATCGCATTGGTTCAGGAGCCATATTTTCGCAAGGGGTACTTTCATTCGACGGATATTGGAAACCAGAACTTTGCTGCTTTCAGCAAAACTGGTATGACAAATCCTCGTTTGATGCCCAGGGCATGCATATTGTTGCATAGGTCAATAAGTGCATGCCTTATCTCTGAGTTGACTACTCGAGATATTTGTGCAGTCACAGTAGAACTCGTCGTGGATGATGTCCATAGGCGCTATGTCTACTGTTCTGCATACTTACCACACGATGAACCGTCTCCCAGCGACGATTTCAGAAATGTGGTGAGATACTGCCAATCTAATGGGCTTCCGCTCATTGTAGGCAGTGATTCCAATGCCCATCACATCATTTGGGGCAGCTCGGATATCAATCCGAGAGGCTCTGATTTGATGGAATATTTGAGTATTTGTCCAACTTTCATACGAGCTGGTAGAGAGGAAGTGTTAGATATAACACTCTGCTCTAACAGGATCAGTCATGAGTTGGCACAATGGCATGTTTCAAATGAGACACCAATATCTGATCATTGCTTTATATATTTTGATCATTTGGGTGTCTCTTTGAACGCTGCAACCTTTCGCAATCCGAGATTTTCTGACTGGGAACTCTTTGAGGAGGAACTGGCGACGAAATTTCAAGGATTCGAACCGACGATTGAGTCATCGATCGACTTGGATGTGGCTGTAGATGTCACAACATCTTTTATTGCGGAATCTTTTGAAGTAGCCTGCCCGCTAAAAACTATTAAAACGACTAGAGGAACACCGTGGTGGAACTCTCATCTTGCGGAACTAAAGAAACAATGCAGGAGAGCCTGGAATAGACGTCGGAGGGATGGCGTGGAGCCTTTCAAGCAGGCCCGGAAAGCCTATGCAAAGGCTCTACGGTCTTCAGCACGCACGAGCTGGCACAGGTTCTGTAGCAACGTTTCCAGTTTCGGCGAGGCAAGTCGACTTAATAAAATCCTGTCAAAATCGAAAGATTATCAGGTTAATAACATTCGAAGTTCGAACGGTGAATACTGTTCGAATGACAATGAAATCCTGGAATGTCTCTTTTATAGTCACTTTCCGGGCTGTGTGGAACCTGAAGTTCGAAACGATCCAGAAATCGTTTTAGGTGGCTTAGACCCATGGGCTTTTGCTCGGAGACTTGTTACAACTGAAGCGATTGAGTGGGCCGTGAACAGCTTCTCTCCATACAAATCTCCTGGAACAGATGGAATATACCCAATTCTACTGCAGAAAGGATTCAAGTACTTCAAACACATTCTGAGAAGGATGTTTGTGTGTAGTATTGCTATTGAGTACATCCCAACTCAATGGCGTGAAATAACCATTAAGTTCATTCCTAAAGGTGGACGCGCGACATACGAGCAAGCAAAAAGTTTTAGACCAATCAGTCTAACGTCATTCTTGCTTAAATCACTTGAGCGGATTGTTGATCACCACATCCGCGAAACAAGCTTAGTAGAAGTTCTTCTTCATTCAGCACAACATGCTTATCAAAGTGGCAAATCTACAACCACTTTATTACATGATGTGGTGGATAAAATTGAGGTTGCTTTTTCACAAAAGGAATCTTGCTTAGGAACTTTTTTGGATATTGAAGGCGCGTTTGATAACGTATCTTTCGCTTCCATTTTGGAGGCTGCTCGTTATCATAATGTGCCTTCAATAATCATAAAGTGGATAGAACAAATGCTTAGTAACCGATTGCTTTTTTCGTCCTTACGGCAAGCAAGCATTTGGAAGCAAAGTGTTTGTGGATGTCCACAAGGTGGCGTTCTCTCGCCTCTTTTATGGAACCTTGTGGCGGACGGCCTATTGAGGAAACTCAATGGTCTAGGCTATCCGTCATATGGTTTTGCGGATGACTATCTCATCCTAGTAGTTGGAAAGTGCATAAGCACATTATTTGACTTAATGCAGCAGGCACTACGCGTCGTGGAAACGTGGTGCCGAGAAACTGCACTTTCGGTAAATCCGAGCAAAACATCTATCGTCTTATTTTCAAGATGTAGAAATACCAATGGAGCTCGCGCTCTGCGCTTTTACGATTCGGATGTTGATGTTGTGAACGAAGTGAAGTACGTGGGGTTGATTCTCAACTCCAGGCTTGACTGGTCCACAAATATTGACTTCCGAATTAAAAAAGCGTGCATGGCCTTTGGGCAATGTAGACGAGCAATTGGCAACTCTTGGGGGCTTAAACCCAAATACATACACTGGTTATACACGGTCGTTGTCAGACCAATACTGGCGTATGGTTGTCTTGTATGGTGGCAGAGAGGGGAAGTTGTGACTGTCCAGACAAAGCCAAACCATCTTCAAAGGATGTATTTAATGGCAATGTCTGGTGCATTTACTACAACTCCTACTGCCGCCCTAGAAGCTATTTTCAATATTAAACCTCTACACTTCCACCTGAAGCAAGAGGCACTAATATGTGCTTATCGACTACACGCGATTGGCCTTTGGCAGTCTGTGGACGGTTCCACTGGTCATACTCGATTGTGGTCGCAAATTGTTGCTGAGGACAAGTTTGCCCTTGCTCCTAGCGATGTAACGCTCATGCGTGCTTTCCCGTATAGGACTTTCTCAAGTGACTTTCCTCCTAGAGAGGATTGGATGTCAGGCTACATGGAAAGGAAAATTTCCGACTATGTGGTCTGTTATACCGATGGTTCCTTGTACGAAGGTCGCGCGGGTGCTGGTGTTTACTGCCGTGAGCTAGAATTGGAGGAATCCTATTCGTTGGGTAGTTACTGCACCGTTTTTCAAGCTGAAATCTTTGCAATTATGTGCGGAGCTCAGTTTGCAGTTTGCTCAGTTCAGAAAGAACTGATAGGCAAGATTATCTACTTCTGTTCTGACAGTCAAGCCGCTATAAAAGCGCTTTGTGCGGCTAATTCTAAATCTAAAACAGTCATCGCCTGCCACACCCAATTAGAAGAACTAAGCATTCTAAATGCCGTTCATCTGGTTTGGGTTCCTGGCCATTCTGGTATAACCGGAAATGAATGGGCTGATGAACTAGCAAGATCTGGAGCAGAAAAGTCGGTTTTCGGACCGGAACCTGCTTTACCAATTGCGGCATGTTGGATAAAACAAAAGATTCGATCTTGGTTTTCATCTGAACATGTACGTTATTGGGAAAATCTTGAAACTTGTCGTCAAACGAAAAGTTTCATTGTTAAGCCTTGTGAGAAGGTTGCGAAATTTCTTTTGCAACACTCAAAGGTAAATTGCAGTATTCTTGTCAGATCACTGACTGGTCACTGCAGGCTAAATTATCATATGGCTACGATTCAGCGAGCTGAATCGTTTCATTGTAATTTATGTGAATCCGACTACGGTACACCATATCACGTAATTTGCAACTGTCCTGCAGTAGCACAATTGCGTCATAGGATCTTTGGATCCTACGTCTTAAATGAATCGGATTTTAGGAAACTAAAATTACGAGACATTTTGATGTTCCTTACCGAAAGCGGTATTGAGCTATAAGCTCTTATTTATCATGAGTATACCCCCCAGGGGGTGTACTTTTGATAAGTTAACTACCAAGGATTGCAGTATCCCTTCGGGGGTACAAAAATCTCTCGGTATATATATGTTTGTGTTTGTCCAAGTTCCTCATCCACCCCTTCCTATTCCTTCTGTTTTCCTTCCCGTCCTCATCAGGTAAATGATGACACGGGCAAGATGGGCAAGGCACAAATCTTCCACATGATTGTGAGGAACGTGCTGCTCGAGCCAAAGATGCTGATACCTGATACCTGATACTGCTACTGAATTGTTACACATTGACGATAGTCAACTTTGCCGAAATGCTATCTGTGTGGTTCCCTGTGCAACTTCATTAGCTCAGATCAATCACGGAGGTGCAACTACGATGTGTGTGGTCGTTCATGCTCATGCTAATGCTCCCAAAACCTTCACATGCCGAATTTGGTTCCGTTTGCTTGATTAGTTCTCGAGTTATGCAGAAATTTGTGTTTCATTTGTATGGGAGCCCTCCCTCTTAGTGAGGGGAAGGGTCTCTAACCATCATAAGAACCTTCCTCGGCCCCAAAAACCCCTACATGTAAATTTTCAAGCTGAACGGTTCAGTAGTTTTCGATTCTGTAAGGAACATACCGACAGACAGAAATCCATTTTTATAGGTATAGAGATTAAGCGACCAGTTGGATAACCCGAAAAAAAGAAAACAAAACGAAAAAAACATCTTTATAAAATAATACTTAGTTCCTTTCAGTAAATTTAAAATAGTCGGTTTCGTCCCTGCTATTGCTTCTTTTGCATTTAAAATTCAATCTAAGTTTGCGCTTTTCCAAAAATCCTAAGATAAGTATGTGCCCGTATTGAACTGTTGCTATAACTGTCCGCTACAAGAGTTTAATTTAATCCCAGTTATGATGAGACTCTGTATTAAACTGTGAAAATGCGTTAGGAGTTCAAAAATGAGAAATAAAGATTGAAGGAAAACACAGGTGTGTGAATGAACGCTTTGGATAACCAAAAAATTTAAACTCTCAGAAAAGTTAAGGCAAACATTAACTTTTTAGAGTGTTGCATGGGAGCTAATATTCGCTTAACTTTTCTGAACAATTAACTTTTCAGAGAGTTAACTTTTCCAAGAGTCTACTGTATTTTTTTCTTAGTGTTTAGTGTTCTTAGTGTTTTCTTAGTGTCAAAAATTTCACTGCAGTGATTTTATTTTTCTACAGAGTTTTCCACCACCGTGGAAAATTTTGAGAAATATGCTGATATGCTTTGCTAAATGGCTGAGATTTTGTTCGCCGTTTCATAAAACAAATTGTTCAAGAGCTATAAACTTTTGAAGCAAGTGATGTCCGAGAAAACTGGAAAATTTGATTTAAAATTTCCGGGGAAAATAAAAAATCGCGAATTTAAATTAATTTTCATTAAAAAGAGCATAAACTGACGGTTGAAAGACAATTTTTTAATTAAAATCTGACTTTTATGTCTGAAAGTGCACCATTCCATGATGGGTAAGCTACCAAGCACCAGTTAATGGTGCCGCATTTTTCAATTTTTTTAAATGATCCATTTCAGGCCGGTTAGCGTTTAGAAGTTACAGAAGGTTCTACACATTCAAAGCTTTACCTTTGACATTTACCTATTTTTTAAAAATTGGTAAATTTTGCACCCGGACAATTTCGGACTTCCGGACCGGAATCGGAACAGAGCTAAATCGGACCGGAACGAAATCGGACCTAAAAATTTCGTTCCGATTTTTTACCGGACCGGACCGGACCGGAACCCGGACTTCAATTTTCGTTCCGATGTCGAACACTAGCATGGATACATGCTTCTATCGCTACAAAAGACTTGCGTAGTGCTACGTTACCTACACGGTCGTGTCTTGTACACAACCCCTCTGATTTTTTTAGTATTCCCATATGTACATCTACTCTCTAAGTTGTTTCTTTGTTGTTGTAACTATTTGGTTACCGTCAATCTTCAGGTCAATAAACTATATAACCTGTCTTTATTAACTTTGAATTGGACCACTTTGAGAAGCCTTGAGGCGAATTGGCGGATTATTTGGTAAACTGTGAATCAGTACATGCGGTCGAAGTTCTTCTTCGTTCGTTTTCCCAGAAAACAGATACACCGACCAGACGTCTTCCTTTTGAGAAAAGAAATGCAGTCCACGGAACCAACGGCTGTCATTTGCTAGCTCAGATGCTCGCTTCTATTTCGTCCCTTCATCGGGAATGTTGTGTTTCGTCGATATCCATCGCCAATCGACTAAATCTGTCGTCTCCAAGATTTCGCTAATACCAAAGGCTAAAAAATGGCTTTACCGCCAGTGATCGGAACGGATCCAACAGAGTACATCCTTCGAATCTGTCCAGAACATTCGCTGACTGACGTTGACCGAAACCGATTTCAATATCGCAACCGCAAGACGTACAGCGATGACAATTTGGAACCGGAGATGGACAAAAACTGAAGCGGCGCGACTCTTGTTTTGGCGACCACCCATGCACTGGAAATTATTACTGGAAATCCATTCTCGCTTGTATCGACGAACGTATGCATTTGCATTACAGAATCTACAGGCGTTAGTGCCCGAAAATAGCGCAGAACCTCGAAAGTTGCGATCTGTGGGAAGACTTACTTATGTGTCCATGTCCGCCGGTCCGGCAGAACAAAGGGATGAAATCAGAGATCTTCACTGCTGACGGTTACCCGCCATGGCTTTTACCTGTCGCCAGGACAGGTTTTCGTCTACAGCCCGGATGTCGTTGGCTAAGCTCCGTCGCCATGAGCCTCTGGGTCTGCCTCTTCTACGCTGTCTTTGTGGATTCCAATCGAGTGCTGCTCTGCAAACCTCGTTCGCTCCTTTCCTCAAGGTGTGTCCGATCCACTTCCACCTACGTTCACGAATTTCTGTGGCAATCGGCCGTTAATGACACCGACGATGGAGTTCCCCATTGGATATCCAATTATCAGGCCACCAGGCACGAATAATGTATCGCAGGCACCGGTTAATGAATACCTGCAGTTTTTGTGTTGTCTCCGCTGAGACGCACCACGTTTCGCAGGCATACAGCAGTACGGATTTAACGTTTGAATTAAAGATTCGGGTTTTCGTACGTAAAGTGATCTGGTTTGAGCGCCAAATGTTTCGCAGACCTGCAAAGGCACCCCTGGCCTTCCTGATCCGTGTGGCTATATCAGTCTTGCTACCACCATCGGGCGTTGTTTGGCTACCAAGATATTGAAAGGCGTCTACCTGCTCAACTTGTTGTCCCGCTACTGTGAAGTTGGTAGCATTGTCAGTGTTCACTACCGTAGACTTAGTTTTCGCTACATTGACTGTGAGACCTGCTGCTTGGGAGCTCTCGGAGAGGTCATCTAACTTGCTCTGCATCTCGTTTCGGCGTTGTCCGAGCAAGACAATGTCGTCGGCTAGGTCGAGGTCATTGAGCTGCTCCATCGTTAGAGGATTCCAAGGCAATCCTCGATTTGGTCTACTGTCAATTGCTCCAACTAATATCTCATCCATAACGATGAGAAATAGAAGCGGTGATAAAATGCAGCCCTGTCTCACGCCAGCAGTAACCCTTAAGGGGTCGGACAAGACGCCGTCGTGCAAAACCTTGCACGAGAACGCCTCGTACTGAGCCTCGATGAGATGGACTAGCTTATCTGGAACTCCTCTACGCCTAAGTGCGCCCCAAATGTTTTCGTGATTGAGTCGGTCGAACGCCTTTTCGAAGTCAACGAACACCAGCAGAAGAGAGTCCTGGAATTCGTTGATCTGCTCCAATATAATGCGGAGCGTTGTGATATGGTCTACACATGATCGGCCAGCACGGAATCGAGCTTGCTGTCGCCGGAGAGTAGCGTCGATCTTCTCCTGGATCCGGCTGAAGATTACCTTACAGAATACTTTGAGAGTAATACAGAGCAACGTGATGCCACGCCAGTTACCGCATTCCGTTAGGTCTCCTTTCTTAGGGACTTTGACCAATATACCCTGCCCTGTGGGAAGACTGCCAGCCACGATATTCATTTGTCGTACTGGGGTCCGCCAACCTTGAACGAACCCGTGCACTTTACTGAGAATGGGATCCGCTCGAGTACGTTGAATTGAGAGGAAGGATGGAGATGGTCCACTAGAGTGATAATATTCATACGTTCGAGGTGATCCAATTTGTCGTCTACGGCACGGTAGGTTGCATAAGTCACCAGATTGTTTCGGTTGAAAAACTCCTGCTGCTACTGCACTTCCCCAGAGTGGTACTAAAAACTTCCGGAAAATCTGCTTTAGACTTGTCCGTACTCGAATCAATCTGCTGACAAAATGCTTTCATAGGGACCGAATCGAGCTGAAACACTTCTATTAGATCCAGTCCCATGATATTCAAGTTTTGCGCCACTGCAAAGACGGTGCCAGTCTAAACAAAACCATTCACGATGATCGCGCAGTCAAACGCTAAAATTAACGAAAGGGGTCGCCGGATGCTGCTCTGGCCTGTACTGACAGTATGGTGCTCTTGTAGCTGGCTAACCAAGTCAACACTATGTTTCTGTAGAAACGACGGAAATATCACTGGCTGTATCAAATTGTAGACGAACTGGGACGCCGTTGCACAGTGGGGCGACTCCATACAAACGCTGGCCAAGCAAAAAAATCTCTTCAAATCAAGGATATTATGTGGTTCTTAAGTAATTTTGGGGTGCTGAGCCCGAATTTCAGGTTTATTTTGCATTAGAGCGTATATATTTTGTGTTAGGGAGAATTTTTAACTATTTTTTAAGTATAATGACTTTTCTTATAAAGGTCATTTGGAAAACTATTCCAGATGGATTTTTATAGGATAAAACATTATATAAAACAATTCAAAGCAAGTAGGGTAACGACCCCAGAATTCGCCCCTTTTATCAGGTTTTTATGCTGTAAAATGAATAAATCGCCATATTATTATAAAATCAGCCCTGAACTCAGACAAGTATGATTGTATATTAATATTCTATCTATTTTGGCTATTTGGAATAGTGAAAATTGAAATTTGATAGTAAAAGACTCAATTTTGAGCAGGAACCTCTAGTACCACATTTCGCCCACAGCGATCCAAAATTCGACCCCCATGTGACTCAAATTTCGCCCACTTGTTATTTGTTGCAAATTTCCCAAATAACCAAAATTATTATGTTAGAATTGTTGTAGATTATTCAGTGCTTAATATGGCAATCAATTTGTATCAGGAATTCGTTATATGTAAATCTAAATTGAAATAAACTGAACATGCTCACCTCCTGATACTTGATTCAGTAAAACAAAGTGGGTTTTTACTAAATGTTTACTTTCATTGCTGTAAAATAAGACTTTTGACACTCGTCAAAGATTTTTAAAATGAATGGTCCTGTTGGTTCTTTTTCTGGTCATTTGTTGAATTCATTTTCACTATTGATATGTGGGCGAATAAATACAATTCAGTGCATACGGAATGGTACAATGTTTATTTTAGTAGTTTAAAAACCTTATATAATGATTACTTATATCATTGTTTAGTAATTGTTTGGGGAAGAGTAAATGTTTACTGTGAACAATAAAAAATTAGATGAACTGGAAGATCTTGATATTCTGCTATATATATTGACTAATCGAAGGCGAGACTCGAGTCCACAACCTAACCTCTTCCCCAAGAAATAACTAAGCTTAACTGCTATATAGTCAATAAAAAGATGAAGAAAAAAAATTGTTTAGTAAATCACTGTCTATAAATGGGTATGCCGGTTTACTGTATTAAATATTCCTGGTAACTGGTAAGCATACCCATCTTACCTACTCAACTAGGATATTTTTTGACATAACTTGGAATTCTTAACTAGCATTTTTGGCTAGACCGGGTTTGTAATGCTAAGATATTAGAGTTTTCATGATATTACCGAAATTATCTATTTTATCACCACGATTATTTCTTTGTTGTCTGCATTGCACTATAAATACTTTTCAAAGTTTTATCCATGACAACAATTTTATTGCGCTTATATGCTTTAAAATAGTAGACGGATTTTTCGCGTGATTTTCCACGTTGTCAGATTTATTCTCATGACAAGAAAAATTGTGATTTTTGAGAATATTATGCGCATCTTACTAATTCGTGCGGTTTTAACCTTATTATCAATTTCGATGTCGATTATTGCTAATTCAATATTTCGTTTGGTAGAAACTCCATTAGCCCATGTTTAGCAGGTAATTCTTTTGTTAGATGAATTCAAATGAACATATGATGTGCTTTCTGCATCAAAATATTATTTATTCGATACTTTTACTCACCATTTTGATAAACATAAATCAGCGAACAAACTAATCATTTGTGACTTGCTTTTGCTTATGTGTGGCATATTTGTATATGTTTGAAAGATGAGGGCGAAAACTGGTTCACGCAGTAACTTCGGTTAAGTACAGTCGATATTTGTATAACGCGGGTAATTGGGACCGCGTTATATGAAGCGCGTTATACAAGTACACGTAGCATATGGAAATTGAGTTAATTGGGGCTATACCCGAATTTTACGAAATTTTGAATCAACACGACCATGGTTCCTTTGGGAAAGATGTCAAGTATATATTTTTCCATCTTACAGATGCTTGGTGAGACAGAAAAAATCCCCTCTTGGTCTTCCAGAGCTTCCGGAACAGCCGCTAAATTTTCATTTCTGTGAAGTTTTCTCATAGCTTCAAAATTCTTTTTAAAGTCCCTATGGCTTATTATTTGGCATAATACAAGTAAAGTAAACAATCCGTGCTATTGAGAAGCCATCATGCGATTCTCCGACAAATCCGGAACATCGGTAAAAGTGGTCAACGAGCGAAATTGTTCTTTGAGTTCGGAATTATGTTCATTCAACCTCGAATTGAACAATGTGAAATAGAAATATAAATTCAGCTGTTTGTGACTCAACCAGGCCACTATGAAATGCATCGAGATCCGATATTAAATAATTAAAATTGATGATCAGCGGCATCGAACTGCTTATCGCGGTGACGAAAGCAACAAAGTTTTCGTAGCCTGTTCGCTCTTACAAGAAACCCCATTCTGCATTGTCCAGGAAAAGGTGAAAACAAAAGTAATAATACTTCTCTCTCACTTTTTCTCAGGCAAAACCCATAAAAATATTAGATACCGTCACCGCGGATTACGGGATGGCCATGGCCAACTACGATGGTTAGATTTCTGTTAAAATTTCCCAAAAGAGCACAACACTTGGTGAAGAGCTTATACAAAAGTTGATATATTTGCTATTAGATTTGTAAGTATAGTAAATGTTACCGGTAGTTCAGTTTACTATACCACATCTATCAAATTACACTAGCGAAATTGGTAATTTCAACAAACTTGCGAAATAACCACGTTTATTTGTCAGCGAACATTTGCAGTATTTGCATCATTTCTGTTTCTAAATCCGAAATATTTTATATCAAACTCTTTTCAAATTGTAACGCGGACTTCAACATGAATTTTTCTTATTGTTCACTTTGACTGCAAATCCTCATTTTCCAGTGAACGTTTTGGCGGCCATGTCGAGTCGTGAGCGGCCTATTTAGTTGAGGATTGCTAATATTCCATTTCATTTTGATCTGCTACAAATTAAAACATTTGCATTTCAAATAACCAATTTCAGGTAAGTTTTGAATTTTCTCCCGGTAAACCATCCAATGGCCAAATTGAGTCACAAATAGTCGAAATATATTTCTAGTGTAGTCAAATTACACTCAATATATTCACAATATATTCTGAATTTTCCGGAGAACCACCTTACGCCTTCCTAAGGTCACTTATTTATTACTTTTTGCCTTTCTACTATATAAATATATAGTATAAAGGTATAGAAATCACTTGGAAAACCGAAAATGGAAAGAAGGTCCTGCGGGCCGAATGTTATATACCATTCGACTCAGTTTCGAAAACTGAGCATTTTCTGTGTGTGTGTATGTATGTGTGTGTGTGTGTGTGTGTGTGTGTATGTAACGCTTTCAATCTCACTCACTTTTCTCGGAGATGGCTGAACCGATTTTAATGTTCTTAGTGTCAAATGAAAGGTCTAGGTGTCCCATTGGTCGCTATTGAATTTCATACTGATCGGACTTTTAGTTCAAAAGTTATGTATAAAAATACGAAAAATATGGGACTTCATTATCTCATAGATCCCTTAACCGATTTGAACAAAATTGATTGCATATGAAAGAGGAGCCTTACAAACCATTAACTTCCAAATTTCATGACGATTGGACTTGTAGTTTGAAAGTTACATAAAGAAATGTGAAAATATAGTATTTAAAACCTATTTTTGTAACATTTAAGAATTAATTCAATGAAAAACATCACACATTTTATGATTATTTGAAAATTACTGCTGAGATCTATCAAACGAAACCGAGTTATTGAAAATCGGACGGTTCATTCAAAAGTTATTCAAACTTTAACACTTAAGCACCGTATATTAAACCGTTAAAACGTGTGAAATCAAAACATATCAATCAAATGTTGATTGTATTCAATGTGTGCAATGTATGAGTGCAATGTATGTATGTATGTATGTATGTATGTATGTATGTATGTATGTATGCATGTATGTATGCATGCATGTATGTATGTATGTATGTATGTATGTATGTATGTATGTATGTATGTATGTATGTATGTATGTATGTATGTATGTATGTATGTATGTATGTATGTATGTGATGACAATTTGCAATGAAATTCAAGAAAAGTGAGAAACATGTCAATAGTCTGAAGTTTTTGAAGCCTCTTAGTGGAATACGAACTCTGAAATAAAATAAAAAAAAAATTTACCTACTAAACTGCTCATGGATGCATAGTTGACGTAAAAACCAAAATGACCAAAATGTACTTTTTCGGTCCTACGCACTCTTAACTATGTTGTTCACATGCCCAATACTCAAACAACATATGTTTGTTCGAAAATATTCGAGAAATTTAGGAAAATTGAGTTACTCTGCTATTGGTTTCACGTAATGCTAATGGTTGACGTAATTTCCTGCATAATCAATCAGCATAGTAACCTATTTGTTTTTGTAGCTTTACGCCAAGTTATGGGAATAATCGTTCAAAAAACAGTCTGTTTATTTACATAAACTGGCGTTCGTATTTTTTAAACACAATAAATGAGGAATGAATCATGAAACCCCATCAGTCCTCTTTTGATTAATAAACTCTACTAAATAGACAGATTATTCGTTTGAAAAAGTCTATAGCAAAGATTATATGGCTTTATTTCACGATAAAAATGCGTTTTCTCAACAATCATGGTGCTGGTCGTTACGTCGACTATGCATCCATGGGCAGTAAATTCCACTATTTAATATTTATTCGCGACAGATACGTATACGCTTTGAAATAAGACACTGATGAAGCCTGCACGTCGTAGGCGAACTACGTATCTGTCGCAAATAAATATTAAATAGTGGGATTCAATCGAAAAGTGTTTTCTTTTCTTTTTTAGATTTCAATTGTCATTTTCTTCACTTGCTCTTACTCACAATTGTACAAGAAAAGCAAAAAGCGGAGAAAAGCAGTTAATTTAAGTATATAAGTAAATATAGTGGTGTATAGGATCAAAATACTAGTGACTTGATTTTTCCAAATAAATTTATACAAATTTCATACAAATTTTGCGTATTAATAGATGTTCTTTTCAATCCATAGATACTAGAGCTTAGAAATGTTATATGAAAAATAGGAAGTAAACGTTGCACGGTAGTAACTTTGTAAGATTTGTTTTCGTTAGTGACATTTAAAAGGACAGATGTCTTATGTCATGTATCATATTTTATTAATAAATCAAAAATGACAAGCATGTTTATGACGCAGTTTTTGCACTATTTTGCGACCTCATCTTGTTTTCCTAACCCTCTAACATTGTAAAAACAATGTGATCAAGTTAATGATTATGTTTTCATGAAAGTACATTCAAAAGAAGCTTAAGTTTTGATTTTCATGCAAAAATAATTATCTGAAGGAGCGCCAGCTAAGAAAAAAGCGAAGTATAATAATAATTTTTCTGAACTCTTGTTTTTCAAAGATGCTAACTTTTGAACGCATGGTATTAATATCAAAATATCAAAAAAATCTACCCCAAAAAACCACTAAAAAAACCACTCAAAAAAAATATCAAAAAATCTGCTATGAACACATATTTCATATTGTCAGTTCGAAACAAGTTTCGTATGTGGCTCTGAAACCCGAAAGTTAAGGCCAACCGATTATAAAACTAAATAAGGTGTTCATCAAATAACATAAATGACGCTTAAAGTATTTACGCACCCAAGGAAAGAAAATATAATTATTTTACGCAATACGTTGTGAATTTTTCTGGCAAATAAGGATTTTGAGGAATACGGAACGGATATTTAAAAATATAGTCAAGTTAATTATAGATGTTCCTGAGAAATTAAATAATGATTATTGTGGCAGTAGAAAGGCTAGGTCACGCCGCTAGGTGGATTAATTCGGGTTTTTATACTTTGTATCAATTACCCGACCTTAATTACTTCAAAAATATTTTACCAATTTTAACCAACTATATCAATACGAAAATTTCAACGGGTATTCCGGAACCTCCAGCAAGCCAACCCGTAACTTTGTGGTTTCCGTATATCACTTAGAGAGTCAACTGTTATATTCCCTACAAGTTCTTAAAAGACACCACGGCCGAATCTGTTCAAAATCGCTCAAAATTCGAGTTTAGCCCCAATTAACTCAATATCCATATGCTACGTGTATTTGTTATACGCGGAAAACCGCGTTATAGAAACATCGTGGTACCCGCGCTATAGAAATCCGCGTTCTACAAATCCGCGTTATACAAATCTCTGCTGTATATACAGATTCGACCCGGGCGAATTTTGGAACTCATATGATTTACAGTACCCAGTTTTCGCCCAGTGCATTTATGTTCTATTTTCAGCAGAATTGCGATAAAATATTAAAATAAAAGCACAATTATGAAATTTGAATCAGATCTAACCAAATTGATGCGAAAAAAGTGCAAGGAGATACGATTTTCCATTACTTTTCCTCAATTTTATTTTTCGTGCTCGTTCTTGAGAATGGAAAAATCGCGTCTTAAATACAATACCTATTTTTCAAACCACATAAAATCATTAAAATACATAAAACAACACAACGAATTCTATTCAAATAACTGAAAACTGAGTTAAATTGAATATAAATTGAACTATCAACTTATAATTCAACTATATATTGAGTTAAATCCCGGGAATACCAATGGGAGGGCGAATTCTGGGGTGGGGGCGAATTGTGGGGTTCTTACCCTATGAGCTTTAATAATCGACACAAAATCCATATAAGTTAATATTAATCAAAAATCAAAACTTTTTCCCTTATTAGTTTTCTTAATCTTCTTTATCTCCATCTTCTTTTTCTTCTTCTTCTTCTCCTTCTGCAGAATCACTCGCTTCACGTTTCGTCTTCAATAGTAATATAGCGTTCTCAGAAAGATTTTTCCAATTACATTTTTCCGTTTCGAAGAAGCTAGAAGCTTTATTCGGAGAAATAAGAAGATGAATAATTCTATCACGATTTGTATTTTCACACTTATTTTTGCATGTAAAATATTGTCTTATAAGGCAATAACCTTATTTTCGTGAGGGTCAATACCGGTGCAGTGGCTAGCATTCACGCCTCTCACACCGACGACCGTGGTTCAATTCCCAACCCCGCAGAAGTCACGAATGACCCGAGTTGTTGAAGTGACTATAATTAAACAAAAAAACTTATTTTTGTGCTTCTTCTGTCATTCGTACTATCAGCAATATAGTTGTCTAGATTCATTTATGACCGCGAATTCAAATTCTTTGCATTGCAGTGGACGTATTGTATGAGGACTACACCCTGACGTAAAGGTTTTTGGTATACAAACAATAAGTTTCGAATTTTTCTGAAATAATGTGTTCAAAAACTTTCTATAAGAAAATTTCTCAATCTTTTGATTAATTTCATATCAATACCCGTGATTTTAGAACTAATACTAGGATTGGCATAAGATCGTCGAGCTGAATTTTCGTCATTACTATCGCTGTATCCACGAGATTTCCTCCAGCCTCTAAAATCTGGTCAATATGCAATATGGACCATACATTCGAAGCAGCCTATCCAACAATATAAAGGAGATATCCCACAATTAAGATATCCACCGTTTACTTTGAGTGTTTGCATTTTGTCTATATTGTTGAATTCTGATATATTAGCCTTACAAGCGTAAGATTTGTGCTCTGCGCTACTCTGCGCTAAATGAGACTATATCCATTTGAAAGCTCATATTTTACGCTAACTTTTACCGGTAGTGTCAATAGTGGCGAACCTTGGCTTCAAAACTTTTAAGCGTGTTTTACGCGAAAATATGGCACTTTTTTTAATGAAAATTAAAATTGTGGCATACTATGATAAAATTACTGCATACTCAATTAATGGGATTTATTCAGCACTATTTTTTGAAGAACTTTTCCTTAGACGCCGTTGAAATCCGAGCTACCATTACACCTCTAGCATGTTTTGAAATATTGGGTTATTTTTCAAAAAAACGCTAAAACATGCTGAGATAGCATACTTTCAAGATTCATAGAAAATTCAAATTTTATCATATTGATCTAAAATTTTGGATTTGAACACTTCAATAGTATAGAATCACAGGAAAAATACAACGGAGAGTCGAAATGAACTTTCATTTTTTGGCTGCTGGCCAGCGATTCCCCACTGTGCGTTGAACAGAACTGACAAAAACTTTCTTCGATGCTGTACTGTGTACAGAGACGGACTGTACACTATTTTCGTCGCACTGTAGTCGGGCATCCTTACGACGTGTCCGGGCCACCGTAGCCTGCTAACTTTCGCTAGATGTACGATGGGAGTCTCCCCAAGCTTGTGATTCATACGCCTCCGTCACTCTCCGCTTTCAGTTTGTACTCCGCCAACTATCGTCCGCAGCACTTTCCGCTCGAACACGGCACGCGTATGTCCTCCGTGAGTAGCGTCACCGCTTCAAGTCCATAAAGAACTACCGGTCTAATAAGGGTTTTGTACATTGTAAGCTTCGTGCTAGACCTTACTAGTGTTGTTGTCCTGGGTCACCAGCGATACCAAATACACTAACTCCTCTACCACTTCTAGTTCGACGCCGTCGACGGTTACCGTCCATAGGAAACGCGCGTTTATTTACTTTGAGCCTCTTCCTTTCAAGTATTTGATCTTCGACGCATTTATTTTTAGTCCAATTCTCCTGGACTTCGCTTTCAGTCTGGCGTAGATTTCCTCCGTCGTCGCAAAGTTCCTGGCTATGTTATCGAAGTCGTCTGCAAAGCCTAGAAGTTGGCTACCCTTAGTAAAAATCGTGCCTCTCGTTTCGATACCCGCTCGTCGGATCACCCCCTCAAGAGCGATATTGAACAGCATGCAGGATAAACCGTCACCTTGTCACAACCCTCGCCGCGTCTCAAAGGGATTCGAGAGTCTCCCAGAGATGCGAACGAAACACTTCACTCGATCCAATGTAGCTCTGATCAGTCGCGTAAGTTTGTCCGGAAAACCGTGTTCGTGCATTATCTGCCAAAGCTTGGCTCGATCGACTGTATCGTATGCTGCTTTGAAATCAATAATGATGTGATACGTGGGCACATTGTACTCCCGACATTTCTGCAAGATCTGCCGGATAGTAAAAATTTGGTCCGTAGTTGCGCGATCCCCCATGAAACCCGCCTGATAATTCCCTACGAAACCTTGTGCTATCGGTGACAACCGCCGTAACAGGATCTGGGAAAGTACCTTGAAGGCGGCGTTTATCAGCGTAATACCGCGATAGTTGCAACAGTCTAGCCGATCACCCTTTTTGTAGATGGGTCAAACCACTCCTTCCATCCATTCCTCCGGTAGCTTTTCCTCCTCCTAAATCCTCGAACAAACCCAGCCTTTACTAGCAATTCTCCGCCATGTTTATAATGCTCTGCCGGTAGGCGGTCCTTTCCAGCGGCTTTATTGATCTTCAGCAGCCCGATTTCACCTTTGACTTCTTGGAGATCAGGTGCTAGGACATTACTATCTTCCATGGACGCTCCTAGGTTAATTTCCGTTCCGCCTCCTTCTGCGACTTCGCCATTGAGGTGTTCATCAAAGAATTGCTTCCATCTGTCGACCACCTCGCGCTCGTTTGTGATTAGATTCCCTTCCTCGTCCCCACACATGTCAGGTTATGGTATGTAGCCCTTCCGAGTTTTATTCACCTTGTCATAAAACTTACGCGTGACATTAGCTCGGATAGCTGTTCTAATTCTTCACGATCTCTGTCCTCCTTTTGGTGCTTTTTCCTCCTCAGGATCGTGGTTAACTGGTTCCTAACTCGTCGGTATTTGGCCAGATTTTCTCTAGTGGCAATACTTAGATAACTTCTCCCAGCACTTTTTCCCCTCCATCGCTTGTTGGCGTTCCCCATCAAAAAAAATCATTTTGTGTACTCCGAGGTTCAATATCTAGTGCCGCGATAGCGGCCTCCCCGATGGCCGAGCGTATTCTGCCCCAACTGTCTTCGAGGTTTGAAGCACCTAACTCCTCGGAAGAAGGCAGTGCCTCATTCAGTACTCGCGCGTAGTTCTCGGCAGCTTGTGAGTTATCTAGCTGCCTGATGTTCAGCCGAGGAGGGCGGCTTTGACGTGTCCGGTATACGGTGGACAGCTTTGAGCGCACATGTACTGCTACTAGGTAATGGTCAGAATCAATATCCGCACCCCGACGGGAGCGTACGTTCGTGATGTTAGAGAAGAACCGGCCCTCTATGAGAACGTGGTCAATTTGGTTCATTGTACGTTGGTCAGGTGATCTCCAGGTGGCTTTGTGGATATCCTTGCGCGGGAAAAAGGTACTTCGGATCGCCAGGCCTCGGGAAGCTGCGAAGTTTATACATCGTTGGCCGTTATCGTTTGTGTCGGTGTGCAGGCTATGGGGTCCTACCACCGGTCTATACATTTCTTCCCTACCGACCTGGGCGTTCATATCCCCGATGACGATCTTGATGTCCCGTGACGAGCAGCTGTCGTACGTTGCCTCCAGCCTCGCGTAGAACGCTTCTTTCTCATCGTCGGGTCTACCTTCGTGCGGGCAGTGCACGTTAATGATGCTATAATTGAAGAAACGGCCCTTTATCCTCAATACACACATTCTCTCGTTGATCGCTTTCCAATCTATCACGCGATCCTGCATTTCGCTCAATACTACAAAAACCCGTTCCCAGTTCGTTAGTAGTGCCACCGCTTTGGTAAAACTGAGCCTTTCCGCCTAGGATCTTCCATGCCTTCTCTCCTTTGCGACAGATTTCCAGCAGAGGTACGATGCCGAGTTAGCGGCGTTCAAGCTGTTCAATCAGCACCCGCTCGCAACCTGCGAAATTTAGCGATCTGCAGCTCCAAGTACCGAGTCTCCATTCGTCGTCCTTGTTCCGTCGTCTAGGTCAAAGCCGAATATTCCGCTCCGAATTTGCTTGAATTTTGTAAGTGTGATTTAATTTAGATGTGTAGCCGTACTGGGGCAACACAACCGATTCTCGCGATGGGGCTGCCATCTTATAGTGCCGAGATTCACTATACCTCCTTCCCGGTTAGTATACGACCTTAGTTTCCACCGGGGTTGGTTACTCGATCTCCGCTAAGGTTGCTCGTATTTCGCTTGGTACCACGAGGACGTCGGGATCGGAGTTGCTGGATGAGAGGCTAACGACCACTATGGGATCTATATTCCGCATTATCCAGCCATTTACCAGGCCCTTACTTGGCAACGAAATTGTCGGAGTAGATCCTCCGCTTGAGATTCGCCCAAAAACTTTCTATCGGTCGCAGCTGGGGGATGTTGAATGAAGATTGTTAGAGTCATACGATCGCAGCACTAGCACCGCCATTGCCCTATACACTAACAGTTGGTCCCAAAGTATGCCGAACAAAAAATCAGAAGATTAACTTCCAATGGTATGTAGCACTAGGACTTTGCTTTTTTGCAATTACTCGAATAAAGTCAAAGCATCCTTCGGCCATCGTTGGGATTGCCTGTAGGTACCTGTTTTTCACGACGAAAGTAAAAAGCAATTTGTCAGCTCGCTTTAAACGATGAAGAAATCGTCATAGCAGCATCATTGCTTTAGGTTTCACGCCAAGTGCAACCATAATGGAACGAAAATTAACTCACTTGGAAAACTTTTTCGATATTCCAGTCTGCTTACTTCTTCTTAGCTTCATCACAGACTACTGGACGTAATAAAGGATGAATCAGAAAAAGTAAGTACCAACATGTTGACTATGGTACTGCCCGAATGGCAAAATGTCGCAATTGACACTCTGCTTAAAACATTTCATTTGTCGCTGGTACTTGTCGAAGAATGCACCATCTTCAGCCAAAGAGTTGCTGTGCACAGTCAAGCTCAAGAAGAAAACAAACAAAAACCAGCCCCTGTAATGCACTGAATACTTACTAAAGAATTAAGAAAAAAAAGTCATCCAGCTTTCAATGCAAAGAAAAGCACGAATCAAGAAATGGGTGCCACGAACAATGAAAACATAGGGCAAAAAATAACAAAAGAGCCTAATTGGTAAAGTTTTGCCACGATTCTGATCCTGACATGTCGCAAGAAGAGCGAATATCGCATTTTTTTCTAACTGCACATCGCCGAAGTAAAAGTGCAATAAAACCTATTTGTTGCCACGTCCGTCCGGTCGACCAGATTACCTTTATTTTTCACTGAGTAATTTTATAGATTATCTGGGTTATTTGTCCAGAAGGTTGTGTCACTGTAACGCTAGATATGCATCACCCGAAAGCTAGTTTTTAATTACATATGTAATTCAATTGGACGCAGGGTGAGACCATGTGGAACAATCAGCAATTCAGCTATGATCTCCTTATAAGATGCTGCATCAACGAATTGTTAGATTAATTCGACTTGCTGGATTACTGAATCTTCAATGGACCAAAATTATTCTAGGTACATATATAAATTTCGCCAGTATGCCCTGTTTTCCGGCCTCCCAGTTGGTTTCAAGGTACGACGTTGGTCTAACAAATCAGTCGTCGCGTGTTCGAATCTCGACCGGAAGCAACTGTTAGCACTTGTCATGCTATTCTGCACTGCTCTAGTTACAGTTTGCTGCGTAGTTTGCTACGAAGCTCATAAAATAATACTATTTTGCTTGGAGATTCATTTCATGGCATTAAATTGTCTTTAAGGTTTGCTGTACACAAGCGGCAGACAGTGCCGAATAAATAGACTGCTTCTGAAAATAATTCGGTTCTTATCTTATGAATAGGAAACTCTTCAATTTCATGTGCCTCAGCAAGTATACAGAATAATTCTATTCTAAAGGAGACTGAGTTATATTTCTCTACACAACGTTTGTAATTTAGAAACTCTACACCACTACTTCTACTGCTATCTACTAATTGAAATTTAACGCAACCGAAAATGCCTGCAACCATTCTGTAGCAATTTAATGCAAAAATGTTTGCACGACTATCACAACCATCGCAAAATACCGTAGCCATTCGTCACAATTTTCTATCGTTAGTCCGGAGCACTACATTATTACGGTGAAGGTAGAAGGAAACTTTTGCTCGAGTCGAGCCCCGGAAGTCAGCTGTGAAACGGGAGAAAACTCACTGAGCGTGGATAAATTATTCATGTGACTAATTTCTTTCCTCCTGGTGCAGCAGTTGAAACTTTCCTTTTCTGGTAGCTTGAAGATGGCTTTGGGGTTAGCTGTTGAATTGATTTGATTATGCATGATCGATTTGCCATTGCCCATTTCTCCTACCCTGCCTACGGTAAAAATATTGTACCATGTTTTAATATTTGACACTTGCTAATCACTGACTGGACCTTGACTGTGTTGATTGATACCTGATGGGTTCTTTCAAATCAAGTAACCGAGAGAAAAATTTAAACGTGTAATCGACCTTCTCGGATTTGAACCAAATTTTGTGACTTGAACCGAACAATTCAGGTCAGCAAGAAAAAGCCCCACTGAGTTTGGTGCAGATTGGACATCCACTCGATTAATAGGCGCACCTCCTTGTGCATCGTTGACACCGATGCTAGTAAAACTTACGTGTGGTTTTTAAAATCTTGTCGCTACGAAAACTTACTTAACTTAAGTGGCTTGCCATCCTAAGACTAAGCCTGTTGATTTCTTCAGTTAACTGGGTTGTCGGCTACCGCTCTTCAATTTTTCGGACACCGAGTACACTCCGCCAGATCTTGCTCCACCTGGTCTAACCATCTTGCTCGCTGCGCTCCTGGTCTTCTTGCTCCTGCCGAATTTGAGACAAACACCATCTTTGGGGTAGTTGTCCGGCATTCTTGCAACATGCTCTGCCCATCGTATCCGTCCAGCTTTAGACACCTTTTGGATACTGGGTTCACCATAGAGCTGTGCGAGTTTATGCTTCATCCTCCGCCTCCATATACCGTTCTCCTGTACGCCGCCAAAGATCGTTTTAAGTACTCGTCTTTCGAAAACTTCGAGCACTCACAGAGCACTTCCTCGAGCATTATCCATGTTTCGTGCTCATAGAGAACAACCGGTTTAATTAGTGTCTTGTACAGGATACACTTTGAACGGGAGCTTATAAGCTCAATTGCTTGCGAAGCCCACAGTAAGCACGACTCCCGCGGCATAATACGCCTTCGAATCTCACGGCTGGTCACTGGCCGTTTCCAGTGAGCAAAGGTAGACAAATCCGTCGATTACCTCAGACTCATCGAGCCGTCGATCATTATACTAACTACTACCCAAGCGGCGACGGTCGGCCTCGGCCTCGACGTTGACCAGCATGTACTTTGTTTTAGACGTATTTACCTTTAAACCCCACTCTTTTCTGTTTCGCGCTTTAGTCTGGTGTACTGTTCAACCATCGCCACAGATGTTCTGTCGACGAATTGACTAGATTTGTTGAATATCGTCCCCCGCGTGTTAATATCCGCTCGGTTCATAACACCTTGTAGCACTATGTTGAATAGCAGGCATGAACGACTATCACCTTGACGAAGCTCTCTGTGTGATTCGAATGAACTCGACAATTCACCCGAAATCCGAACACAGCACTGTGTATCATCCATCGTAGATTTAATCGATTTTGAGCACAAAATCGTATAGTAGTACCGAGCGACTCGCGCTTAATCGGGTATTATCGTATATAAATACTTATATAGTCGTAACGCTCAAAATTATTCGTAATCACGTATATCGCCTCCAAAATATTACGGATATGCAAATTTTGCGCATCAAATACGATTTATTAGCATGTATATCTGTACGTAATGCTGATTTTTATCTTTTTTATACATATGAAAATGCTAGCTGGGTAGTTCTCACAGTCCAACTTGTCGCCCTTTTTATAGATCGGGCAGATAACCCCATCTATCCACTCCTCCGGTAGCTGTTCCGTATCCCAAATTCTAACAATCAGTCGCTGTAGACAAACGGCCAGCTTTTCTGGTCCCATTTTAATAAGCTCCGCTCCGATGCCATCTTTTCCAGCTGACTTGTTGTTCTTTAGCTGCATGATGGCCTCCTTAACTTCGCCTATCGTTGGGGCTGGCACCTCTTCCCCGTTTGTTGCACCGTCGAAATCGCTTTCCCCGCCGCCATGGTTCTCCGCTTGGGCGCCATTCAGCTGTTCGTCGAAGTGCTGCTTCCACCTATCGGTCATCTCAGGATCGTCCGTCAGAATACTGCCAGTCTTATCTCGACACATTTCGGCTCGCGGCACATAGTCTCCAAAGTTTCTGGTAAAATTTTCGCGTTTCCTGAGAACGATGCAACCGCTCCAACTCTGCATATTCCTGCTCATCCAGGCAGCGCTTTTTCTCCCGAAAGATTTGGTTTCGCTGCATCTTTTTCTGTTTGTGTCTTTCCACATTCTGTCGTGTGGCACTGCGCATCTTGGCCGCCCGCGCAGCGTTCTCCTTATCCATCACCCTCCTACACTCAACATCATACCAACCGTTCCGCTGATTCCGCGCCGCATGCCCGGTGGAACTACACTACTGATGGCTGTTTTGATGGTGTTCCAACAGTCCTTAAGAGGGGCTTCTTTCAGCCCGTCCTCTTCCGGCAGTGCAACTTCGAGTGAATGCGCGTAGTTTGCGGCGACGTCTGGCTGCTTCAGCCGCGCGAGATCTAACCGAGGCTGGCGTCGGTAACAAATGCTGTTCACAACGGAAAATCTTGAGCGCATCTAACCATTAACCATCACTAGGTAGTGTTTCGAGTCAACTTCGATAATATCTGAGAAGTGCCGACCGTCGATCAAAACGTCTGTGATTCTGTCTGATTTGGTAACCTTCAGGTGTACTTGTGGTGTACTTCTTGGAGGTGGCAAAGTCGTTGAGTCTTATTGCCATTTCATTGGTCCGCTGGTATGCGCTGAACTTTCCAATCACCGGTTTGTATTCCTCCTCCTGGCCGACCTGAGCATTCAAATCCCCGATGACGATCTTGATATCATGTTTTGGGCAGCGTAGAATTCATCCTTGTCGTCATCGGTACTTCTGAAGTGAGGGCTGTGCACGTTGATGATGCTTATATTGAAGAATCGGCCCTTGATTCTCAACCTGCACATTCGTGGATTGATTGGCCACCACCCAATCACCCGTATTCGCATCTCGCCCATCACTATGAAAGCTGTACCCAGCTCGTGTGTGTTGCCGCAGCTCTGGTAGATGGTATGTCCATCTCTGAACGTATGTACCGTTGAGCTCTTCCAGCACACCCCCTGCAGCGCTACGATGTCGAACTTGCGGCCTTTCAATACGCCGAAGAGCACACGAGTGCTCCCTTGAAAGTTGAGAGATCGGCAGTTCCACGTCCCGACTTTCCAATCCATAGTCCTTTTTCGTCGCGTGGGTCTGTTCCGATTGTTCCAATAAGAATTTCCTTGTTCTCCGTTCCATACTTTAGTATTTTTCGTGGTGGCGGCTTGCAACGCCTGTTACACCACCCCATGTTCCGCCGGAGGGCCAACGAAGCTCGAAAGAGCCCTTCTTCCCTGTCGGCATACGACCTTGGCTTCCTCCGGGGTTGGCTACTCGATCTCCACCAAGGTTGCTTGTATCCCGGGTGGTACCACGAGGAGTTAGGGATAGGAGTTGCTGAATAAGAGGTACTATAAGACTACTGGTTATGCGTACTGACGGTACGCATTATTCAGTCGTTTACCGGCCATTTTTATACAGTGACTTGCTTGAAATCTACTGAATTCCTGGTTAAATTGCCAATGGCTATTACTATTCGCATTGGCGTAGCTAGATCTGTAAGATCCGACAGATCTTACAGAAATGTCGGGAGTACAACGTGCCCATGCATCACATCTTTGTTGATTTCAGAATTGAGCTAGAAATAAATGTGTCGAAGACCAACTACATGAAAGAAGGAGGCTCAAGAAAGGAAACAAACGCGTACCTCCCACGACGGTAACTGTTGACGGAAGATCCAGCGGCATATTTAAGCGCGAAATCTACTTTGACCTTCGAAGAACGCTACGATAAAGAAGCATACGCCGCCGTTCGAAGAATGGTGGTTCTTTATGAACTTGCAGCCGTCTTACTGCTCACGGAGGACATACGCGGCCTTACCGTGTTCGAGCGGAAGGTGCTGCTACGGATGTTATTTGGCGGAGTACAAACTGAAAGCGGAGAGTGGTGGACAGGTGAATCACGAGCTACAGGCACTGTTTGGAGAGATCCCTATTGTGCATTTGGCGAAAGTTAGTACGCTACGGTGGGACACATCGTAAGGATGCCGGACGACAGTGCGACGAAAATAGTTCGCTTCAAGAACTGCACTGGCACCAGGGACAGGGGGGCTCAACGTACAAGATGCCTTGACCAGGTCGAAAGTGATTTGCGACTTCCGAGACGACTGGAAAATTGGCGACGAGAGGCTTAATTTGAATGGAGACGAATGCTTCCAATGAGGAAAGTTTCAGGAGCGGGCCTGCAGAATTCTGGAGGGGACCTGGTCCCCCATGTACCCCCTCTAGCTACGCCAATGACTATTCGCTTGAAACTTTCGGTCGGTTCGGTCTAATAATTAATTCGTCGCTATCTGTCCAAACTTTTGTACGCGTTTATTTCCCCAGCTATTGTAATGCGCTTCCTCATTTCGATAAAGAGGAAAAGGATGTATTTAGTTACGTGGCAAAATTGCGCAATTGCTCGTGCTTGTTTGCTTACGGATATCCGTAGATATGGGGACCGTGACTTGACTTGCCTTTACCAGCCGAGAGCCGGGGTGGTTCTTGCCGTATCAAGAATTCCTCTCTATTGTGCTCGGCCCTGGGCGCCTTGTCGCCGCGCAAATCAGCTTCAACCTGGTCGAGCCATCTAGCACATTGGGCCCCTCTATGCATGGTGCCGGTGGGATTCTTGAAGAGAACTGATTTCACTGCACAGTCGTCCGGCATTCTTGCGACGTGGCCGGCCCACCGTAGTCTCCCAACTTTCGCCAGGTGTACGATGAGAATCTCTCCTAGCAGTACCTGCCACTTTCCGCTTTCCGTTTGTACTCCACCAAAAAATGCGCCTTCCGTTCAAATACGGCAAGTGCACGTCAAGGGTGTCCCACATCAAATTGCATCACGGAAGAAACGCTGCAGAAAATTACCTAATCGACCGATCCTTCTCAAATTTTCAGACAATTAAATATCACCCATTAGTAAGCTTTTGGCATATTTATTTCATCCAATTTGAATACCATAACCGTACGCTCGCACCCTACGCTTTACTCTTATGCACTCATAAGATTCTGTATAACATCTGGCTGCAGCTCCTTCTGTACGGAAACCCATTTTTATTTCATGTCTTCCTCAGATTTGACCTCCTTGGCATGCTTCCGTAGTGCCCGTTTCATAATAGTCCAGTATTTTTCGATGGACCTTAGCTCCGATGCGTTGGAGGGCTTCATGATCTTGGGTTCGAAAGTGACCCTGTTGACTTCGTATCACTCCAGGACATTATTTGAAAAGTGGAACGAAGCTAGATCTGGCCAGGCGATCGTAGGACCCTCGTGTTGCTTCAACAGAGGAAGCAGACACTTCTACAGACATTTCTTGAGGTAGACCTGCCCATTTGCAATCCCGGTAGTCGCGAACGGCACACTTCGTTTGCCAGATGAGCACAACGCTTGCCAAATCATATATTTCTTGGCAAACTTTGAAAGTTTCTGCTTCCTTATTTCCCCCGGAAAATCAAACTTGTACTGAGCGGTGAAGAACAGTAGCCCCGGAAGCTGCCAGAAGTTCGCTTTGACGTAAGTCTCATCATTCATGTTGAGATAGTTGAGGATTTTCCAAGGGTTTGCGCAAAATCAATTCGCGACGTTCCTTTTCGGGTGACGCAATTTGTCCCAACTTTCGGAAAACTGACAGCGATAAAATACAGTGTAAACAATACAACCTAAACTACTTCTAGCCAAATTTTCGGGAGAAAATACCCGATGGATAATTTTCTATAGCGTTTCTTCCGTGGAGCAATTTGATATGGGACACCCTTTATCTCTTCCGTAAGCAAAGTTACTGTCTCAAGTCCGTTGAGGACTACCAGTCTCGTTAGCGTTTTGTACATCGTCAGCTTTGTGCGGCGGCGTGTGCTCCTTGATCGAAGCGTGTTTCAGCTTGAATGCTTCGTTGGATCTTCTTACTCGTATTATTGTCGGCGGTGACCAGAGATCCCGAATACATGAACTCATCAACCACGCCCAGTTCTTCGCCCCGCTTTTCCTAGAGCCTCTTCTTACTATATATTAGGTTTTCGACGTATTGATCACTCGCTCCAGGGTAGCTTTGATCAACCGCGTCTGTTTGTCCGGAAAACCGTACTCGTGCATTATCTGCCACAGCTGTTTGCGTTCAACTGTATCGTATGCTACTCTGAAATGCATGAAAATATAATGCGTGGGCACGTTGTACTTATGGGGACCATCTATCTATTGAATAGTTCGATCACGACAGAGCATGAATCATTACTAATTATTCTGAAGATGGTTTTTCCCGGAAAGATGTTAGACACCATTATAACTGTCCCAACTCCCACCCTATCTATGGGTTGATCCACATTTACATTGAACCAGATGTAGTTTGAGGACTCGACCTTCCTAGAGGGTGATCATTTCGAGTGAAGTGACCCTATCACGGACGCTACTCAACGGATCTCCATTCTTTTGTCACCAATCGACTTAAAATTGATTCTATAGTTTCTGGATAAAATATGAATAATGAAAGAATTGTACACTGAAATCAATATCAATTTTTGACATACCCCTCGATAATCCGGAATATCTCCTGTGTTCTTTGGCAGCCACAAATCTCCGTGTACTTCGAAAAACTAGAAAAATTTTCCTGTCGAATGCAACTGGTTGCATCAAAATATGTCTCATTTTATACAAGTTATGATCTTTTAAATTTTGTCAGAATTTTGCCTGTTCCGATTATTTGGCTAGCCCCTGTGAAAGCCGATTTTAACTAAATCCCAAGACTCTTCTCACTTGTGGCTGAGCTCCAGCAGATCAGTTTCTTTTAGCGGATAAGTTCTGTTCCAGTGACAAGAAAACCAGCATTTTTGTGACGAATAAGACCATGAATTCGAAAGTATACAAAATGGAGTGTTTCAACAAACGGACTTCATTAAATCCCATAATTGTCCAGTAAAACCCAATAGAGAAGGATAAACAAACGAAAATCGAAGAACTGAAAGAATCTCCTGCTCAAGACCATAATTTAAGATTTCTTTGAAAGGGGATTCTTAGAAAGAGTTTTTCTCAAAAGAATCGGTTAAAAATGTACGCATTAGAAAGTGCCTCAATGTAAATGGTCTAGGCTTTAAAATTACATCATTTTAAATGATCATTCCAATGATAAACATGGAAAGAAAACTGTGTCAAGAATCGGGGGCATTCCAAAGTAGATCTTTGCCAGGGGCGCCAGAACGTCATGCTGTGGCTCTGATTAAATCAAATTAAATAGACTATATTACCTATATAATGTAGTTTTCAGTATAATAAAATTGTAATTGTCTTACTTTTCCGAACCAATAAAATTTTACCAACATCCATTAGGATGGCCGGGAATATGTTGGACGCTTTATGCTAATTGTCTTTTCCATTTCACACCAACTAACCATTGTTTTCGCATTTGCTATTAAAAACCACTTAGTTTTCGATACGTATAATTCAATTCTTTCCAGTTTCGAATACTCAACGGTTTGCTTCAGGCTGGTTTCAGTTTTCTGAATTGCTGTATCTAAGCAGTTATTGCTTCAATATAGTGTAGCATTATTGGTAAACAGTTTCAGCTTTCTACATTTTAGGCAGCTTTAAAATTTATTGATGTATAAGTAGAGTGATGGGCGTAAAACACTTTGGTAGACTAAAATTATCTCAATGCGAAATCCAGACAAAGTTTCCGTATGTCATTCTTTGACTTCTGCTAGAATAAAGATAATTATTTAACCAATTCCATACAGTTTTCCAAGTCACTATCTTTTCATCCGTGACCTGTCAATGCCGAATACAGTTTTAAAATTCGGAAGTACTGACTATATTATTTCAATATAGATTTTCAATCTGGAAATGTTCACTGTTACAAACAAAAACAGAAAGCTGATCAATGATTCAGAAGCATCATTTACTTATTTTTGTCATGTCTCGACATTATAAAAAAATCACGTAAAAGTAGCAGATAGTATGCATCCATATAGTCGTACTTTCGTCTACAATACCATTAAACGTGGAGCAATGTTCATTGCCATTAGTTCCTGGAAAAGAAGTTTAGCCGCATACGGTAGCTTAACCTGCGATATCTAAAATGTACATCGGGAAAACATATTAGAACAAAACCAATCGAACGTTTCATCCTCGAGAAACAAAAAACTTACCTGTGTTTTGTTCTTGCAGCCCTTGCACTCGAAGGTATTGTTCCGCATGTTGGCAATCGCAATCAAGCCGCAGAAGTTGCAAACATGTATCCGGTACGGATCGGACACCTCGAACAGACGCTCCCGCAGGAACTGGGCCGCACCGTGAGATATCTGACAATCACGCTCCATCTCTCCGAAACGTAGACCACCATCTCTAGCACGACCCTCCATGGGCTGTCGGACCAAAATCTGCACCGGACCGCGGGCTCTCGAGTGAATCTTGTCGTCGACCATGTGCTTCAAACGCTGGTAGTAAGTCGGGCCCAAGAAGACCTGCGCATTGATTTTGCGTCCAGTGTGTCCATTGTACATGACCTCGTTACCGCGCAGTTGATAACCGTACTCTTGCAGGAAAGTGGAGATTTTCTGTACGTTGACAGCGTCATTGAAGGGGGTAGCGTCACCGATTTCGCCCTTGTTCGAACCCAGCTTGCCCTGGATGCACTCGATCAAGTGACCAATTGTCATACGCGAAGGAATGGCGTGTGGGTTAATGATAATGTCCGGAGTAATTCCTTCACACGTGAACGGCATGTCCTCTTGACGGTACTGAATTCCGCAGGTACCCTTCTGACCGTGACGAGAGGCAAACTTATCGCCAATTTGTGGGATACGCACCGAGCGGACACGGATTTTACAGAATTTGTAACCCTCACTGTTCAGTGTTAACATGACCTGATCCACGATACCGGTTTCCGAGTTACGCAAGAATGTCGAACCATCTCGCTTCGAGAAACGCTTTGTTGTGCCATCCAGGTCATCGTCCGTCTCCGGTAATGTGATGGTTTTTCCAATGACTACATCGTCACCAGAAACTCGCAATCCCGGCGCAATGATGCCATCATCGTCTAGCTTATCGTAAAGTGCATTGCGCATTCCTTGACATGTTTGCCGGTTCGGCTTTTCAAACTGCTCTTCCTGATCACCGATTTTCTTGCTCTCGGAATCTTTGTAGGAACGGTAGAACACCGAACGGAAGAAGCCGCGTTCAACGGCCGATGCGTTCAAGATGACAGAATCTTCCTGGTTGTAACCGGTGTAGCAAAGAATGGCTACGATCGAATTGATCCCGGCGGGTAACTCTCGGAAACGTAAATACTCCATAGAACGAGTAGTGACAAGTGGTTTCATCGGATAGTACAGGACGTGTGCGAGGGTATCCATCCGGACGTGGAAATTGGTAATGTAAACTCCCATAGCTTGTTTACCCATAGCGCTTTGATAGGTATTACGTGGACTCTGGTTGTGATCTGGGAATGGAATAATCGAAGCACAAACTCCCAAAATCATAGCAGGATGAATTTCGCAGTGCGTGTACGTCGTACAGTAAGCATACTCTTTGTCTTGTTTCAAATCATACGGGGTCATAGCAATCATTACAGTTTCCTCTTCCAGTGTGTCGATGTATTCTACGACACCCGAAGCGACCAGCACCTGCCAGCCGTAATTATTGTAATCACGATCTTTCAACATATCAACGTGATTTTTACGCAACAACAGGCTTCCATTTTCAACAATCAAAAGCGGTCGGCAGATACGGCCGGCGTCAGTGTAGATACGAATCTCACGATCTCGGATATCTCGAATCATTGATACTTCCGACACAATGATATCCATCTGACGGCGTAGCTTTCGCAGCGTAGCCATCAACTGTTCCGGATCACGATGAATTCCGACCCAACAGCCGTTGACGAATATCTTGGTAGCATCGGCGATTGCTGACGGAGCAATTTCCTCTAAATTTTCCATAGACCACTCTTCCAAGAACTCCAAAATGGGCGACGGTTGCGATCCGACAGAGATGTAAGCCATAAGAGCAAGATTCTTTACCAGTCCGACAGCGGCACCTTCCGGTGTTTCGGCGGGGCAAATCATTCCCCACAGTGTGTTGTGCAGCTGGCGAGGCTTAGCCAGTTTACCATCCCGACCGATCGGCGAGTTAACTCGACGCAAATGAGACAGTGTCGATGCGAAAGTCAGTCTGTTCAACACCTGCGACACTCCGGCACGAGCCTGGTGAGCCTTTTTCTGATCACCCCAGTTTCCTGTAGCCAGTGAGTAGCGCAGACCATCGGTAATAATCTTGGTCTTGATTGCCAATTCCAAGTTGAAATCTTTTCCACGATCGATAAACTTTTGTGCGTACATTCGTACTTCTTTCATCAGATTTTTGAACAAGCCACGGAACAAGAAAGCCAACAGTGGCCCAGCCAAATCCAATCGCTTATTACCGTAGTGATCACGATCGTCTAGCTCGCGACGACCTAGCGCAGCTAGCAGAAGCCTGTGCACCATATAACCCAAAAAGTAAGCTTTTTTGGTTTCGCAGAAGTCCGACACACCAACGTGGGGCAACATTTCTTTTTGCAAAATTTCCTTCGCGTACTTGATACGCTTGTCTTTTGTGACACCGGGACGAGCTCCTCTGGCACCGATGAAATTCAACGCCACGTTTTGCTCTTGCACGACAAAGGCCTCATCGAGAGATGGTTTCACCATTTCCATCATTTCTGGATCGTCAAAATCGTAGATGATGTGCTCTAGGATGTCGCGATCAGCCACGAAACCGAGAGCTCGGAAAACAATCATAATCGGTATCTCCTGTTTGACATAGGGCAAAATGGCAATCACTCGTTGTCCGATGGCCGATTTTTTAATACTCTGGCCACCACGAGCCATCATGTTGCACCAAAGTGTGGATGTTGGCCGGGAGCTATGCTCCAAACATGAACGAATTTCCGATTTGTAGGCGTACTTTCCGTCCTTCATGCTGAATACATACACCGTATTGGTTGCCATTTTTTCCTGCGCAATTAGCACTTTCTCTGAACCGTTGATGATAAAATAACCACCCGGATCTAAAGGGCATTCGTTTAACTCTGTCAAATCACGATCCGTCAGTTGTGAGAGTAAGCAATACGTTGATCGCAACATAATCGGAATTTTACCGATGAAAGTTTTTTGATGTTGAGTTTCCACCGGTTCCTGACCTTCAACGATTTTCGTTTTGGTAATGTCCACATACAAGGGAGCAGAATAAGTCAGGTTACGCAAACGGGCTTCGTTCGGCATCATAGGCGAAGGAGAACCATCTTTCTCCCAATGCGTCGGTTTGGAAAGATAAATTTGATCAAATTTTAATACGTAACGCGTCTAAAATATAACAAACACAATTAGAAAGCAATTTCAGAAGTAAATTTCTCAAAAAAACAAACCGGTGTTTCGATATCGCCTGTCGTGTGTTGAGCTTCCGCAGTTAACTCTATGGCAGGAGAATCTTCCACTATTCGCTGAACGGACATCTATCGGAAAGAAAATAATGTCAGGTCAGAATTATAGTGGCTTATCACGGAACAACTAACCTGAATGAATTCATCGAAACTATCCAGTTGCTGCCGGACCAAACCTTTCTCGTCAAAGTAAGCGTTGATCACGATCCAGCAGGCTTCCTGCCACAGTTCGTGAGAAATCTCCTCCGGATCTTCCTCATCGAAATGATCCGCTGCCGGAAACAAATTATCCAGATTAGGACGTCGTTCTTCGAATATTTTTAACCAACCTACCTTCTTCGTTTTCGTACATCGCGTACTGAGCGGTTTATGTCGGTTTTTGTTCAATTCAAATTAAAAATGCAAAAATATTACAGCGTAGTTCACCTTCACGTTACTTACGGCTCGCACCGTTCGATGATGCTGCTGCAACCTGCAATGATGGCGACTTTCGATTTTTGACGTTTTTATTACCTTTCGATAAATTTATCATCCGTTTTCGTTAAAATGCCACAGTTGACACTTTGACAGACAAGCCAAAGCTTCCCAATAGAAAATTTTGACAGGTACTGTTTTACAGGTACTGTTTTACAGGTACTGTTTATTTCGAGACGGCGACTTTTTTAGAACGAGCGTTAAGCGGGGTACGCTGCTGAAAAGTTAGAGTGACTATATACAGAGTGGCGACAAGTCATCCCAAATGTATGCAATGCGGCTTTTCCAAGGGTTTTCTTTCTCTTTTCTGCATACGCGTTGGATAGGTCGTCTGTTCGATTGGAATGACACTGACAGATAATTATCATTCCAATTTTGACATCGTCGCCACTCTGTATATAGTCACTCTATGAAAAGTAATGGGTAAAAAGATAGGACAAGAAATGCTCAAGAAATCGATTTCTTTTACGATTTCTTAAGTAGTACGCACCTCATAAGAAATATTATTTCACGTCCAGATGATGTAGGTTTACACGCAAGTGAATTAAAACGTCACTTTTCCGTACGGAATAATATCCGGCGCAATTATTACCACAAGAAAAAATGACAGGTGGTTGCTTGCATTGGAGTTGTCAAAATTTCTTTGGTAAATAACAAGATTTTTTCTTGAGCTGTTTTCTTTTCAGCAGCGTACCCCGCTTTAGAAACGATAAACTGGTAGATTCTTGAGTGGCGTGACCAGGGGCTTGCGATGGGTGCCATGTTTTTGTTGCCAACATCCTCAGCACATCTCGACAAGGTTGGCAGCAAATTTACCTGTCAGACGGGCGCTATTTCCTGCATTTTCTGCAAATAGCGCCCTTCGTTAAGTCGACTGTCAAACACCATTCGTTAAGATAAGGATAGCACCCCGCTGGGCGTGACATGCCTGGTTCAGATGTGCAGATTTGATGTGAAGTCAAAATTTTGTACATATGTAGTACATTATTTAAAAAGTTGAAAAACTGCTTGAAGTCGTACTTAGTTTTTTAGAGAGCTAAATATTATGATTTTTTCCTATTTGTATTAACCTCATTAAGATATCACGGAGCGAAAAAATTCCAGTTTGTTTCAAACAAAATGATTGTTGCTTTAAGCCTCAATAAAATATAAATATTGTAAACAACCTAAAAATCTTGTTTTTCTTAATGAAATTTTATTTGCATTAAGAAAATAACAGTTTTAAATTAAATGTCAAGTATTTTTAAATTTGTTTTTAACCTTGATATAACAATAAAAAAAATTATTTCAATCATACATACTTACATCACAGAGAACAGACATCCAAGCGAAAGGTCCCCACTTGGATAAAAATTATGCCAAATTAGTTGGGAAACTATAGTCACAGACAAACAGACATAACTCTTGGAAGAAAAATCAACAAAAAATATCGTACCTGACATTTAGCCTGAACACTAGCACCATCTATGATCGACATTCCCAAATATCAAATTTCAATATGGGTATCCCTCGAAGTAGCAAGTATTTTTTATGGGGAATTCCCCTTCTTTCGTCAAAAAGCGCCACTTTGACCAAAACGGAGACATTCCCAACTAAGCCCAAATTTGAAATGACGGTTTAATCGGTACGATGAATGGAAAACGAGTGTTATACATACATAATTATTTTATTCTCCGTGGTGCAGAGAGATTCACGTCACGAAACTGATGGTTTTCGATGTTTTCGATTAAAGTCATTGCGGATTCTACGTCACTTTTGGTTATTTTGGTTTTCAAGTTCAAGCGATAGCTATTTGAACAATTGTCGACCAACATTTGAAAGGGGCGGATAAGCCAAATGTCAAACAGAACGAGTGAGAGTTCATTTTCTTATGCTGCTCCAGCAAAAAATAACTCTCACTCGTTCTGTTTGACAGTTATCCGCCCCTTTCAAATGTTGGTCGGCAATTTGAACAGACCAAATTTCTGACATCACTGAGCGAATTGTCAACTTGACGACGACGAAAGCGCAAGCAAAATCAAAACATTCGCCTTCTGGGTTTCAGTTTCAACTGCGTTTTGTTTGCGTAAAATTTCCTAAATAGCCAGCCAGCATGTCCGGAGGAAAAACACCACTCGAGCTGATGTCCGGAACGTTCAGCAAATCGTGGCTGTACGATAAATGGGCACCCGGTGTTGGAGCGGTCTTCGGTTTCGCGGGTGCTTGCTTCGTCAATTTTGGCACCAGTCGGCCGATTTTCAGCGGTAAGTTGTGATGTAACAGCGGTGTTGCGGTATGATGGAAAAACTATTTTGACTTACTTTGCAGGCATTCAAAAGCACATTATCGCGGCAGTGGCGGCCAGTGTTATTGCTACGACCGTAGATAAATGGAGAAATCAATATCTTGCGGAAAAGGATGCAACGTTGCGACATTATATCGAATTACATCCTGAGGATTTTCCTGCACCTGGTATGTATGACCTCTGTTGTAACATTAGAGCAGCAGGTTTTGATTTACCTAGATATTTGGGTATTTGCAAGCAGTTTAGCATTTTGGTCTTTACCTTTCGTTACTCGCGCCAACTTCGATGCATAGGGATACTAAAACAACAGAACACGAATACTAACTTCACTTGGCGGAAACTCTATGAAACTTTGGCCACCGATTGAAAGATCTTGGTCTGTGGATCAAGCTTGTCGAAAACATTAATGCTCTTTATTGCCAGACTCCCGAGAAATACTGAGAGTTAACATTGTATAGGCGCTGTGCAAAATACAACAGCGCCAGTATCCGTGGGTTAATTAAATCATTATCCGTCAACGAAACATTATTTGGTAAACTACGCTGCAGGGAGTTCTTTTGGGTTGGGGAAAATATATTTACATATAATGTACAAACTCGTGACTGGTTCCTCCCATCGCTGTAACGACTGGATTAATTCTATCTAATTCTAATGTATGGACGCCGGATTCGTTATATCCAGCCAAAATGCTTTAAGACTTTTGCATAGATAATCCTTTAAAATAGAGTCTCCATTCTCCAAAATCTTAGCAATAAAATTTACTGCGTTTTTGTTTTTTAACCTGGCTTAGTTTCAACCCGACCACTGAATAAACAAATTTATCGGGAAAATAAACACCAGAAAATCATCCAGTGTACCGGGGTTGAATAAACAATTTCGTTATTACAGAAACATATCTTCATCCTCACCTTGTTTGCTCTCATTGAGTAAAGTAACTACCAATCGTATTCTGAATTCTGTTTCGTATTCTGAACTGACTTTAACCACTCATGAGAAAAACTTTCAAGCTATCAAATTTTAAGTAAAATGTATAAAGATCTCTGCTAAGGGGTGCGAAAGAGGGGCTCACACAGGACTACGAACGCAAGTTCAATTCAATAAAGCTTGACATTTTGCCAATGTTGATACAAGAAAACAAGTTCAAATTTCCTAAATGCCCATGCTATGTTACGTAGCCTCTGTATAATCAGTTTCATCAGTGGTGAATGACCAACGGGTTAAACCCACATAAAAAATTTAAAAAAAGTTTCATCAGACCAAAATTACACTTCTTTCTGGTGATTGGTGACGATATCGCATTTTGTTGTGTGGCATGGTAGCACTAGTAAGCTTTAGGTACAGTAGGATTTCGAATTTGGCAACAAATGTGTGTCGCCTATGTTGCCAAAATCGAAACCGTGCCGAAATCGAGACCCTTTTTCGATATGAACAAAATTAATGTAAATGCTTTAGAAATTGATAAAATATCATTAACCAACGATTGCAACCATTTTATGTTTAAAAAGTCCGCCAAGAGCTATCCGTCCGGTGCAAATAAGTTACACCCTGCGGTAAGACGTAGTCCTACGGCAATAAAAATATTATTGTTTGAAACCACATAACTTTTTTCATGAACATACTGAGGGCATCATATTTTCGTCATTTAAAGCATGCAGTATGCAGAAACTGATTGATATTTAAGTATATTTTTAGAAGTGAACTATCTTGTGTTGCCAAAAACGAAAACTTTTGTTGCCAAAATCGAACCATGCCAAATTCGAAATCCAACTGTAATTGGTTTGAAACGAATGTTACTTGGTTTCAGGATCTTGCTAATAAAACATAAAATATTTGTCGTTGGACGAACAACTTACGGTTGAACGGCAAAAAATAAATAAAAAACCTGGGTTATCATTTACCACTGGTTCGTCATTCGTCAATTTCCTTGAAAATAGATGATATCTAGCACCGTTTCTATGGTGACAGGTTGATTTAAAATATAATTGCCTTTCAACTAACATACGAACAACGAGTTAAAATTATGACGGCTAAAATATCATCAATTAGCTAACGTCCTCTGCACTGAGTAGCTCTGCCTGGTAGCTCAGGGAGTCTATCAATTCACGTCTTACCTCGTTGGTGGTCCAGTTGGAAAGAGGAAGATTCTGTGAAGAAATTTCCGAGCATGCTTTGGTCCGTAGAGTTAGCAGCGCATGCTGTCATCCGCAGATTGTCGTGTCGGTGTTGCTGTTAACCAGGAGTAACCAAGCATACACAGAATGCACCCCTTTGTTGCCGCAAATATAATTAGGTATTTTCCACATGCCACACATGTATGTATGTATGGGGGGGGGGGGGGGTAATCCACCATCAGTACAAGGTCCTGCCAGTGTATGTGGGTAGACTTATCAAAGCAAAGCATAGCCTAGGTGCTACATTCCGTTATCGAAACTTGCCCTTCTGTTTTTATACGACAGACTTCGCAACCAGCTGTTAGAGTACAGGACAATTACAGGGCCAGTTGCTACGATCCTATTGTCTCTCCCAGCCGAGATTCGAACATACGACGACTGGCTTGTTAGGCCAGCGTCATACCTTGAAGCCAACTGGGAGGCCTAATAGTAAATATAATATAATACAATAGGGTAGACTTATTGTAGATCCAAATTTGATTGTCAAATGAATTTCACACTAAAGCTGCTGTAGAAGGACCGAAAGGGATTGGGCGGACCCACAAGCAGAGGCACTTGTGCGCATTCCGGGATTATAAGAATTTCATTTCAGCATTAGGATCCTTCCTGCTGCTGCAACTATCGTGGTATTACGCTGGTAAACGCCGCCTACAAGGTACTCTCCCAGATCCTATTACGCCGGTTGTCACCGATAGCACAAGGTTTCGTAGGGAATTATCAGGCGGGTTTCATGGGGGCTCGCGCAACTACGGACCAAATTTTTACTATCCGACAGATCTTGCAGAAATGTCGGGAATACAACGTGCCCACGCATCACATCTTTATTGATTTCAAAGCAGCATACGATACAGTCGATCGAGACAAGCTATGGCGGATAATGCACGAATACGGTTTTCCGGACAAACTGACGCGACTGATCAGAGCTACATTGGATCGAGTGATGTGTTTCGTACGCATCTCTGGGACACTCTCGAGTCCCTTCGAGACGCGACGAGGGTTGAGACAAGGTGACGGTCTATCCTGCATGCTGTTCAACATCGCTCTTGAGGGGGTGATCCGACGAGCGGGCATCGAAACGAGAGGCACGATTTTTACCAAGAGTAGCCAACTTCTAGGCTTTGCAGATGACTTCGATATCATTGTCAGGAACTTTGCGACGGCGGAGGCAATCTACGCCAGACTGAAAGTGGAGTCTAGGAGAATTGGGCTAAAAATAAATGCGTCGAAGACCAAATACATGAAAGGAAGAGGCTCAAAGGAAACAAATGCGTGCCTCCCACGGACGGTAACCGTTGACGGCGACGAACTAGAAGTGGTAGAGGAGTTCGTGTATTTGGGATCGCTGGTGACCGCGGACAACAACACTAGTAAGGAGATCCAGCGGCGCATCCAAGCGGGAAATCGGGCCTACTTTGCCCTTCGTAAAACGCTACGATCAGGAAGCATACGCCGCCGCACGAAGCTAACAATGTACAAAACCATTATTAGACCGGTAGTTCTTTATGGACTTGAAGCCGTGACGCTGCTGACGGAGGACATACGCGCCCTTGCCGTGTTTGAGCGGAAAGTGCTGCGGACGATATTTGGCGGAGTACAAACTGAAAGCGGAGAGTGGCGGAGGCGTATGAATCACGAGCTACAGGCACTGCTTGGGGAGACTCCCATCGTACATCTAGCGAAAGTTAGCAGGCTACGGTGGGCCGGACACGTCGTAAGGATGCCGGACGACAGTGCGACGAAAATAGTCCTCTTCAACAACCCCACCGGCACCAGGAACAGGGGGGCCCAACGTGCACGATGGCTCGACCAGGTCGAAAACGATTTGCGACTTCTGAGACGACTAGGAAATTGGCGACGAGTGGCCCAAGACCGAGTTGAATGGAGACGAGTGCTTGAAACAGCACGAGCCACCCCGGCTCTATGCTGCTGAAGAAGAAGATTAGGATCCTTCCATGTAGCAATCAATTTCGCTGCACCAGCTTTAACCCACGTGATGGTTTGTTTGTTCGAAGAGTGCAACATAAATATTGTTTTGGTTTGACTGATTCCTCACTCCATCCTCCAGTCTTCCACTTATATGGTGCCTCTGATTTATGAATTTATCATATAATGCATATAATGAATTTATCACATGATATAAATATGGCCGGTGTTAAATTAGGCCGGACCAAGTCGCAAAATTACAAACACTGAGTTAATGACAGCAAACAATCAAGAATTTTCTAAGCTACATTTTACTCTAATCAGACTACATAAATGTTGCAAACAGCCAGAGTTATGAGATGATTTCGAACGATAGCTATAAACCGTACAGAACAGCAAACTTTTAACGCCTTTTTTTCGAAATCAGAGTTTTGTCACTTGGTTCGGTCTGACTTAACACCGACCATATAATGAAATGAAATTAATATGGATAAAAATAGAACAAGGTCACCAGAAGTCCTTTAAATCAGACATAGTTGCATCATTTGAGTTTCCATCAGTCCTACATACATCAGCCCAACAATATCCATATACATTATTAGTAAGTTTTATGGTCAATGTTTTCATTGTATAGTAGGTGTTCCAAGAGCTAGAACGAAACAAATAAATAGAATATATGTTGGGACTTACCTATCAACGGGGCCGAGTGGATCGACCGTCTGCCCAAAATCACAATTTTGATATCAGGCAGCCGGGATCCACGCAGTGTCGCACCTCCTAGCTTAGCTACTCAATCTTAAGGAAAGAGCATTACCGGATGTGACCACGTGGAGGTGCTAGGTAGGAACTTGGGATGACTAGAGCTATGTGGGACGCATCTTCATTGTCATCCCTCTTTCATACCCAGGTATTTCCCACATGCCACACATGCACATTAAAAATTCTTTTTGACGCTCTGGCTATCAGCTATTTCACTCTTGACAGCAATACAGTCGCAAGTATGTAAAAAATCGCATGTAACTAATTATAAAGCAACAAATTAAACGCTTAAAATCTATTGTCGGATTAGACAATCGCTAATTCTTCCTCACTTTAAAAATTGCTGCATCATGTCAATCATTTGGATATTCCGTCAGTTTTTTTTTTCATATAAGAAATCAGTTTTGAATAAATTCTTTTAGTATATGAATACAATCAGGCGAAAGACAGGGTTGATCGCTCGCTTTTTTATAACTGTTCACTTTCAGGACATGAAATTGGACTAGGTTTATTGCGGTCCTAAGATATCTTGCTGGGATGAGGAGACTCAGGTTTTTTTTTCTGGCGCACTTCCCTAACACAGACACCAAATTGTCTAGGTTTATAGCGGTCCTAGACTTCAGGAGGAGCTAATACAGATTGCGAAAAGAGTTTTACGATTTGATTGATTTAAATATATTTAAAGTAGGAGGTACGGGAGGGTATTTTCAGCTTACTTCTAAATTCAGCCTATTTTCCTTTTCTTTCGCTCAATAAATATTTTGCCGATATACAACTTTGATATGTTACGACTATTTTCTTAAGACTGTATGTAGTCTGCTTTTCTTTATTAAAAGAATGTCAAAATTGCCTGTTCTACCACTAGAATTAAGCCTAGGCTGTAGAAATAGAAGCAATCACTTAATAGGCTGAAAATACCCTCCTGAAAATGGCTGAAAATATACTCTATCTTTTATCCCTAATTGTTTATTTGACACAGGTGAAAATACAAAGCATTTTATTAAATTTCCGCGTTTGGTTTGATTACAAGTCATTTTTCAATAATGAATTAGTCATTTGGCATTAGTAAAAACATCATTTCGCTTTATTGAGTTTTGAATTTCAAATTTACATTAATAGATTAATATGACACTGTACTTTCAAACATGATGTTAAACTCTACTCACATTGCTTTGAAATAAGTATCAAATCTTTATGAATGCTGCGATTTATACCTATAGTTATTGTTCGCATCGCAAAAATTTGCTACATTAATTTACTGAAGTTTTTCATTTACTATTGTTTTTTGTCTCTCTTTTTCCAGAACGCAAAAAGTGGGCTGATGTGTTCGAATATTGGCAACCGATCCGTTGAAAATCATCTATTTCTCTGTTAGCTTCCCAGATCGAGACGAATAAACTAGTGCTTTTCCTCTAATCGCCACAAACAGAGGAGCAAAAATAATCTTACCATTGCAGAGTAAGGTAGCATCTTTCCTGTGCTGGAACATATCCGAACGTCCAACAAACTGCTCGCCGCCACCGCTGGTGGCTTGAGAAACCGGATTGGGAACGCAAAAAGCTTATGCGTGTCATCTGCCCTGCGCTACACAAGCTGGCGCACTGCTCCTGTTCTACGACTCTTCCCGCTAGACCGCAGGTTAACTAGGTTTATCGACCTTTCCTAGACAATTTCGCTGCGATGGGCCTTTCGCAAGCAAGGAAACGACCGAAATCAGCAGATCTTCGCAGCACGTAAACATAAACGATCTTAAGTCGCTTCGAGCATAAGAGCAAAATAAAGCATGAGCGCTAAATCCAAACCGAAGACGAACGCCGCAGGGACGAAGGAAAGAGCCCTTCCGATTTCCACTTCACAGCCTAAAAGCGTTAACTTTATGCCTATGTTCGAGAGTTTAATAAACTTTCGCGCCTCGCGAAGCTAGGCGACCGTAGGCCTATATGCTGCGTACCGACACACAGGACCATCCCGCAATTTTCTTGTCTTTTCTTCTTCGCAAGCTTCGTATGCTATCGTGAGGTGATGTTTGGGGATTTCATAGCGCGATGCTAGCTTCTAGCTTTATGCTACAGGAAGAAGGGGGTGGCATAAAAGTCAGTCGGCAGATTAATGATTGATGGTTTTTACAAAATAAACAACAGCGATGCGGCGTATAACGCAAGGATTACACACGCCAGATGGTGGCGAATAGCCGACGTCGAGCCGTGGCTCGTGCGCATTGCAATTTCTACTTGCCGTGGCAGGGTTTCGTATACCTAATACTCATTTACGGTACGAAATCTGGACTTTCAGGTTATTTATGCAGAACACGTTCAGCGCGAAACTGTTACTCGTTACGACCTGAGCGAGGCTGTAGTTGAAAAATCTCTTTCTAATTTGCTTCACATTCAGGTTTTAGCTCGTACTGCAACTACAGCATCCTGTGAATTTTTTTTGCAGTGATACAAAAATGTATACAACGTTGCAAATTAGGATGCCTCTAGAGAATTGTCTGTAATTTTTTTTATCAATTTCAGGTAAACATGTTGGTATTAAAAAGAACCATGAAGTTTAAAAGACAAAACGCAAGTATAATGCACAGGGTCATTTGGTTGATAATGATAGTCAGTGAAATAAACTCGTAAAAACCGAACAATAAATCAATAAAATTTGGATTTTTTCGCAAAGATTATTTGATATTTTCAGAGAAAAAAAATTTAATTAGTTGAGAGTTATTCAATACGGTTATGAATAAATTTACAATTAGAAAAAAAAATTTGCAGCGCAATAATATATGTGTTTCTGGTGGATTTAGTATCCTTTTAAAAAAGGACAGCTTATAAAGTACTATTTGCGATTTATAATTAAATAACGATTTAAAGAAAACTGTTAAAAAAGGTATTACGCCAGAATTGGTAATATTTTCTGAGGAAGATTAGTATATAATTGATTTGATGAATATGAGGAGACATAAGCCATCACAATAGAAGGGTGTCCCACATCAAATTGTACCACGGAGGAAACACTAGAAAATCACTCATTAGGTATTTTCTCATGAAAATTTGGGTACTTACAAGTAGTTTAGAGTGTATTGTTTATGTACTGTATTTTAATCGCTGTCAGATTTTTGAAAATTGGAAAAAATGACGTCAACCGAAAAGCAACGTCGCGAATTGATTTTGCGCAAGCACCTGGAAAATCCTCAACTCTCTCACCGGGACATCGGAAAACAATTCAGAATCGTGTAGTCAACGGTGCGTCGTTTGATTAAACGTTATTACGAAACTCTGACCGTCAAACGGAAGTAGAAATGCGGTCAGAATGGATGTTCTATCAGTGATCAGGATCACAAATGTGTCTTGAAAGCGTTTAAACGGTTTAAACAGAATCTCAATGCACCGGTCAGGAATGTGGCGAAAAAGTTGAATCTGTCCAAGTTTTTCGTTCAGCGAGCCAAAGACCGGAAGGGATTGCATACGTACAAAATGCAAAAGCCTTCAACAATCGCGACAAACGGCAAAATACGGTGGGAAAGTTGCGGGCCTGGAAACTGTACACCCCAAGGGGTCGAACACTCAGCACATTGTGCCGCGGCACTCCAAATATATCAAGCGAAACACCTCCGGTTCAATTTTACATATGAAATAGGAGCACTGCCAGTTGTCAAAATCATCTCGCACGGTTGCCAGATCTATCAGATAATAACGAATTTAACAAATCTTGTAGTTCGGCACTTTCGGTACAGAAGCGGCACATAAAAACGGTTGTGCCGAGTGACCGAACCCTTGGTACACCCAGATACTGACGAAGCCACATTGTCTCATCATGGATGAAAAGACTTACGTCAAGGCGGACTTCTGGCAGCTTCCGGGGCTACTGTTCTTCACCGCCCAGTATAAGTTTGATATTCCGGAGGAAATAAGGAAGCAAAACCTTTAAAAGTTTGTCAAGAAATACGTGATTTGGCAAGCGATCAAACGATACATGATTGTGGCAAACGGAGTGCGCCGTTCGTGGAGTTAAGCGTAAGCTGCGAGCCTACGGTTATGGTATTAAAGTTGAATGAAATAAATGGGTATGCCAAAAGCTTACTAATGAATTATATTTTCTTAACTGAAAGGTTCTGTCGTGTCCGTCGGTTAATTCCAACCGAGCCCTCCGGAATACGGAACAACGTCCGTCAAAGTCTACGTTCGTCCAAAAACTGACTCTTGTTTAGAGTATGCTATATCTTGCCACAGTATGCGTAACACAGTATGCATAACGATATATTTCTCTCCTTGTCTCTTACCGTTCGTATGACGGTATTCTTCCTATGCAAGGGATTTCAGTTACACTCAAGTAAATAATTCAGTTTCATTAGATTTGCTTTACGCTGACACAGTCATCCGGCATCCTTCCGACGTGGTCGACCCGCCGTAGCCTCCCGACTTTCACCAGGTTACGATGTGAATCTCTCCAAGTAGTGACTGCAGCTCGTGCTTCAAACGCCTCCGCCACTCTGCTTTTCGTCTGTACTCTGCCAAAAATAGCAATGTACCGTCACTCGTCAGCAAAGTTAGGCTGGCAAAGGGTGAACATGTGCATTCCATAACCTCTGTTCATTAACTCCTATTCCTACCTCCACGAGGTGCCGGCTGGGGTACGCAACTTCGGTTGTCGTATGCTAACAGGAAAGGGGGCACAGTGGCTCCCGCCCACATTAAGATGGCAGCCCCATCAGGGGAATAAGAACCTTAGGTTAACAGCCTACTGTACCAGAACATACAAAAAGTTACCGAAAATGAAAAAAGAAATCTCTCCGGATTATTGGCAACGACCTTTAGCATGAAAACACGGACACGAATCGGAACATGGAATAAACTGACCCTTGCCCAGCAGGGCAAGCTGGCTCAACTTGCAAGGGAAGGTAGCCGCCTAAAGCTTGAAATCCTGGGGCTGAGCGAGGTCCGCTGGCCGGGTACTGGCGAACACAGGACATCATCCGGGCAAGTCTTGCTCTACTCTGGCATACGAGGTGAAAATGCTACTCGAGAAAGAGGAGTTCGATTCCTACTGAGCCCAGGGGCACATGCGGCCCTGATGAAGTGGGAACCGACAAATGAGCGAATAATCGTTTCAGATTCAGAACACGGGTTAGAAAACTTACAGCAATCCAGTGCTATGCGCCACCAGATGCTGCCGACCTGCAGGAGAAAGAGAGTTTTTTCAGCCAGCTGAACAGTGTGTTTGAGAAAATCCCGAAGCGGGACATTCAAATCCACATGGGTGACTGCAACGCGAAGATTGGCTCAAACAACGCGGACCTTGAACGCGTCATGGGACGCCATGGCCTAGGAGAGATGAGCGAAAACGGGGAGCTGTTTACAGAATTCTGTGGTAATAACAAAATGGTCATTGATGGATCGCTCTTCCCCCATAGACCAGTACATAAAGTCACGTGGGTTTCCCGCGACGGCCGAACAGAAAACCAAATCGACCACATCTGCATCAGCCGGAAATGGAGAAGGAGCCTTCTTGATGTACGCAACAAACGCAGCGCTGACATTGCATCCGACCATCGTCCGCCGATTGGAAAATCCTGAAGTGAAAAGGGCCTTTGTTGAACAACTTGAATCTCGAGCCTCGGAGTTACCACCTGGTGGAACCGTCGAAGAGCAATGGACCGGCATCAAGAACGCCTTCATCACGACCAGTGATGAAACCCTCGGCAAAGCGCGCAGTGGGCGGAGGGAGTGGATTTCGGATGAAACTTGGAGGAAGATCGTCGAGCGGAGAGAGGTGAAAGCCGGCATTGAGCGAGCGCGAACCAGATCGGCTAAGACAGCTGCCCGTCAACGATACGCCGAACTGGAGAGGGCTGTTAAACGTGCTAGTAGGCGGGACAAGAGGGCCTGGACTAACTCCCTAGCCGAACAAGGAGAAACCGCCGCCGCCAATGGTGATATCCGTTTGTTGTACGATATTTCTCGCCGCCTTAGTGGTGCCAGGATGAATACAAAGATGCCGCTAAAGGACAGAGCTGGTCAGCTATTGACTGACCGTACAGAACAGCTTAAACGATGGACTGAACATTTTGAACAACTCTTCCGAGTTTCAAATGTCAGAGACCAACAAAACCAGCAGCGTATGACGCCTACAGTTCGTCGAATCAATCGCGTGAACTCGGAGGCGTCATCGCTGGATGAAATTGTAGTAGCCATCAAGAGTATGAAATCCAATAGAGTGCCAGAGATAGATCGTATTTCAGCCGAAATGCTCAAAGCTGACCCATCTTTGTCAGCCCAGATGATGCATCAGCTTTTCAGCAATATTTGGGAAACCGCAACTTTTCCGGTGGACTGAATGCAGGGCATATTGGTCAAAGTCCCTAAGAAAGGAGACCTAACGGAATGCGGTAACTGGCGTGGCATCACGTTGCTCTGTATTACTCTCAAAGTACTCTGTAAGGTAATCCTCAACCGGATCCAGGAGAAGATCGACGCTACTCTCCGGCGGCAGCAAGCTGGATTCCGTGCTGGCCGATAATGTGTAAACGATATCATAACGCTCCGCATTATATTGGAGCAGATCAACGAATTCCAGGACTCTCTTCTGCTGGTGTTCGTTGACTTCGAAAAGGCGTTCGACCGACTCAACCACGAAAACATCTGGGGCGCACTTAGGCGTAGAGGAGTTCCAGATAAGCTAGTCAATCTCATCGAGGCTCAGTACGAGGCGTTCTCGTGCACGGTTTTGCACGACGGCGTCTTGTCCGACCCCATAAGGGTTACTGCTGGCGTGAGACAGGGCTGCATTTTATCACCGCTTCTGTTTCTCATCGTTATGGATGAGATATTAGTTGGAGCAATTGACAGTAGACCAAATCGAGAATTGCCTTGGAATCCTCTAACGATGGAGCAGCTAAATGACCTCGACCTAGCCGACGACATTGTCTTGCTCGCACAACGCCGAAACGACATGCAGAGCAAGTTAGATGATCTCTCCGAGAGCTCCCAAGCAGCAGATCTCACAGTCAATGTAGCGAAAACTAAGTCTATGTTAGTGAACACTGACAATGCCACCAACTTCACAGTAGCGGGACAACAAGTTGAGCAAGTAGCCGCCTTTCAATATCTTGGTAGCCAAACAACACCCGATGGTGGTACCAAGACTGATATACCGTGGACCCCCGTTCGTTTGACCGTTTTTAATCTGAACACTTTTTAATTTGAACCCCGTTGGTTTGCACGACGTGCAAACTAAAAATGGTTCAAATGTCATTCTCAATATGACATCATTTGCTAATGCGGACAATACACATAAACACGATTGGTTTGTACTGATCTAGCGTGTTTAATCTGTTTCACATTGCGTTTTCCCAACGGTTATAGTATAAATCCGATCGGAAAATGAAATATTCGCTGCTTGCAACTGCCAACTGAATCAAACCACCAAAACAATAACAAAGAGCAGGGCAGCCAGTTCACACAAACTTCAGCATATTTAGGGTTACTAGTTGTTCAAATTAAAAACTAACCCCGTTAGTTTGCATGAGGAATCGTTCAAACGAACGGGGATCCACTGTACCCACATGGATCAGGAAGGCCAGGGGTGCCTTTGCAGGTCTGCAAAACATTTGGCGCTCAAACCAGATCACTCTACGTACGAAAACCCGAATCTTTAATTCAAACGTTAAATCCATACTGCTGTATGCCTGCGAAACGTGATGCGTCTCAGCGGAGACAACGCAAAAACTGCAAGTATTCATTAACCGGTGCCTGCGATACATCATTCGTGCCTGGTGGCCTGATAATTGGATATCCAATGAGGAACTGCATCGTCGGTGTCATCAACGGCCGATAGCCACAGAAATTCGTGAACGTAGGTGGAAGTGGATCGGACACACTTTGAGGAAAGGAGCGAACGAGGCTTGCAGAGCAGCACTCGACTGGAATCTACAAGGACAGCGTAGGAGAGGCAGACCCAGAGGCTCATAGCGACGGAGCTTAGCCAACGACATCCGGGCTGTAGACGAGAACCTGTCCTGGCGACAGGTAAAAGCCATGGCGGGTAACCGTCAGCAGTGGAGATCTCTGATATCATCTCTTTGTTCTGCCGGACCGGCGGACATGGACACATAAGTAAGTAAGTAAGTCAGCAAAGTTACAATCTAAAGTCCGTAGAGGACTACAGGTCTGATTAGCGGTTTGTAGCGGTCAGCTCTGTGCGGCGGTGTATGCTCCTTGACCGTGTAGACCCGAATTCTAATTTGCGTGTGTCGTTGAATCTCCTTACTCGTATTATTGTCGGTGGTGGCAAGAGCTTCCAAATATATTGCCTCATCAACCACTTTCAGTTCATCGCCGATAACAGTCACTGTACGTGCGAGTACTGATATAACGGTCACTGTAAAGGTCATCTGCGAAGGCTAGAAGTTGGCTAGTTTTGCCGAAGATCGTTTCTCTTGTTTTGATGTCCGCTCGCCGGATCACACCTTCAATAGGATGTTCAATAGCAACTACATACTAGACAGTCCATCCGCCTACCGCAACTCTCTGCACGATTCGAAAAGACTCGAGAGAGCTCCTGAAAGACGCATGTAGCACATCACTCGCTCCAGGATAACTTTGATCAGCCGCATCAGCTATGTTCACTTGTTAGATTGTTATTGTTAGCACTCTTAAATCAGTTTACCTGTAAATAGGATCGATTTTGCAGGTGGGACCTATTTAAAAATCAGGCCAGAATCCAGGGGTCCATGATGGCCGGCTACACAAAAACAAATCTCAATCTTTTAAAACAAACTGTACACTCTTAAATGATTCTACCTGTAAATAGGTCGGATTTAGTTAAAGCTAGGTTGAAACTACTCAAAATGCCCTTAAAGTGTACAAACTCAAACTTTGGGTAAAAATTTCAACCAATTTTGGCTACTTGGTACCGATAATTGAATTATTCTCTATGACAAATAACGTAATTTTAAGTTCCTACTACCAATTTTTTGGTTGAAAAACTACTCAAAATCTGAGTTTGTACACTTTAAGGGCATTTTGAGTAGTTTCAACCTAACTTTAACGAAATCCGACCAATTTACAGGTAGAATTATTTAAGTGTGTAGCTCTTAAATATCAAAAGTACACTTTCAACAAAAAATATTCACATTTGAGTAACATTATCATCCCAAGAAATTCCCACTGATGAAGACATCGATTCGACATGCAACCACAATCACCCTGTAGGCTCGTTTGTTTTTCCGTGTGTTTTCTGTTCCGTCCCTATTTCGTCTTTCTCTTTGTTTAAAAACGCTATGACTTATTTCTAAACTTTTCAATTAGTTAGTTACTTATTTACTTAAAATGAAACTTTTCATGTATGAATTCATCCAACAGTCAACAAACCCCTGTTTTCGTAAATCTCATATCTGCTGATTATGCGAGTATTTGCTATGATCATCATCAACGGTTAAGACGAATGCCCCAACCAAGGTCCCAACCGTCCGGGTATGTTTCAATTCTGCGGAAAGTCAAGCTCGACGACGTCAAAAACCGCACACCAACCACAATCAGTCTCGTGCCCAAAAAGTATCGAATGACGAAAACGATCCGATCGCAGCTATAGGCGAATAAACGCAAAACTAAAGAAGCCCATGCGACTCCTACATTTGGCTGTCCGAACTAGGAAAATGATGATCAGTTAAAATTTTTCGCTGGACGGATATACAAACCAAAACATTTTTTATTTAAATCTCAGTAAAATGAATATTGCGACCATTAAATTTTCTGTAGCGGGTTAGAAATCTTATTTACTAGCTAGCGCACTGGTGGTTGCAAATGGAATGTGTACTTAGGACAAGTAAATTGAGATCCGGATTTAGTTTAGGTGTGTATGGTTATGTTTATAAGTGCGAGACCGAAAAATTTAGATCCAGATATATTAATGAAAGTGTTCTACTTAATTGTTTAAGGTAATTTTATGGTTTTAAGCAAAATTATAACAATATTTCATCCAGGCATGCTGAATTAATGTCCTTATTGTTTAGTATTTATTATGTAATAAAATTTTATTAGTTTTAAATAAAATGCAGGCAAATACAAATTATAGTAAGTATATATGTTATTTTCTAACCCAATCATAATATTTGATTGATTCCAAAGCGCGTATTTTAAGAAAAAAATCAAATTCACCTCGGATTATTTTATAGTTTTCTATGTGTTTTGACAACTTGAAATAAAAATATCATCATTTTTACCGCGGCGCCAACTACTTGTCGAGTAAAGCTTTTGTTGGCCTATACAGCGCTAGAGAAACTTTGTGAACTTCTTGTTTTTATGTCTCGTGAGCAGCGAAGAAGCGCGCCAAATCCGATGGATCGTAAATACGTTAACCCTTTGCCGCCCGAATTCGTTCTTGAAATTATTGCAGTGTAGATTGAAATTCGGTTTGAATTTTTAACTTATTATCGCACTCAATTCCACAACGTGAATAACAGCGGAAGAATGCAACAATGTTGATTTATTATTAATGCTTCTGATTAAAAAAAACTGGGTGGTCAGAAAACTACGTCGTGGTCGTACCGAAAACCAACTCGTGACTTTCGAACTTTCGATTCCGTACGCTCAAATCGGTTTCAATTCTTAAATTTATGACGGCTACCGGAATTTAATAGTGGGATTTATGCGCTCCAGTGGAGCCGTAACGAAGAGCAGCGGACAGAGAATCGAACTAACATTTTTAATAAACAGCTTCTGTTGGACTTGGTATCGAATTCAGTGCCAATTCTGAAATCTGTTATGAACGAATTATGTGAAATTTTAAAACAAGTTTTATTATGTTTAATTTTTTTTCTCCTTTATACAGGAATTTTGTTTCGAGACTGTTTCAAATTATTTTGTCTAAAAAAATTACGTTTTGATAAACAAAACATTCGATTAGTCCTCTTTTTCGTTTCAATATTAATGTCTACATCTTCGTAGTAAAAGCAAAAACGTACATTACCGAAAAACAATTTCAATCTTTACAAACATTCCGACGTGCTTAACCACAGCATCACCAGTAATCGGTAGTCCAGTCAAAGAAAAGGCAAACTTTGGTCCAGCCGTAATGACGGAAGGCAATAAAAGTTTGCTTCATTATTCGAAAACAATTCCGTCGCGTTTTGCGAGCTACCGGAGATTGCAAATGGGACGCGCGGTTTCCGTTGCACCTTGGTTATCCACGATTGGACACAAATCCGGCCGCCACTCATCTCATCGAAGGAGCAAAGGGGCCCTGCCAGAAGTGCATTCGGACGTCGCGTCGCGTCGAGCCGGGTGACTCAGGGGGGGCTCCATCAGCGGGAACACGCAAATGACTTGACTGATGATTTAAATTAACATAAACAAATTTTTATGATGATTTCGGGGTATTCATGCTAATGCGATTTGGGTGCAATATATTACGAGCAGCCTCACTAATTTTAAGTGAATGTCGGATGACTGAACAATTCAAACGTGCACTATTCGGTGGAAAATTCCACACATTTGGGATTATTGCTTTCCTTAGACTAATAGCACTATTCGATTCTCCAAGGTCTAAGGTAGATTAAAGTTCTAAAACTCCAACTAATTCAACTTGTTTTTCGGAATGCAAAACGTTAAATAGGATTTGTCTAGGAAGAATAAATATCCAATTTGGAAATAATTATGTAGTAACAATTCTTCTGTTTGAAAGTGCTTTAACGGGAAACTAGCATTAAGAACCCAATTTCGGAAGCAGTTTTTGGGCCCAAAAGCGGAGTTCTGCTTGTAGAAATGTATTCACTGCATTTTTCTTGCCAATCTGAATACAGCGAATATATTTTCATGAACAAAATTTTTGTTTCAAACAAAAAAACTGCTTTTGAATTCAGCACTATCCAATCTTATATAATAAAACCAAGTTGGTGCGTTGGTATAAACTCAAGAACGGCTGGACGGAATTGCAGGATTCTTTTTTCAGTTGTTGTGTTTTCGTCTGCGTCAGGTTTATTTCAGGCATTTTTTTCAACCATTTTATTGGTCGGCCAAGTCAATTTTTCTAGGGGGGCTAACCTCTAGTTCCGCCAATGATGAAAATCCACGCGAAAAGTTGGAAAAAAGCAAAAAACCGTTATTTTACTTTTCCCGCCATTCATCGCATACGCTATGTTTTAGGTTACTACGATTTTTATCGGGGAAAAGTAACAAACACCACGTGCCATCAAGTAGCGTCGTTGTTATGGTCGTTATATGGTGGTAACCAAATACCTACGTGTTAATCATATTAGGTAACTTTGACCACTGAAATTTCACAGAACGCGTATTCCTTATAACCAAGGTTAGTCAAGAGAGGTTTTCTGATGTTCAAATTTGTTTTTCACCCCCGCTGGGTTACTCTTGACGACCACCGAAATTTTCAATGCGGAAACTGTTGAATGTATAAACAACGTCGATGGTTGCTAACCAATCGTTCCGCGCACTTCTCTTCTACAAACTGTGAAAACTAGATCACCTATTTTAACTCACCTTGCTTATAACTGTGCTAGTTATATCATTATTAAAAATGGCAATCTTTCCGAAATCCTAAAATTTCTTGCAATCATCTAGGGTAAGGAACGAGTTAAGCAGTGTCACCTATTTGATACAGTTGAACATAAATGAGCCGAAAATGCACTTTTGACGTAGGACTACGTCTTACGGCAAGTTTTGAGATAGGGTGTCATTCCAAAAAATCGAAAAATGCGAGCGTCACGAAAAATGAAAGGTTTTGAGCGCTAATAGCACAGCGGTTTTCCGATCGATTTTCAATATTCTTACACCAATCGATCGGAAAATCTTCTAAGAATTGACCCAAATGAAGAAAAGTATGGATTCTTGATGTTGAACTATTGAAAAATTAAAAATAACTAATCTATGTTTTACCAGAATTCTCGCTTCGTGATTGGTTGGAAGATTCTTTACGATGATCTAAACCTATTCCAATTTGATATCTGTGCTTGGGAAGTAAGCCAAAACAAGTCACAAAGTTTCCTCATTTCAACAAGATTTCTTAACACCGCGATTAAACCTAGACCATTTTGAAGTCCTTGCTTGGGAAGTACGCCAGAAAGAGTGACAAAGCCCTCTCGTGCCAACAGATTTCTTACGAACGCGATTAAACCTAGTCCAATTTGATGTCTGTGTTAGGGAAGTGTGCCAGAAAAAATGACAGAAATCCGTTGCCCCAACAGATCGTAAATTCTTTACTGCGAGACGATTAAACCTCGGCGAATTTGATATCTGTGTTGGAAAAATGTGCTACAACTGTAGTGTTCGGTTATAATACGACTCTGTATTCGCGTTGACGGCATTAAACGATCTCTTGCACACTCATAGAAATACCCGCCTGTACGTGTGGGTGAAAATCTGCTAAAATGTTTCGATCTCTTGCGCTCTTTAAGAAATTCCTATTCCGTTTCACCCCTACAGTAAACTTTTGGAGGTGGCAGCAGCTTACGTTCGTCAACGCGAATGAATACGCATGCTTGCCGTTTCATTAGAAGTGTAGTGAAAAGATGTGCTGTTGATAAAATAGGATTGAATTGGTGAACTCCCTTCAACGTGGGGAAGCATGGGTAATAAAAACAATCTTTAATTTCAGTAAGGTAGCAGGAAAGCAATAGTTTGTGTTCTTCTTCTTGATTTTGTTATTGTCAATTGCAAGGAAAATTGTACCATGCAAAGTGCGATATCGCTCATAAAAGTGCTATTTTGCATTAAATCGTTTCGGTATCTTCGGCGCACTTATTGCTTGGAAGATAACGAAAAAGTGCGCCGAAGATACCGAAACGATTTAATGCAAAATAGCACTTTTATGAGCGATATCGCACTTTGGATGGTACAATTTTCCTTGCAATTGACAATAAATTGTTTTCAAATGCACAATCTTTTGAGAATTGAACGTATGCAATGTTACTACTTTAATAAATGTTACATACAACGCATGTAGCATGTATATATGTTGCATATAGCACGTATATATGAAGAATCGAATGATTACAAGCATGAATACATGCTACTATCACTACAAAGAGACTTATGTAGTCCTGCGTCACCTATATATGCGGTCGTGTCTTGTACACAACCCCTCTGATTTTTTATTTATATTTTCAAAATCTTTTGATAGGATCATCTTCACAAATTACTTAACCATACATTTGAATCACACAAACACAATTTATTGGGTTTCCGACAAGAAATATGATGAATTAAAAATTGTTGTCCAAAAACGTACATTTTTCAGCTGCTGAAGGCAATCGCCACCTCGCTGCTAACGAATCCATCACATTTTTCAGCACTGAGAACAACCACTCTAAAAGTCAAGCACTCAATTGTCACATACCATATTATTCAGTCTCTTTTTTTCTATTATCTAAGGCTTTGTCACTAGCCGAAAGTTTCATTATTTTCTAACAAAACTGAAAACAAATTCTGAATTGACGGAACCTGTTCACCACTAGCAGCAGTTGCAGCACAACTGATGAACTATCGTGTTGCCAAGACACTATTTCGGTTCTGGAAATAAGAATTTTAAGTTTGAAATTAACTGAAACCTCCTATGGTGAAAACGTGGTTCAATACTTTCAAGAGAAATGTATGTTCATAATTAATTTTTCTTCATTAAAAACAACACAAAAGACAGCTTTTTCAATAATTTTCGAAGATTTTCTCAGTGATTTAATAAAGCAACGATGTTATTTGCTTTGACAACACTGTTCTAAGCGGATCGTTTGTACTGCTATATGTTTACCTCTTTTGTTCTCCCACCATCCTTATGAACAGCGAGTGAGACGTCAAACTCGCAGCTTCCTATAAGAACACCAGAGAATAAAAGAGACGACGAATACCGTTTGCCGAACGGTGCGGTGAGTGTATGCCCCGATAAACAATTTAGACAGATGGCATTTTACGCATCTATGCCGATACGCTATGCCGATTACGCATCAGATGCCGATTAGTAGGTCGCGGATAGGAACGCGAACTTACTGAATAGGGGGAAAAGTTCGAGGGATTTTTTAAGGGGACGTAAAAAAATTCAGATTTCAGGATTGCTTAAAAAAGCACCTTGCGGGTGAAAATGGGTTCGGTCTGTTCAAAATTAGTTCCGCCTCTCCAACTTTTAACGCGAAAAATCAAAAGTTTAGCTCAACAATAGTGTCTTCAATAGTGTGATAGCAAGAAGATTGGTATGCTGATATCCCCCACTTAGTCAACCCATCGCTTGTAATAAGGTAAAACAATCAGTGACCCGCTTAGACTGCTTAAAACTAGTTCTTTACCCTATTAGAATGTTCGATTTGTTTCATGCTGATTTTTCAACTCCCACCCCATCTGATGGCCATCAGATTATCTTTTCCATAAGTAAACCATTTCGTCTGCTCCAGTTGACTGTCGAAATTAATTCAATACATATTGAATAGAAATGCTTTATACTTACTATAAACAATTTTATGAACGTATTTCTTATTTGGATGCGTATTTAATGCATGTTTACAAATTGATGTTTTGAGCCACAAAATGACCTGACTGTCAAGTGAATTGCAGTAAAACTATATATGTGATAGTTTTATAAAAGCAGTGAATCATTAGTATTTAATTAATGTTAAAAACTTTTGGCTCACTTCTCTTCTAATTGGCCTATTTAAAAGTACAAAACTGTAAATTGTTTGGCGAGTGAAATACCAAAGCAATAGAGCAGACAAACAAGGACTTAAAGTGGAGACTTACATTTATTTGGATTTTCGCAAGTTTGATGAGCCCAATTAGAAATGAAATTAATCTAATATTTCTGAAGCTCTGATTGTGATAGAGGAAATATGCATAAAGGTGTCAAAAAATGGCTGAATAATTTAAAATATAAAAACTACAAAGCTAAATTAAATTAATTTAAAACATAATAATAGGGGTGAATGCACAAAAGCTACTAGAATAAATCTTGGTGGCATTTAACATAACAATCACACATTTCAGCTGCAATTAGAATACCGTGGACCTCCGTTCGTTTGACCGTTTTTAATCTGAACACTTTTTAATTTGAACCCCGCTGGTTTGCACAATGTGCAAATTAAAAATGGTTCAAATGTCATTCTCAATATGGCATTATTTGCCTTCGGAGAACTATGCACATAAACACGATTTGTTTGTACTGATCTAGCGTGTTTAATCCTAGTTTAATCAGTTTCACATTTCGTTTCCCAACGATTACGATAGAAATCCGATCGTAGAATAGCATATTCGCTGCTTGCAACTACCAACTAAACGAGGATAAATCAAAACACCAAAACAATAACAAAGAACAGGGCGGCCAGTTCATACAAGTTTCAGCATATTTAGGGTTGCTAGGTGTTCAAATTAAAAACGAACCCCGTTAGTTTGCATGAGGAATCGTTCAAACGAACGGGGGTCCACTGTATAGTGGTGGTGAAAATTATTGTGTTGTCAGAAAGCTTTGAATGTATAGTGCATATCATTAAACGGTCAACCGCAGCAGATATAGCTAATCGCTACTAAAAGCTTTTACCAAAAAATTTGCATATGTTTCAAACGGATACTTGGCACCCAAGCAACAATGTGAGTTTTATTGTACTCTTATGCTGGTCTTCAAGACCAATTTTGGTCTTAAATGCCATCATAAAAGTGCCATAAAACCCAAATCGTTACTTTGGCAATCAATTCCAAGATTGCGGAAAGATCGTCATTTCCAACCAATGCACAGTGGTCCCATTGGTATCAGAACACGTGTTTTTTTAATTGCGCCGAAATGGTTGATTACACTGATTAAGTATGTTCAGAGAAATTTCTCAGCGTTAAAAGCATTTTCATATGGCATGAACGATTATTTGTTTAATCCCCCTAAAAGTAAGATAAAAAATTTATTTTTTGAACAGTAAGTGATACAGCAAAACAAAGTTCTACAAAAAATTTAAAAAGATTATTATAAAGAACTTTGCCAAAGAAAGTAACCTTCTAGCTATTATAGTTTTAGAGCTAAAGAACAATTTTTGTGGAGACTTTACGAAAATAAATTTTTTGACCACAGTTCTTTCTACAGTATTTATACGCGTTTGACATGTTCGGCAAAGATTTTCTAACAGTCAAATTACATACTTTTCTAGAATATGATAACTTGCTATCGTCAATATTTGCGGAGAAAATTGAAGTTTTCGTTTAAATGTTATACAATTTTCAAGAGCAATAACTCCCAAACATGCAAATATATTCAAGCCATTTATTACCCATGTGAAAGTACAAGAAAAATACTACAAAATGCATAACAAATTAGCTTGACCCTGGCTATCCCTCTACAAAACACTCGCATTGAAAATTGTTACTCGGTTGAATTCAATATGGCGTAGTGTAAAAACCGTGTTATCCCGATCAAGTAAGTGTGCAAAATAAATAATGAAAATGTGTAATCCAGCATGGATTATTTGTAGAGATTCAGAAAAAGATTTTCAAAATTCGTTTTCGGATGAAATTTAATTACTGCAGTTCGAGGTGTACGAACTTCGAAGTGTATTTGAAGATTCTTCATCCTCTGGCTGACATTTGGCCTAATGGAAGACAATGTTTGAAAAGCGTCTTTTTTTGTCTGATTAGGCATCAAAAAGTCTGGAAAATCCAGACAAATCTGGAAGGTTGCCAACGCTGGTCAGACATATCTATTTATATAATCTATTTATATAAGAGGCTTATGTCTGTACCGAAAACCTGGTCTCTGATAGGACATCATGAGAGGCTTGTCGGTAACTAACAACAGGTCCCTGACAAGACGTCATGCTTTCGTAGCAATGCATTATGGGCAAAAACGAGAGAAAAAACGGATGCAATTAAGATACGACCTGCAGGCTGATAAAATATACGTGATCCTTAGTAAAATTTTCCGGAGAATCGCGTGGTGCCGACCCCTTTCCTGTTTATCATCGGGAAGTGCCCCCTTTTGCTCATTTTCCCCTATTTTTAATATTTTTCACCCTTATTGGACTGTTCCAAGCACGGCTTTGAGAAAACAAAAGTTAAAAACCTAATAATTTTGTGTAAAAAAGTCCGCAGAATCGAATAGGGCTTATCTCACTTAGTTTAGAGCAAATTACTTTTTTTGGTTGAGCTCCCGTTATCAAACCGACCGTACCAAACGGGAATTCAACCAAAAAAATTAATGTGCTCTAAAATAAACCCTATTCGATTCTGCGGACTTTTTTTTACACAAAATAAGTAGGTTTTTGCGATTTGTTTTCTCAAAACCTTGCTTGGAATAATCCAGTAAGCGTGAAAAAGGTTAAAAATAGGGGAAAATGTGCAATATGGGGCACTTCCCGATGACAAACAGGAAAGGGGTGGGCACCACGCGATTCTCCGGAAAATTTTACATAAGATCGCCTGTATTTTATAAGCCTGCAGGCCGTATTTTAATTACGTCCGTTTTTTCTCTCGTTTTTGCCCATAGTGCAATGGGTTGTATTCTCAGTCAACTCACTGGTCGAGTGTCGATTGCTCAACTGGTTGACTGGACTACTCGACTGGACTGGTCGATTAGACTGCGAGACTCAACTGCTTGATTGGACAGATCGACTTGACTGCTTGACTGAACAGCTCGATTTAACTGCTCTAGTGGACTTTTCGACTTAACTACTCGATTCGACTGCTTGACAAGTTTGACTGGACTATTCGTTTCGACTGCTCGGCTAGACTGCTTGACTGGACAGCATGATTTATCTGCTCGACTAGACTGCTCGACTCAACTGTTCGATTCAACGCTCGACTCAACTGCTCGATTCAACTGCTTGATTCCACTGCTCGACTGGACTACTCGACTCAACGGCCATTGGCGTAGCTAGGAAATTTCCCTTGAGGGGGCCTAGGGGGTGCCTTCCAAAAAAATTTTGATTGTGATCTTGTTACTCTGACTGTCACCGATAGCACAAGGTTTTGTAGGGAAATACCAGGCGGGCTTGATGAGGGTCCGCGCAATTACCAGATATGTCGGGAGTACAACCTGTCCGCGCATCACATCTTTATTGATTTCAAAGCAGCATACGATACAGTCGATCGTGACCAGCTATGGCAGATAACGCTCGAACACGGTTTTCCGAATAAACTGACGCAACTGAGCAGAGCTACATTGGAGAGAGTGTTGTGTTTCGTGTGCATCTCGGGGTTACTTTCGAATTACTTTGAGACGCGGCGAAAGTTGGAACAAGGTGACGGCTTATTTATTCAACATCACACTTGAAGGGGTGATCCGACGAAATCGGAATCTAGGACAAGTGTTCTAAATGTAAATGCGGCCAAGACCAAATACTCAAAGGGAACGAACGCGTGCCTCTCGCGGACGGTAACTGTTTGCTGGTGCACACGGACAACAACACTAGTAAGAAGATCTAGTTGCGCATTTAAACGGGAAATTAGGCTTCCTTAGCCCTTCGCAAAACGCTAGGCATACGCTATTTTCGAGCGGAAGGTACTGCGGACGATATTTCGCGGAGTACAAACTGAAAGCGGAGAGTAACGGAGACGTATGAATCATGAGCTACAAGCACTGTTTGGAGAGATTGCCATCGTCATCTGGCGGAAGTCAGTAGGCTACAGTGCGACGAAAACAACTGTACCAGCATCAGGAACAGGGAGGCTCAACGTGATGGCTCGACCAGGTCAAAAGTGATTTGCGACTTCTGTGAGTGGGAAATTTGCGACGAGTGGCCCAAGATGTAGTTGAATGGAGACGAACGCTTGAAACAGCATGAGCCGGGGTAGCTACTAAGCTCTGACGACGACGACAACTACGCTTTTGCAATGCCTAGTGAAAAAGAAAATATCTACACAGCGAGAACATATACACTGAGTTTTTTCCCGGTTTCCAATTCCAATGAGGAAAATTTCTGGAGGGAGCCTGCAGAATTCTGGAGGGGGCCTGGTACCCCAGGCACCCCCTCTAGCTACGCCAATGTCAACTGCTCGACTCGATTGCTGGAATGAACTGCTTGACTCAACTACTCGATTGGACTATTTGACTCGGCTGCTCAACTCAACTAGACTGAAAAGTTAGGCTGAAAAGTTATAGAAGTCTTTGCCAAGCTACTACCAACAAAACAAAAAAAAGCTTGTTCCAATACGTTGTGTAGTTTCTGAGAAAAAGGTACATAAAGTTTAAAAATCATGGTTTTTCAGGAGCGGCGTTTTATTCCGCCGAAGCTGTTCCACGCCGCACTGGAATGCTTATGTGTATGATCGTTTTTCGACCACTTCCCGTGGTCGGATCATTAAAAATTTAGTATCAAAATAAGAATACTAAATTTAGGAGGAATTTATCGAGGAATATTCGATTTTTACGACACTCGTATAGGCTGAAGTGTATTCTGGTAGCAGATGGAAAACAGAAGTCCAACAAAATATTACAAGATAGGTTTCTTCCAAAACTTGGTGCATAAAAGGATGCATCGAAATCTCACGCATGGCTGCGCGCTACCGCTGGCTGTTGGCTGGCTCTGTTCCACCAACAAATAATTATTTTTCATTGTGCCAGGCCAGAATCTACAACACAACAGAGGACGGATAAAGGCCCGGTAATTTCAGGATCAACGCAATCCAATTTTCGCGTGCTACCACGCAAAGCACGCCTCATCTGGAAATAATCAGTTTCCTCGCCGACCAGACAATCTGTGGTCCGTGCGGGGAAAAGCATGCTCAAGCTATGTGTATGAAGGTAATCCAAAATTGCTTTTTTTTTTGCTGTGGCGACGACGGAGAGGTTGCATGTAGCTAACTAAGGCCGCAATGAGTGTAGTAATTCACTCGCAAGTGTTCAAACCAGAGAATGGAACACATGAAATGTGTTTAAAATTACTCGCATAATCGGGGAAACATAATATACCCATACTTGCGCGAAAACAATACTCTTCTCTGTAGTGATAGGATAACGAGACGCCACAGTTCATACACAGTAATTTATTTGTGGTTTCAGCTCCTGGTGTTTCGGTTGGATCCAGATGGTAGGGAGTTAACGTACGGCAAGAATGAGAACACAGCTAACTCTTGTACATCCAGACAGGAAGATTAAGCGTCCATCCATCAAGAATCAGGGTCAGTGTACGGAAAAGGGAGAAATAATCCTCCGTCACGTTTATCGTTGCTAGTACAAACAGTACAATGGGCCCAGCAAGACATCGCGCATCGGCTCGGGCGGCGTCCGTCGGGCTCAACGGCACTCTGCACGGCACGGTTTCGTTCGAACCGGAGGAAAAATGTATGTCTCGGAATGGATGTAATTATTTTCTGGAACAAATTTTCAATGCTGCTTTTTTATGCTGAAAAAGGTTCGAGCTGGTAGGCTTTATCGTAAAATTGGCACAAAAGTTGTAACTTTTGATTACAATGTAGTAGCATATTTGAATTTAATAAACTTTTAATAAAAAAATGGGTTTTAAACTGCAAAGTTAGTCGTCTACCCTAGTCAGAATGGTACCAAGCCTGGAACCAATCAAAGAGAAGGTTGATGTTTTTTCTATCCTTTCTTATGCCCTGATTTACTGCAACCAGCTTGGCGACCCGATGTGGCGAACGGGCGGATCGGGTGGATTAGCTTAAAACCAGTAGCCTCTGCCGATGGACGTAACAAAGACAGGTATGGCCAATAAATTAAAATAGTAATTTAGAATGTTCCGCTCAAAAAGTTGGTGGAGGTTTAGAATTTGAATACCATAAACGACATTCGCGAAGATTCGTGGTGCTTTTGCGGCTTTGCGATTTCGCAGAAACCATTCTTCGATCGATTCTACATTCTTTAGATGATATTAGGTAATACTCGATAAATTAACAAGCGAGGGACATTGAACCATACAAAACTTTTTTATAGTTTTGCTACCCAAAAATCTTCAACTTTATTAAAATTACACTGTTCATAAAATTTAAGTATTATTAATCAAACTTCTCTAACTCAGATTTTATAACCAACGAAAGAGATAGGGTAAGGAACGAGTTAAGCAGTGTTACCTATTTTAATCAGTTGAACATAAATGATCCGAAAATGCACTTTTTTATTCATATTTTCAAAATCTTTTGATAGGATCATCTTCACAAATCACTTAACCATACATTTGGTTCACACAAACACAATTTACTGGGTTTCCGACAAGAAATATGATGAATTAAAAATTGTTGTCCAAAAACGTACATTTTTCAGCTGCTCTTCAGCAATCGCCACCTCGCTACTAACGAATTCATCAAATTTTCAGCACTGATTACAACCACTCTGAAAGTCAAGCACTCAATTGTCACATACCATATTATTCAGTCTCTTTTTTTCTATTATCTAAGGCTTTGTCACTAGCCGAAAGTTTTATTATTTTCTAACAAAACTGAAAACAAATTCTGAATTGATGGAACCTGTTCACCAGTAGCAGCAGCTGCAGCACAACTGATGAACTATCGTGTTGCCAAGATACTGTTTCGGTTCTGGAAATAAGAATTTTAAGTTTGAAATTAACTGAAACCTCCTATGGTGAAAACGTGGTTCAATACTTTTAGGAGAAATGTATGTTCATAATTAATTTTTTTTTATTAAAAACAACACAAAAGACAGCTTTTTCAATAATTTTCGAAGATTTTCTCAGTGATTTAATGAAGCAACGATGTGTTTCAATGTTATTTGCTTTGACAACACTGTTCTAAAGGTAGATCGTGTGCACTTCTATGTTTGCCTCTTTTGTTCTCCCACCATCCTTATGAACAGCGAGTGAGACGTCAAACTCGCAGTTTCCCATAAGAACACCAGAGAATAAAAGAGACGACGAATACCGTTTGCCGAACGGTGCGGTGAGTGTATGCCCCGATAAACAATTTAGACAGATGGCATTTTACGCATATGCCGATACGCTATGCCGATTACGCATCAGATGCCGATTAGTAGGTCGCGAATAGGAACGTGAACTTACTGAATAGGGGGAAAAGTTCGAGGGATTTTTTAACGGGACGTAAAAAAATTCAGATTTCAGGATTGCTGAAAACAGCATCCTGCGGGTGAAAATGGGTTCGGTGTGTTCAAAATTAGTTCCACCGCTCCAACTTTTAAAGCGAAAAATCAAAAGTTTAGCTCAACAATAGTGTCTTCCAATGGTAACAGCTTGAAGAACTAAAGATAGCAAGAAGATTGGTATGCTGATATCCGCCACTTAGTCAACCCATCGCTTGTAATAAGGTAAAACAATCAGTGACCCGCTTAGACTGCTTAAAACTAGTTCTTTACCCTATTTGTCGTTTTCTTTCGATGGGAATGGTGTTGTCAGTTTAATTCACCTCTACAAAAGCAGAGACCCCACCATTGCTGCTAGAATCTAGAATGTCTACTGGACTAGCATGCCTTTCTTCCACATTACAGTTGCATAAAAACGCAATAGTGCAGACAAGCGGATGAGCAGGAATAGGTTTCTGAACGAGTCTTATCATCGAAATCTGCCCAACACGTCCCTTTTGTGCAAATGCAAATAAGTGTGCCCTCAAGCTTGTCTTGCTAATTTGATCAATCGTCTGTTCCTTCTTTCGGACTGTTCCCGTTGATACAGAACCAAAATGCCATTGAATTAGGATTGGGAAAAAATCCCGAAAGTATCGATAATTGAATATCAATATCAAATCCGCCGCTTCATCGATATCATCGATATATCGTTCGTGGAGCATCGATATTAGATTTATCGATACTATTTAAGGCGGTATTCTGGGATTAGCAAATGCTACTCAAAAAAAAAAGGGATTCATAAAAATTAATCAATTAAAACATGTTGAGCAAAGAGAGTGCCCCTAAAACACGCACGCAACACATCACTCGCTCCAGTGCAGCTCTATTTCAGACGGAAAACCGCACTCGTGCACCACCTGCCACAGCTGTTCGCGCCCGACTGAATCGTATGCTGCCCAGAAATCCACAAAACTATGATGGGTTGGACTCCCGATACATCTGGATGACCTGCCGAAGAGTAAAAATTTGAACCGTAGTAGCATGGGCCCCCATAAAACCCACCTGATACTACCTTACGAACTCTCCTGCCACCGGGAATAGACGACGCAACAAAATCTGCGAGAGCACACTGTTGGTGGCTTTGACCAGCGTTATGCTGCGGTAATTACAGCAATCTATCCGAGATGGGACAAACCACACACCCAATCCACTCGTCCGTTAGCCCTCTCCCAAACCCCTGAAACCTAGTGAAATCTAGTGATGTGTCGGTGCTGCTGGTTCTTGGCCATTTCTGGAGAGTTCCGCCGGAAGTTCCATAACCTCTGTTCATTAACTCCTATTCCTACCTCCACGAGGTGCCGGCTGGGGTACGTAACTTCGGTTGTCGTATGCTAACAGGAAAGGGGGCACAGTGGCTCCCGCCCACATTAAGATGGCAGCCCCATCAGCGGGATAAGGACCTTAGGTTAACAGCCTACTGTACCAGAACATAAAAAAATTACCGAAAATGAAAGAAGAAATCTATCTGAATTATTGCCAACGACCTTTAGGATGAAAACACGGACACGAATCGGAACATGGAATATACTGACCCTTGCCCAGCAGGGCAAGCTGGCTCAACTTGTAAGGGAAGCTAGCCACCTGAAGCTTGAAATCCTGGGGCTGAGCGAGGTCCGCTGGCCGGGTACTGGCGAACACAGGACATCATCCGGGCAAGTCTTGCTCTACTCTGGCATACGAGGTGAAAATGCTACTCGAGAAAGAGGAGTCGGATTCCTACTGATCCCAGGGGCACATGCGGCCCTGACGAAGTGGGAACCAATAAATGAGCGAATAATCGTTGCCAGATTCAGAACACGGGTTAGGAACCTTACGGCAATCCAGTGCTATGCGCCAACAGATGCTGCCGATCTGCAGGAGAAAGAGAGTTTTAACAGCCAGCTGAACAGCGTGGTTGAGAAAATCCCGAAGGGGGACATCCAAATTCACATGGACGACTTCAACGCGAAGATTGGCTCAAACAACGCGGACCTTGAACGCGTCATGGGACGCCATGGCCTAGGAGAGATGAGCGAAAACGGGGAGCTGTTTACAGAATTCTGTGGTAATAACGACGTGGTCATTGGTGGATCGCTCTTCCCCCATAGACCTGCACATAAAGTCACGTGGGTTTCCCGCGATGGCCGAACAGAAAACCAAATCGACCACATCTGCATCAGCTGGAAATGGAGAAGGAGCCTTCTTGATGTACGCAACAAACACAGCGCTGATATTGCATCCGACCATCATCTTGTTATCGCTGAGGTACGTCTGCGCGTCGCACGTGTCCAACGACGGGAGGAAAAAGTTGGATGCCGCTACGACGTCCGCCGATTGGAGAATCCTGAGGTGAAAAGGGCCTTTGTCGAACAACTTGAATCTCGAGCCTCGGAGTTGCCACCTGGTGGAACCATCGAAGAGCAATGGACAGGCATCAAGAACGCCTTCGTCACGACCAGTGAGGAAACCCTCGGCAAAGCGCGCAGTGGGCGGGGGGAGTGGATTTCGGATGAAACTTGGAGGAAGATCGACGAGCGGAGAGAGGCGAAAGCCGGCATTGAGCGAGCGCGGACCAGATCGGCTAAGACGGCTGTTCGGTACTCTCCGGCGGCAGCAAGCTGGATTCCGTGCTAGCCGAATATGGGTAGACCATATCACAACGCTCCGCATTATATTGGAGTAGATCAACGAATTCCAGGACTCTCTTCTGCTGGTGTTCGTTGACTTCGAAAAGGCGTTCGACCGACTCAATCACGAAAACACCTGGGGCGCACTTAGGCGTAGAGGAGTTCCAGATAAGCTAGTCCATCTCATCGAGGCTCAGTACGAGGCGTTCTCGTGCAAGGTTTTGCACGACGGCGTCTTGTCCGACCCCTTAAGGGTTACTGCTGGCGTGAGACAGGGCTGCATTTTATCACCGCTTCTATTTCTCATTGTTATGGATGAGATATTAGTTGGAGCAATTGACAGTAGACCAAATCGAGGATTGCCTTGGAATCCTCTAACGATGGAGCAGCTCAATGACCTCGACCTAGCCGACGACATTGTCTTGTTCGCACAACGCCGAAACGATATGCAGAGCAAGTTAGATGACCTCTCCGAGAGCTCCCAGGCAGCAGGCCTCACAGTCAATGTAGCGAAAACACTGACAATTCCACCAACTTCACAGTAGCGGGACAACAAGTTGAGCAGGTAGACGCCTTTCAATATCTTGGTAGCCAAACAACGCCCGATGGTGTTACCAAGACTGATATAGCCACACGGATCAGGAAGGCCAGTGGTGCCTTTGCAGAACTGCGAAACATTTGGCGCTCAAACCAGATCACTCTACGTACAAAAACCCGAATCTTTAATTCAAACGTTAAATCCGTACTGCTGTATACCTGCGAAACGTGGTGCGTCTCAGCGGAGACAACGCAAAAACTGCAGGTATTCATTAACCGGTGCCTGCGATACATTATTCGTGCCTGGTGGCCTGATAATTGGATATCCAATGAGGAACTCCATCGCCGGTGTCATCAACGGCCGATAGCCACAGAAATTCGTGAACTTAGGTGGAAGTGGATCGGACACACCTTGAGGAAAGGAGCGAACGAGGATTGCAGAGAAGCACTCGACTGGAATCCACAAGGACAGCGTAGAAGAGGCAGACCCAGAGGCTCATGGCGCCGGAGCTTAGCCAACGACATCCGGGCTGTAGACGAGAACCTGTCCTGGCGACAGGTAAAAGCCATGGCGGGTAACCGTCAGTAGTGGAGATCTCTGATTTCATCCCTTTGTTTTGCCGGACCGGCGGACATGGACACATAAGTCAGTAAGTTCGTCGGAACTTGCACCTTTCCGGTTCTAGATCTTCTCGATCTCTGCCCCATCCCTGCCACTTTCACCGCTTTTATGGCGCGTAAAAAGCTGGAAAGTATCGAGATGAAATTATCAATTTAGTATAATACCGACGTCGTAAGTATCGATGGAATATATCAAAATATCGGCCTTCGAGTATCGATATCGCGGGTATCGATACGGTATCACCCAATACTACATTGAATTAATAAACACGTAGGAACGGTTCGGTCCGTACATTAAACGTGTTTGAGGTTTCATGTTATTTTTTTCGTTCATCGTGATTTGAGTACAATTGGCAGCGTGTCAAGAATTACGAGCTTTTAACATAAAACAATCCAGTGTACGATAAAACGCACAGAAATGCTTCAGCTTTGCATTGATACTGTAAACAAAAATAAAATGATAGAAAAGCTTGTTAAACTTGTGTCAGAGGAAGTGTCTAAGATCTTTTGTTTTATCTACACCCCTAAATATTCGCTAGTTTTTCGATTTAGTTTGTTAATTTGCTATGAGTAGTTTGAAAACTAACTTTTTCAACATAGAGACTAATCTACCAACAAAGCAAAGCCTTAGGCTTATACGTCTTCAAAGACTTGACCCTTCTTTATCGATTGATCTCAGCTGTCGGGAGGGGACCCTGATTACCGAAAGATCGGAGGTGGCTAGGCGTTGAAAACAACATTTCGATGCATTGTTGAATGATGAACAAGATGGAGCGGTCAGCAGAAATAGGTTAACGATTGAGGACGATGGACAAGCTGCTCCACGACTAAACTTTAAAGCGGCGTACGATTCAGTTATACGAAATGGGGTGTGGCAGATTATGCTTGAATATGGTTTTCCAACAGTTTTTGATAACATCAAGGGTAGCTAGTATCAGCAGTGCTACCCTTGATGGTTTAAAATCAAGCATCAAGATACCGGGTGAAACATCGGACTCGTTTGTGATGCTAGATGGTTTGAAGCAAAGGGACGGACTGCCGAATTTGCTGTTCAGCATTGCATTGGGAGGTGCTATACGAAGGGCAGGTGTGCAGAGAAGTGGTACCATTATCACGAAATCTCATATGCTCCTAAAGTTTGCGGACGTAGAGCTGTGGAAGAAGCGTATGCGCATCTTAAGGAGGAAGCTGAGAGGATAGGGCCTAACATAAATTCTACCAAAACAAAGTAAATAGTAGCTGGCAGAGAGCGGTGTTGGAACTGCGGTGGTGATAGATGGCGCTACTTTGAAGGTGGATGATTTTGTTTACCTTAGCACGTTAGTGACATGTGACAACGATGTGAGCCGTGAAGTAAAAAGGCGAATAGCGGCTGTCAAGAGAGCCTTCTACAGATTACGTAGCCAGCTGAGGTCCCATAGCCTGCAACTCCGTTCAAAACTCGCGCTCTATAAGACGCTAATTCACCCCGTGGTTCTCATCGGCCACAAAGTGTGGCCGTTGAAAGAGAGCCTTTAGCAGCCGAGAGCCGGGGTGGCTCTTGCCGTATCAAGAATTCCTCTTCATTGTACTCGTCGCCAATTCGTTGCGCGTCTCGACACACGCAAGTCGGTTTCAACTTGGTCGAGCCATCTAGTACGTTGGGCCCCTCCATTACTGGTGCCGGTGGGGTTCTTGAAGAGGACGGATTTCACTGCACAGTCGTGCGGCATCTTTGCGACGTGGCCGGCCCACCGTAGTCTCCCAACTTTCGCAAGGTCCATCTCTCCAAGCAGTGTCTGTAGCTCGTGATTCATACGTCTCCGCCACTCAACGCTTTTCGTTTGTACTCCGCCAAAAATAGTCCGTAACACCTTTTGTTCAAATACGGCTAGTGCAAGTGACTTTAGCATGGGTTTATTCTCAGGCCCCTCATTTACCCGTCCTTCATGCTGATTTCTATGTATTTACCCACTGAAGCCTCTTGACAGTGCTAAAGTCCCTCCTATAGTTAAGTGTACCGGTCAGAGGAACGAAGAAGTCCTCACCAGGGACGGCTATAATGTGGGATAATGTTGGCAGCGAGGAAGAAGTGGATAAAGTAGATCAAGCTTTGAACGCTCAAAATTTAATACGCATATTGCTCACTCAATAGCGATTATAGCAAAAAGGAATGCAGTGCAGGCCATACAGCAAACGCCCGGGCGATATTACAATAGATCAACTATACTGGTCGCAGTAATGAGTCCATACATGAAAAAAAATTAAGTCGGCTGTTAGAGCACAGAATACTTATATAAATTATAGGGCTAATACAGCGATCGTACTGACTCTATCGAACTGAGATTCGAACATACGACGACTGACTTGTATTGTGATTCACCAAAATGCAGCTCAAAGACAATCCCGCATGTCGCGGCATTTTGTTGGTTCAATTTCGAAATGTAACACTTGTTACTATTCTACGTAGTCGAATCTGCCATTTAATTTAAATTAGCAGATCATCTCCACCCCACTGGGTCCTGAGCTACTTGTCGCCAATTTCTCGAATTTTTCGCAAGTCAGCTGTCGAGGCATCTCACAGGTTGGGCCTCTGTATCAGCGTTGCACAAGTACAGATATTTGTGCATTCATAAATTTGGGACGCACCAATTATTTTAGTTCTTGTGAGTTCTGGAGCTACTAATGTTCCAGAATTTTAAAGTAATCCATAAACTATTTAAGTTTTATAAAAAATTAGATAGAGAAAATAAAATACTCCGGAGATTAAGGCAAGGTCCCAAATTTATGCGTGCACAAAAATCTGTACTTGTGGCAACGCTCGCTGCTCTGTATTCCTGGTGCGGCGAGAACCTTGAATAAAACAGCCTTCGCTACACAGTCGTTCGACATACTCGCAACGTAGCCGAATCCGCCCGACATGCGCCAGATCTACAGTGAGGATCTCTCCAAGTGGCCCCTGTAGTTCATGATCCTCATGAAAGACTTGTAACTGGATTTTTTGCGAATGGGCCCGCTTAAGGGAATAAAACAACGTTTAAACCCAGTAGCTTTATTTTATTTCGGTCTATTGTGAAACACCCCTCTTTTGTTTAGCAGTCGAAGGCGTTGGCAGAGCTATGAGGTTAGGGAGGGTCTGTAACGAAACAAAAGATCCCTAATAAAACACCCTAAATGGATGTATCCGGCCACCTTGCACAACTTCGGTACAGGCGTAGGCTTGGGTTACAAAACGGGGCAGATTCACCTTATTCACCAATCCCGTTGACTCAGGCAGCGCCGTAGCGCACAGCTGCCTAGACTGGCTCCCGCCAAGGGCGCTAGCTCTAGAGGGCGCCAAAAGCGGACTGAACAATCTCAGTAAGGCACACTCAAGTGTATCGAAGTACTGGATATAGGAAGTTGAACGAATCATGTATGACACTCTAATTTAAAAAAATAATAAAATTTAAAGGCATAATGATTTAGGAAACAAGGGGGCGCCAGATCGGGTCTTCGCCAAGGGCGCCGCAATGCTACGCTACGGCTCTGAACTCAGGACATCTCGCAATCGACACTGCTGGGTAATGCGGCTCTTTGATAACGGGATCTGTGGCCTTTCCCCATGGGTTCTTCTAGGTGGCTGGAGTAGTGGATGCGGTCAACGACGAGCAGTTTGGCGTTCCTTTAGTATTTTGGTACTCGCAGAACCTTGTATGAAAAGAACAGATAGATTTATTTCCGTACTTTAGGGTACGTCTTGAGTCGCTAACAGTCCACTTAAGAAGAAAGATCTCGGCGATGGCGTCTCCTTAGAATGGCGGGAAATTTCATTACTTATTTCCTTCCGGACTTGCCGCTCCTCCGCTTCTTGACTTGCCTCCGCTTCCAGTGATCCTAGTGATAGCTAGTGATAGTTTAGTCGATTTCCTTCTCTTGAAATCGTTACAGACGATCGAAACTGATCTTATATCTTGCGGATGGCAAAGAGGTGCACGAATAACGCAGATGTCGTCTGCCCCTGGAAGTGCACTAATCGAACTGTGGCGACATCAGGCAACTTTACCCTTAGACCACAATCAATCTGTACCACATACGCAAGCACTCAATCCGATCACACTACTCGGCACTCATCTCAATCATACTATATAGTGACACAATAGATACTTACCACAAAAAGTTGTACAAAGAATTTTAGTTTAATATAGACACTCGATCACGATAGTCGCCTCCGCGTTCAATCGTTACAGCGCTATCCGAAATCCATTTTGGGGAACAAACATACCCCCATATATTGGTGACCCCGACCGAACAGGTCAAAAATAGTTCCAAAACCGCGTAAAAGTTATCCGCGTACCGCGTTATAGAAAATTGTCCCGAAAAAACACCGTTTCGTACGAAAAAACCACGCCAAAGTGAAACCATTACCCAATGGCTACGGAAAATACACGTACGGAAGACACACGTACGGAAAACAATAGCCCTGTGAAAAGTGAAGATGGCGCGGGTAAAGAAACCGCCATCATTGCAAAAATTAACTACCCGGATTTCGACCCAGACGACATAGACACGTGGTTTCTATGTCTAGAAGCCGCGTTCAGCGTGAATTCAGTGAAAAACGACAAATTTAAGTTCAACGCTGTCATCGTTGCGCTCGGCTCGCGCGCCAAATTTGTACATACCGTCATCGCTAATTGCAACGCGTCTTCCAACAACGACAAGTATAAGACAATTAAAGCCGCTGTTATCGCTCATTTTCGGCCATCGGAGACACAGCAACTCACTAGCTTATTGTCCGGGATGATATTAGGCGATCAAAAACCCAGCGTACTTCTTTCGGAAATGAGACGCCTAGGAGGAGCTGGCTGCAGCGATAGCGTCCTATCCAATTTGTGGTTACGTGCATTACCAGATACCGTTCGCTCGATTATCGTTGCCATACCAACTGCATCTCTCGATGGACAAGCCAGCGTCGCTGATAAAATAATGGAAGCCCCAAGGAGTGACATCTCGGCAGTTAGTAGTGCCGAACCCGGATCATCCGTTTCAAGTTTGGAACAGCGCATAGAAGCTCTTTCCCGTAGGCTGGATGAAGTCTTGTCAGGCAGCTTCCGCGGCCGCGAACGAACCAGGGACCCATCTCGGCATCGTTCATCTAGCCGGCGCTCAGCAACACCATCGCAGCCCCGCACCCCGCGTAGATGGATTTGTTGGTTTCATTACCGCCACGGTGCCCAGGCCCGCAAGTGCGAAAAGCAGAAAGGAGATAACCCGAGCATCCCGTGTATTTTTTTCGACGGGAACATTCAGGTGTACACCCGACCGAGGGATTCATAGTCACCTTACCACCAGCGACACCACCTGTTGAACCAGTACAAAAGCCGACCAGAACCGAATTGAACCAACCCTCCAACATCCTACGTACACACGTTCATGACCACCACACATCTACGAAGTTCCTCATCGACACCGGTGCGGACATTTCGGTTATTCCACCCTCACTCCGAGAACAACTTCATGCATCAAATGGCGAAAAAGCTTTTTGCAGCTAACGGCAGCTCTATTAGGACATACGGCACTAAACGTTTGACTCTCGATATTGGACTTCGTCGGTCATTTGTTTGGATTTTTACCATCGCTGACGTCAAATCGCCGATCATCGGAGCAGACTTTTTGCGTCATTACGATTTGCTTGTAGATCTGCGGAGAAACAAGCTTATCGACAACACAACGAATTTTGAAATCAACGACATCCAGGTAGTTGCTGAACCAGCTATAACCACGTACAACGTCAATTCACCTTTCGCGAGTATCCTGAAGGAATTCAAGGACATCACTATCCTCGACATGAACCATCGACCAACAAGAACGCAAACCGTGCACCAGATAATCACAACAGGCCAGCCAGTGTTTTGTCGCCCCCGCCGGCTTCCCGTAGACAAGTTGAATGAAGCCAAAGCAGAATTTCGTTTTCTCATGGAGCAGGGAATATGCCAGCCTTCAAAAAGTTTCTGGGCCAGCCCGCTCCATATGGTCAAAAAACCAGACGGAAAATGGCGTCCGAACGGTGATTAAAGAAACCTCAACGTCATCACTGTTCCTGATCGCTATCCCGTCCCACATATACAGGACTTCTCTAGTATATTGCACGGTAAGACAATTTTTTCTTGTATTGATCTGCAACGTGCATATCATCAGATTCCCGTGGCACCGGAAGACATCTCGAAAACGGCTATTACGACGCCTTTCGGGTTGTTCGAGTTCAAATTCATGACGTTTGGTCTGCGGAACGCCGGTCAAACGTTGCAGAGACTTCTTCATGACATCTTGAGCGACCTGGACTACGTGTTTCCTTATGTCGACGATTTATGCATCGCATCGGAAAACATCGCCCAACATGAACAGCACCTGCGCGCAGTATTTCAACGACTTAGAGAGAACGGCCTCACGATCAACGTCGGCAAATGCCAGATTGCCTTACCTGAGGTCAATTTCCTGGGACACCTCATCACTTCAGCTGGCATCAAGCCCAAACCAGACAAAGTAGAGGCAATTTTGCGAATTCCTCGGCCTACTGTCTCCAAGGAACTGAAAAGGTTTTTGGGCAGCATAAACTTTTATCGGCGGTGCATTCCGAATGCCGCCGACAGTCAACAACTTCTGCAGTCCATGATTCCGGGAAACATCCGAAACGACCAGACACCGCTCACCTGGGATGATTCGACATATGCTGCCTTCGAAAAGTGTAAACTGGATTTAGCAAACGCCAGTATGTTGGCACACCCTTGTGCAAATGCTTCCCTTGCTTTGGAAGTCGACGCATCAGCCACGGCCGTCGGCGCAGTTCTGCACCAGTTCGTCGAAAAAGGACGTCAACCACTAGGATTTTTCTCCAGCAAATTAAGTGATTGCCTCCGGAAAGCCAGCACCTATGACAGAGAGTTGTACGCAATGTATGCAGCAGTTAAACATTTCAAGTATGCTTTGGATGCCCGTACCTTTTGCATTTACACCGATCAAAAACCTCTCGCCGCGGCCTTCCAACAACGTCCAGAAAAGGCCACTCCTACACAACAGCGTCGACTTGCTTTCATAAGTGAATATACAACCGATATTCGGCATGTGCCCGGTGAAGCGAATAAAGTAGCCGACATGCTGAGCCGCATCGAAGCGATCACCAACACCGATGACGTCATTGATTTCGAGCTTTTGGCCAAACACCAACAAGGTGATCCCGATCTTCAGTCATTCCTAGATGCACCACCGCTCAACACAGGAGTGAAACTGAAATCGCTAAAATCCCCACTCTGCCCGATTCCAATTTATTGTGATATTTCGACAAATTCAATCCGGCCATTTGTCCCGAAAGAGTTCCGTACACAGATTATTCGCAAACTACATTCTGCTTCTCATCCTGGTGTGCGGGCCACGACTCGTTTAGTCACCGATCGTTTCGTATGGCCATCGATCCGGCGTGACTGTAAAAATTTTGTTGTCCACTGCATACCTTGCCAAAAGTGTAAAGTTCAGCGTCACAATAAATCTCCAATCGTCCAAATTCGAACACCTGCAGAAAGATTCGCTCACATCCACATGGACCTGATCGGGCCGTTACCACCGTCCGACGGGAATGCATATTGCTTAACTATGGTTGACAAATTCACCCGTTGGCCAGAAATAGTTCCTATACCGAATATTACAGCAGCTACTGTGGCAAAGGCGTTTGTGAATGGCTGGGTCTCACGATTTGGAGTACCAGTCAATGTTACAACGGATCTCGGTAGGCAGTTTGAGTCCTGTCTATTCAACGAGTTGACCAGACTACTTGGAATCAACCACCTCAGAACAACCCCTTACCACCCTCAGGCGAACGGGCAAATCGAACGGACCCACCGTCAACTAAAAGCAGCGATCATGTGCCACAAAAATCCCAAGTGGACTGATTCACTACCTTTCGTTCTTCTAGGTATGAGGACAGCAATCAAAGAGGATATGCAAGCATCGCCAGCGGAGATCACTTTTGGCACATCACTACGTCTGCCAGGTGAGTTCTTTGCTGACAGTTATTCGACACAATCGGCTTCGGAAGTCGTAATCGAACTGAAGACTGCCATGGCAAAATTACGGCCGATACCCACAGCAAACCATTCCAAGGCAGCTACGTTCATCCAGAAGGAGTTAAGCCACTGCACCCATGTCTTCGTAAGAGTCGATGCAGTAAAACCTCCACTATCACCACCGTTCGTTGGACCATATCGTGTGTTACGGCGAAAACGAAAAGTGTTCATCATTGACATCAACGGCAAACGGTCACCGATTTCTATCGATCGGTTAAAAGCAACGTTCGTGCAGGCTGAAGAAGAATCACCGAAAAATAGTAACAGCATTACACCCCCAGTTGTTGTTGTCGAACCCGAGCCCTATCGCACCAGATCCGGACGTCGTGTAAGGATTCCCCGCGAATATTGGAAAAATTGAGGGGGAAGTACTGTGGCGACATCAGGCAACTTTACCCTTAGACCACAATCAATCTGTACCACATACGCAAGCATTCAATCCGATCACACTACTCGGCACTCATCTCGATTATACTATATAGTGACACAATAGGTACTTACCACAAAAAGTTGTACAAAGAATTTTAGTTTAATATAGACACTCGATCACGATAGTCGCCTCCGCATTCAATCGTTACAGCGCTATCCGAAATCCATTTTGGGGAACAAACGTACCCCCATAGAACCTTCCGTTTCGATACATGAGATACATGACACATTCCAGCGTTACGGGACACAATTAGCACCCATTGAATCGCCTCCTGTTTCACCATTCATTGGGGTCCTTAGCTTCTTATCCAACAACTGCCATCCCTACCTCCTCGTGGTAGGGGAACTGTGGGTAAGACGAACAGGTTAAGAAGAACAGCTAATATAATACAGAGAACTTATGATTTATAAAACCTAAATACAGTTTACTTCAGTTCAACATATTGTTTTCAAAAGGAGCTAGTGAAATATTTAACAAAAAATGGTTTTCAATGTGTATTTTGAGCTTTAAAAACGGTCTAAAAAAGTGAACTTTTTTAGTGCTGCGGGTGAAACGGACAATGTGTGGGGGTAAGATGGACAGGTATTGTGAATCGCCCCAACTAAGCGCATATTGTTATTTTTGAACCTTAACAAATTGAATACGTAAAATATGGTGGTGTAGCGTGCAAAAAATGAAGGGGGCAGTCCACCCCCTCCCACTAGAGGCAGCCAATAGAAAGTTGTTTGGCAGTGGCAATATGAACAAGCATTCCAAAAACTGTTTCATGCCTGGCTGCTGCTGATTTGTTTGAAGTTCACGTTTTCCGGTTAAATTTTCATTTATATGCTTGAGATATCACTAAGAAGCAAAATCAACAATTTTAATATAATATGTTCACTGACCATCTTACCCACACTAGCAGTTGTCCATTTCACCCCATCATTATACATTTTTTAAAAGCGTTCACAATTTTTCATACGCAAATGAAATTACGTATTATTTCAATGCAGACGTTACTTGAAAAGGTATTGAATCGAAATACTTCATGCTATGGGCAACATTTTAGAATTAAACCACTCAAAAAGCTTAATTCCGACGGAAAAAAAGTTACATCCAAACGCAGAATCATGTCCAATTTTTAGTTTTTTTGTACTTTATCAAAATTGGAAAGTTTTAAATGATGATTGAAACGCTCAGACATCATGAGATAGCAAGCTGGTTGGATTCCCATCAAAACATTTACGAATTTTAATGCTTAACCGGCAGAAACAACCACCTGTCCGTCTTACCCACACTGTTCGTCTTACCCACAGTTCCCCTACCAGTCGCAATACTAGCAACCTTAGCGGAGATCGGGTGACCAACTCCGGTCCCGATACCGACAGGGCAATAGGCACTCACGCGAACTCTGAGTATAGCAACGAGAATTAGCCTAGTCAGCTTTCAGGGTTAAGGGATTCCATGTCAGGGGAGGTTGTTGATAGCTTGAAAATTCCTCAACCAAGTGGACGGTTGTACCCCAGGTTAGGAGCGGCTCACGACAACGTGTGATCCGGGTTAGGAGGCTAAATTAAAAAATGTGTTGTCTCGGCGCTCACCTAAGATGGCAGCCCCAGCACGAGACTCGATTGCGTGTCCCTAGTAAGGCAACATACCTAAATTTAAAAATACTGAGAAAATTCGACCCGGAACATTTGGTATGGACAAAAGCGACGTTATAAGGACATGGAATGGCTGCGTGGTACCTGGCACTGTAGATCGCTGAATATTGTGGGTGGTGATGTGGTACTGCGTACTGCTCGATCAGTTCGAACCTCGAAAGTTCAGCATCGTGTCACTTCAGGAGATCTGTCGTAAAGACAAGACGGAATGGAATGGATTCATGGCGGTCAGGTCCAATTCAATCAGAGCGGTGGTGCGACCAACAAGCCGGAAAGGGGCTTTGTAGTGATGGGCCGAATGCAAGATTGCGTGATGGACTGGAAGGTGATCGACGAGAGGATGTGTATATTGTGGACAAAAGGTCGTTTCTTCAACCACGCCATCATAAAGGTGAACTGTTCTCATGACGATATCAACGACGTGAATGCGTAGTTGGAGGCACCGTACGACAGCTGCTCACCAATGGACATCAACGTCGTCGTCGGATATGAATGCCCAGATCGGCAGAGATGTGATCTGTAGACCGATGATTGGGTCCACAGCCAGCTCACCAACATGAACGATAACGGACAGCGATGCGTCAACTTTGCAACTTCCAGAGGCCTGATGATCAGAAGCACTTTTTTCTCCGCAGAGATATCAACAAAGCCATCTGGAGATCACCTGACCTACGAACATTGAATCATATCGACCAGATTCTCATCGGCTTTTCTTGAACGTCACCAACATACGGTCCGTACGGGTTGCAGATATCGCCTCGGATCATTACCTAGCAGTAGTACATGTGCGCCTAAAACTATCGACGGCCACGGTTCAACATTTGGCAATTAGACAAGTTGCCAAGAACTACACGCGCGTACTGGATGAAGCTTTATCTTCCTCTGTTAGATCCTTCGACCCTCGAAGACGGATCGGGAGGATACGGCCGGCCTTCAATGAGACCGTAACCGCGGGGCTACGTGAGGATTCCTCGAGCGCACTAAATTATTGGTTTAACGGGGAATGTCAACAACCGATGGAGAGGACGAAAAGATCTTGGAAAAACTATCTAAGCTTTGCCACGATGAAGAATTTGGCCAACGTACCAACGAGCGCGCAATGAGTTGACCACGATCCTGAGAAGGAAAAAGTGCCAGAAGGCAGATAGAGATTGTGAAGAGCTAGAACAACTCTTCCGGGATAATAAGACGTGCAAGTTCTTTTGAGAAGGTGAGCCAATCTCCTAAAGGATACACACCAAAGTCTGATATGCATAGGAACGAGGAGGGAAACATCGTCACAAACGAGCGCGAGGTGGTCGACACGTGGAACCAGTTTTTCTTTGGGCATCCCGACGGCAATATAACTGAAGGAGACAGAATGGAAGTTAACCTTGGAGTCATATTTTCGTGAATTTCAGGACAGCATACGACACAGTAGATAATGTACGAGAACGGTTTTCAAGGCAAACTGACGTGGCCGATCTCAGATACCTTTTGCTAGGTGCGTGTTTCGGGTGCACTCTCGAACCCTTTCGAATCACGTAGAGGATTGCGACAAGAGGCTAGACTGTGCTGTATGTTATTCAACATCGATATAGAAGATGTGATCTGGTGAGGGGACATCGAAATGAGAGGAACGATCTGAACGATGCAAAAGCAACCAACTTCTAGCATTCGTAGACGACCTCGACATCATTACTGGAAACCTTGGGACGGCGGATGCAATCTACACGAGATTAAAAACGGAGGCTAATAGGATTAGGTTACAAATCAGTGCATCGAAAACTATATATATGGTAGAAAAAAGCTCCAGAGAATACAAAGTTCGCCTTCCACGGACAGTGACTATTCATGGCGATGAACTGGAAGTGATTGATGAGTTCATATATTTGAGATCTCTGGTCACCACTGACAATAATATGAGTAATGGGATTCAACGACGCAATCAAGTTGGAAATCGAGTCTACTTTTCCCCCTACAAGAAGCTTCGATCAAGCAACATACGCCGCCGCACAAAGCTGAAGATAGTTCGAAATGCTGATCAGACCGGTAGTCTTCTGCGAAGTGAGACTGTAACTTTACTTACGGAAGACATATGTGCACCTGTCGTATTTGAACAACTTGAAGTCATTAGCGAATGAACTGTTTGGTCTCTTCAGTAAGAAATTGACGTCGTTAAAATAGGTGAGAAATAGCAGCGGATCTAGATGACTGCCCTGGGTAATACCGGATTGAACGAAAAAAGGTGTGCGAATTCCTCTTGTCGGACATTTTTATTCGATTGAATGATGGTTGTCAACCTACACCAATTAATGTGCATTCTTGGGCATAAATAGTTTAACTTGCGTGCAAGTTTCAAACAAATATTTTACCTTAATAGTAGCTTGTTAGACCGGTGTATTGTATATCTAGGAAATCAGCACTTCATGAGTTGTTCAACAAAAATGGTTTTCTTTTGACTAGCTTTTGCATTGAGCCTGATTTCCGACAACAAGGCAACTAGCAAACTTTTATTATCTGTTTCAGTGATTTCGGTGGAATTAGGAGAAAAATATTCCAATGTTATCCACTAAAGTAAATTATGGTTATACTTGGTTTAATTAAACTTATTTGAAACACGCGAAATTCGCTGAACAAATGTGCCATTGATTCCTATTTTTTTAAGTGATTAGAAAAATATTGAACATTAATGACATTACTTGTGTTGCCTTGATGCTTCTTTAATCGAAAATGTTAATTGACAATTGAGATAGTGTATCTTCTAGTGACTCTGCTTACAACTACATCAATGTGCTAATAAGTGTACTAACTTAATATGGTAAAAAAAATCAAATCTATACACAACGCAAACATTGTTTGTATCATTCCCACTGATAAGGCGTCATAACAACCGTTGCAATAGGAATCTTATCAGCGACGTATTACGGTGGCGTCCAAACGGACACGAATACCAATAAAAACAGAAATGGAAAGCACCCGTTTTCGAAAAAAAATAAAGCGAAAATGGACAGAGAAAGCTCAAAACAAAATGGGAAAGAGGAGCGTCGATAGACACGCGAACAACACAAGCAGCAAACATAATAAGACGACCAAAACGGAACGGTGCTAGATAGGGACAAGAAGAGAACTGTACACAGCAAAACACAAATCCAAAAGTCAACCACCCTGACCGGTCGTTCACCCGTCGCCATCAGCATCGTATTTTATCTCCTCCACTCTCTCTCGCCGCCCCGAACCGTATTATACAGTGTGGCGGGGCGATCTGGCGTGGCCTCATCGTTGTTTGTTGTTGCTGAAGCTTCAGGGTTTTTGTTTACGTACGCGTAGGGAACTGTTTCGCGCGTACGCGTACGAGACACTATCGGACCCGGAGAGCACGATAAGTTCGATTATGAATGTTTGATTAAGGACGTATTTGCCATCGAGAACAAAACAAATCGTTCGACAGCAAGAAGTACCGTACTTTGAAACGAGTCTAATAGTCGAAAATGACGGTTTGTTTATCATTGTTTTTAAAGTTATTTCAATCGGTTTGTGGTTAATCATTTTGTTTTGGACTCTTGAAAAAAAGCAATATTTACTTAATTGCATCTAATGTTTCTTCTTTTGAGACAAAAAACCATTTTTTGTGGTTATTACAGGATTTGCATTGATGAGTTTTTACCCTCTCTATATTGTCTGTCTCATTTAGTGATATTTTAATACTCTTGATTGAACACTCGACGCAAGAATTTCTTTTATGACTCACCACACACTGATAGTCAGCGTGAACGATAATCTGGAGATTTTCTAAATCACCTCCTCTCGAGTGCCACGCCCACTCTATCATCTGATACTGACGACATGCAGAATAACTGCACTTGATGGTTGTGCATTTGTTTTGAGTACGTTGTTCCACAATTTCTGCATCCTCTATACTATACATTGTAGTACCATGGTCTGTTTATTTTCGTCCGTGTGGACCGCAGAGAGGGTACAAACCTTCGACGATGGGAAGAAATTTACGGTTGAATAATGATAATAATATTCAAACAAATCACTTGCTGCGGCCGCTTCAATCATTACAGCGGCGACTATATAACGGGTTGAATGACAGGCAGGCGCGACGGGAACACTCGATGCGCGGGAAAGTTATTTCGGAAGAGAAAGAGCGCGAGAATGTTACCAGTATGCAAATGAAGAATAAAAATACAAAAACCGCAAAAATCGCTGACAAGATTATACGCAGTTATCAACGGGACGAAAATAATATGAAAGTAAGACAGAGAGAGAGGGGAAAAAACTACAAACGCAAACGTAAACAAAGTAGAAAGTATGTTGGAGATGGAATACAAAAAAAAAGAATTACAAAGTAGATCTAAATCATCTAACAGTGCGGGGCGACTTCCACATTTGGATAAATTGAGATGGTAATAATTCAATTGATAAGTGTGAAACATTACTACCAGCGCTAATTCTTAACTATTGAATAATTTGAATCTCAAGTTGAAATAATTATCTTTTTCTCAGTGAGCTCTTGTAGTCATAAACAATAATCCTGTTAATAGTCAGTCTAGTCGTATAACAAATATTCGACAATTTATCCAGTGAAATGCTATTTAGAAATATGTAGAAAAGGGAATATTCGCGCGATAATTTTTTTTCGGAATTATTCTGAATTCTTGTTTTTTAAAGATGATAACTCTTGAACGCATAGTTAGGATGTTGTGATCCCTCTTCGCCTCTTAATAGGCCTAACGCCTACGTAGCATAATTTCTCCATCTATTTTGGTCCATGGCAGCTGGATTCCAGTTCCACGGACACCCGGTGCTCGCCAGATATTGCTCCACCTGGTATTGCCACCTCGCTCGCTGTGTACCCTTTCCTCTTATTCCCACCAAACACCAACTCGTATATCAATGTACGAAAATAATCGTTATTGACTTTTAATAAATTCAGTATCGTAAATATAGCCTCATGAAATACACACAAGTTTATATTCTGTCGTATTTGACGATAGCAAGTGATTGAACTGCGACTTTCAGTACCGAATTGTATAGCATTATAAAACTAATCGCTTTGAGTCGGGTCTTATCGCATACAAAGATTTATAAATTTGAATTGTTAAAGTAGATTTTGTAGTACATACGTATATAGCCTCCAAATTAGTACGCACATGCTAGTTTTGTGCATCAGATACGATTTTTTAGGGTATATATACATATACACATAACTCATTTGTTACTCTGATTTGCGTACGAAAATGTTTGCTGGGTTCCCGTCCCGTCCGACAGCATATACTTCGTTTTAGACGTATTTATCTTCAACCCAATCTTCTCTGCTTCGCGTTTTATTCTGGCGCAGTGATTTTCCACCGCCCCAAATGTTCTGCCCACAGCATCCAGGCAAAGCATATAAATTGACTGGATTTACTGAAAATCGTGCCCCGTATTTCGATCGTCGTTCGTTTTATAGCACCTTGAAGCGTAACGTTGAATAACAGGTAGGAAAGACCATCTCCTTGTCAAAGTCCCCTGCGAGATTCCAATGAGTCCGACAATCCATCCGAAATTCTCACTCAGTACTGGATCATCACAGCACCATCCATCATAGCCATGGTAAGTCTAGTTAGTTTACCCGGAAAACCGTTTTCGTCCACAATTTTCCATAGCTCTTGTCAGTTTACACTATCATATGCGGCTTTGAAATCGATGAATAGGCGATGCGTTGGGACTCGGAATTCGCGGGGATCTGCCGCAGGGTGGATTTAGTCCGTTCTAGGCCAACCCTCCATAAAGCCTGCCTGATAACTTCCCACACATCCATTGGCTATTGGCGATAGTCGACGGAAGATGACTTGGGACAGCACTTTGTAGGTGGCATTCAGGACAGTGATCGCTCGGTAGTTCTCACAATCCAGCTTATCGCCTTTCTTGTAGATAAGGCAAATAACCCCTTCTTTCCATTCCTCCGGTAGCCATTCCGTATCCCAAATTTTCACAATCAGTTGATGCAAACAGCCAGCCAACTTGTCCGGACCCATTTTGATAAGTTCCGCACCAATGCCATCCTTTCCTGCTGCTTTGTTGTTCTTCAGCCGCTGGATGGCTTCTTTAACTTTCCTTGTCGATAGGGGTGGCGCAATTTCGTTGCTTGCTTCACCAATGTGGTCACTTCCTCCTCTGTCACGGTCTTCCGCCTGCATACCATTCAGGTGTTCATTGTACTGCTGCTTCCACTTTTCAATCACCGTGCGGTCGTCTGTCAAGATACCTTCATCTTTATTTCTGCACATTTCAGCCCGCAGCTCAAAACCTTTGCGAGATTCGTTGAGTCTCTGATAGAATTTCCGTGTGTCGTGAAAGCGGCACAGCTGCTCTAGTTCTTCGCACTCCTTCTTCTCCTGGTGGTACTTCTTCTCCTCGGGTCGTCAGGTTTGCTGTCTCTGCTTCTATTTGTATCGCTCCACATTCTGACGGATGGCTTTACGCAGCATTTGTACCCGCGCTGTGTTTTTCGCATCCAATATCTGCTGGCACTCCTCGTCAAAGCATTCGTTACATTGGTTCGGTGCCACACGGTATAGGACATTCTCCGCTGCACTGTTAATAGCTGTTTTCATGACAACCCAACAATCCTCAAGAGAGGCTTCGTCCAGCTCACCCTCATTCGGCAGTGCAGTTTCGATGGATAACGCGGGTACATCCGGTTGCTTCCGGATGTAGTGATACGAATCTATGTTAGCGCCCGGATAGGTTCTGAAGTCGGTAATGTCTGATAAGTGCCGACCATTCTACAGATCGTGGTACCGATGGGAGTGGTTATGCTGGCAGAAGGTACTACGTATGGTCATACTTTTAGAGGCGGCGAAGTCGACAAGTCTTAGGCCGTTTTCGTTCGTTTACGGGTGTTCGCTAAACCGTCCAATCACCGGTTTAAATTCAACCTCCTGACCAATCTGAGCATTATAGTGATGATTTTAACATCATGTCTTGGGTAGCGGTCGTATTCACGCTCCAACTGTGCGTAAAATTCATTTTTGTCATCATCGCCGCGAAGTTCATATTTGGTTCAAATTTAATTCCGTAGAACTTTCTTGCTGAACAACTAGACCCTACATTTGTAAACTGAACTTCATTCTCAATAAAGTACCATTAATATCTGTAGCAACTTAAAAGTTCTACATGCAGCTTGAAATTTCAACATGCAACTGATAGCTCGGATAAGGGTGTCTAAGGAAGGTTAACAAGCTTTATGTCTATGGATCTATAGCTTGCTAAGCAGCTTTACCTGTAATTAACCGAATTTCAAAGTTGCCTTAAGTTCACTGCATAGAGCGCTAAGCAGCTTCTAAAGAAACTTTGTCAAAAATATATAAAATAGCACTTTGAGTTCTGTTTTTAAACTTTTCTATTTTCTACCACCGCCTCTCCTAATTTCTGTAAAGCCGGTTCATGCGATTAAGATAGACCATTTAAAAAAACTCTAACTAACACCTATCGCTGCTGGATTTGAATCCGAGCGTTCCGCGTTGTAAGCCTATCCTGATGCATTGCGCCATCTCAGATGCTGCTAGTGACATGAATGTTGCCGATGAGTTGTTCTTGAGTGTAAGTTCGTTTCGGGGCTGTGGTAAATGAGAAATTAGCACATCGAGTAAAATCTTTGCAAATCGCATATTCCAGTGGTATGCATCGAAGTCACCGAAAGGAAGCACTCGAGTTCAAATCCCCGAGGTTTGGTTGGTGGTGTGTGGCAGCCACGTAGCCAGAAGGGGGGGCCCGGGGGCCCAATTTTGATTTTAACTGTTTTATGTGCATATATTTTCGTTTAGAACCACAATACATTAAATGTATTATAATATATTATAGTTATAACCAATAAGATATGCATATAATGTATTAGGAGCCAAGATAGGACTCCTGGCCCCCACCTCTGGCTACGTGGCTGGTGTGTGGTAAGTTACAATTAATCAATATTTATAAAAAATAGTCGATTATTCTTCTGATGATCTTTCATTAAATAAAATTTAGTTTAAATAGGAAATGTCATGAATCTACAAAACAGGATGAAGTGGGAAAATTCCCCCAATCTATTTTGTTTTTAAGTTTTGGAGTTTTTTTTAGCAGAACAGTGTTCTATATAGCAACTTAAGTGAACTTTTGGTTAACTTTCTAGTTCTGTTAGAAGTTGCTTTGTATCCCATTCAAAGTATAATCAACAAATATGAACTTGAAAGTACGGTTAATTGCCTAAAAATTAAGCTGAATAGAGTTCTATTCATGATCATTTCGTTGTCTGATTAAGCCAAAAAGTTCCCTTTTGTCGGTACTTTTGGTTACTTGGGCAAGCAACCAAAACTTCTAATTTCACTTAAGGAATAAACTTGGAAGTTCATATTTGGCTCAAATCTGGCTCCGCAGAACTTTCTTGCTGAACAACCAGACACTACGTCTGTAAACCGAACTTCATTCTCAATAAAGTGTCGTTAATATCTGTAGCAACCTGAAAGTTCAACAGGCAGCTTGAAAGTTCAACGTGGAACTTGAAAGTAGCTAAGAGTTTGGATAATGGTGTCTAAGGAAGGTTAATAAGCTTTATGTCTATGGATCTGTAGCTTGCTAAGCAGCTTTACCTGTAATTAATCGAGCTTCAAAGTTGCCTTGAGCTCGCTGCACACAGCGCTAAGCAGCTTCTAAAGAAACTTTGATATAAATTTATAAAATAGCACTTTAATACGTTCTATCTTTATACTTTTCTATTTTCTACCTCCGCCTCCTCCTAACTTATGTAAAGCCGCCTAAGTAACCAATAAGCAATACCATAAGCAGTAAATCAATCGCTTATTAGCATATCTGGCATTTAATACAGTATGGTGCTGTATATTAGCTTTTTGATTGCGAAACTGTTGTAAATTGGCATGCAAAATTCTATTTAAAACCTTCTTGTCGGTAATCAGCTGGTAACATAAATAAAAGGGTTAGCAGGAAAGTAGCCGTATATTTTGTCAAAGTAGCATTTAAATAGCAATTAAGGTGACTTAAATGCTTATTGCCTTGCAAGTAAATAGCATTGGTAATGCTTATTGGTTACCTAGGCGGCTCATGCGATTAATATAGACCTGAGAGAGAGTCGAGAAGACGGTCTTCTTTTTCTCATACTTTGATCGTTCTTATTTTTCCTTCTATGTTTGTCTTCATTTTCGGGCTGACTGTTCAAGCGCATGCGTGAACTCTACATTGGACGTGATAAGTGCGTGTCTTGCAGTGTCATTTTTTGGTGCTAGTTGGTCTATGGCAGTGATGGCCAAACTGCGGCCTTTCGTAAGAATTCGTGCGGCCCGCGGACTAATTTGAGGGATGGCGGACTTATGAATATTTTTTTTTGATGACACAAGGGTCACTCAGTTCAGTCGTAATACTTCGTGCATATTGCAGATCTGATTGCTTTCCAGTTTAAATCTTGTGGAGATTCTTAAAAATCGGTTTTTGCAGATGCTTATTTTCGATTTTGTTATGCGCAAGAATGACCAGAGGTCATTGCGGCCCGCGGAATCATGGGTAGATCTGATTTGGCCCGCACCACGCCTATGCCTGGGCACCACTGGTCTATGGGTACGTCAGATTTTGCAAAAATACTGTATGAAACATGCGATGAATCGGAAGCGCATAGTTTGTTGCATGTAAAATGAGTACTATCGTGAGAAATTCGAAAGTATGTTTAGCGTAGAATATTATCAAATGTTTTATTTTAGTTAGCTGCTAAATTAAAACGCAAAACATAAGACCAATTTAATTTCTTTTTTGTGTTTTCCTAAAGAACTACAAGCCGAAAACTTGCATGAGTTACCAATACTTTTCCATTTCTGATCAATAATAACGACTGGCTGCAGTTGAAAGATCGAACTGGCTGCATTTGACGTTGGATTTTTTCCTATTCGCGAATCTCTCTCTGCTATAGACCTTTTAAAAAAACTCTAACTAACACCTTACCGCAACTGGATTTGAATCCGAGTGTTCTGCGTTGCAAGCATATCCTAATGCATTGCGCCATCTTTGACACCGCTAGTGACATGAATTTTGCCGATGAGTTGTTCTTGGGTATAAGTTCGTTTCGGGGCTGTGGTAAATGAGAAATTAACCATCGAGTAAAATCAGTGCAAATCGCCTATTCCGGTGGTATACGTCTAAGTCGCCGAAAGGGAGTACTTGAGTTCAAATTTCCAAGGTTTCTTCAGTGGTTGGGGGTGTGTGGTAAGTTACAATATATTAATATTTTTTTTTAAAAACCAGTCGATTATTCTTCTGATGATCTTTCATTAAATAAAACAATTGATATTGTTAACCGAAATTAAAAGCCTTAGTTTTAAATGGGAAATGCCATGAATCTACAAAACAGGAAAATGTGGTAAAATTCCTCCAACTTTTTTTTATTTTTAAGATTATTTGAGTTTCTTTTTGAGCTAAACAAAAAGAACAGTTCTATATAGCGACTTAAGTGAACTTTTTGCGAACTTTCAAGTTCTGTTAGAAGTTGCTTTGTATTCCCTTCGAAGTTTAATCATCAAATACGCACTTGAAAGTACGGTTAATTACTTAAAAATTATGTTGAATAGAGTTCTATTCATGATCATTCCGTTGGTTGATTAAGCTAAAAAATCGCCTATTATCAGAACTTTTGGTTACTTGGGTGGGTAGCCAGCCGTTCACCAGCATAGAATGTTGTGATATTAATATCCAAAATGTCAAGAAATCTGTTTTGAACTAATTTTTCATATTGTGCCTCTTTCAAGATACAGTGCTTTTCAGCAAGCAATCCGACCAAATGTTGGTGATTTGGCAAGGCATGTGTAGTTGAGGAAAGAAAACAAAGGCTTTCAACGCTGGACTATGGACTGTGAATGGACAATTTTACAAGGAGAAGTGCCTTCAGAAGATAATTTTGCCATTCGTTTACACCATCACTATCACATGATGCCCATAAAGTTCTGGCCCGAATTAGCCACAGGCTTCATTTTCGGTTTTTACTCAGTAGTTGCTTATTTGACTACAGCGCCTCAACGAAACTGAATTCGGAAAAGTAGTGTAAAGGGCAATTGTAGAGTTAAATATTATTCACAATATTGTTGAAGACAGTACAGTTTTATCTTTTGTATTTGCGGCGCTATGGGGCTGCTACCCCGTTGGTAGCAAAAAGAGCGCTTATTTGGCTACCAACGGGGTAGCAGCCCCTTAGCGCCGTAAATACCAAAGATAAAACTATACTGTCATCAACAATATTGTAAATAATATTTAATTCTTCAATTGCCCTTTACAAATACACTACTTTTTCGAATTTAATTTCGTTGATGCGCTGTAGTCAAATGAGCATCAACTGAGCAAAAAACCGAAAATGAAGCCTGCTTAGCCAGCGGCCATTACAGCTGGGATGTCGTAAAATAGTAGAAGCAGCATAATATTAATTTTATTAAAAAAAAAGTTTGAATCTCCCAAGATTGCCCAGATTTTCATCCCACCGGCAAATATTAGGCAATTGTCATGTGTAAATTGAATAGGTTTTTAAGCACCATCTGATAAGGAAAAGTTGTGGAAAAAGATGGCAGATACGATTGATAATCTCACTGCGCAGAGACTGACTTTAATATATTTTTTAATTTAATTTAATTTAATTCTTTATTTCCTTATGCAGAAATTGGATTTTTTGCGGTCAAATTCGAAATGGAACAGACTGTATACTCAGAAAACTGCGTTTAATTACACCGTTCCGAGCGATGCGTGATTCTGAGTTATTTCAAAGATCGGCTCATCGAGCTGTATAGAATGAGCAACCGATTAGAAATGTGCTGTAGGCATTCCAATGAAGTTTATCGTAAGTTCTATTTCAGTCTGATAAAATATGTATATAGGGTATGTTGCTACATCGTCGTAATTGCCTATTCCCGTCCTATCCAACACAAATTATTAAAAATATCAGCATTTTTATGACACATAATGCAAAACTAGTTATTCCCTAATATTTTAGTTAGTTGTCTATCATACGCAATCAATCAAAGTGAGCTGAGATCTATTTAAATGCTTTTTATCATTAAAGAAATCCTACCAGGCAAATTTCCTACGTTTTTTCGTGCGACGAAGAAGACAATGTCGACTAATCATTCATAAATGAAAATAACTCACGCAAGGCATTGTCGTTATTCTACAGCCAGAAAAACTTGCCTGACCTGCAGAAATTTTGTAGAATAACATTTGTCATGCCGTCCTACACAAATACATGCACGTAAGCTTCGTAAACATTGTTGTGATTTTTAGTTCGGACGATGAAAAATTTTGTTGGACGGATTTTTAAACGGTACGACGAATTTTAGCAATAAAGTCAGTTGCGTAATTTCAATAATATGCTTTAATAGTCGCTTTTCAGTTATTTCAAAGTTCACGGATCGGAAGGTAAGTGTGTTTTAGTCAAGCCAGTACAAGAACTTTTGGAGTATTCACTAAATCCATGATCCAGCAAATGATGAAAATTAAAATGGCTTTCCTTATTACGACGGGAATTAGAAAAAGACCCTTGGTTAAGAGTTAGTATATGAGTGATACGTCAGTGCGATGTTTTTATGTCGAAGATTAATTGATAAACTAATCAAATTAGATTATGACTATGATAAATAGTGCAAAGCACGAATATTTCAGCGCAGAAAAAAACTTTTTGAAAGGTAACAGTTCATCTCTTCTCCGTACGAAAAGTAACGCCTATCAGTACGTGGAAAGGGGAGAAATCACAAAGATTATGTTTTGTTGTCATTCAACACATTGTGTATAGTTCGAAAATCGTCGCTCCACAGTCATGAAAACAAAGAAAACCTGCACTTTGCTTGGTTGATGTTGTTATTGTTTGGGGCAGTCATTTGAAAGCGCCTTGTAGAGTATTTTTTTATTCAAACAAACACAGACGCAGGTAGGAACTGCCATTTATATCTCGCCTGGTGATAATTGGTGCAGATAATCGATCGATGCACGATGGTTCATTGCCCAGACCAGTGAAAACATCAGTAGCATCATGACGTAGAACTGTAAGTACGTACGAGAGAAAAAACGAGCCGCACGGACTTGAAACGAAACAGAGCGCAAATATGCGAACTGATTGAGGTCGAATGCAATATATTTGCACTTTTTTTATATTTTTAACCTCCGCTGAGTGAAATTCACGTTATTTACGACCAAGTGGTCGTGCACGGTACTCGGCTGCACGGTGCGAAATTCCAATCTGAATTCATTTTCATTTATTTTTTGCTAAGACTATGTTTCCTTCCTAGTTTACTAGGAAACGATGCAATTGCACAAACGAGTTAAAAAGGGGAAAGTTTCTACAAAGTTTATGGATTTAATTGTTTGAAGGGAACTCTATTCAGCACCATGAAATATAAAATTTCCAATAATCAACTGCGGTAAAGGAAGCAGTTCTATTGCTATAATGAGCGGTAGCTGCCTAAGTTGTACCGTGCAAAGCAAAACCTTGGGCTTAAATGTCATTTCTAATACTTGACCCTTCTTTATCGACAGACTGCACAGCCGGGTATTAGAGTACAGGACAGTTACGGGGTTAGTGCAACAATCCTACTGACTCTATCTAGCAGCACCGCCTAACCGAGATTCGGACATACGACGACTGGCTTGTTAGACCAGCATCGTACCTCGAAACTAACTAAGTGGTTGTACTGTGTAGTTGAAAACTTGTTTTTCAAGAATGAGTCGTGTTTATATAAAGCTGGAGTCATTTAGTATCTGGACTCACTGTTTATTTTACTGCAGCGCTCCTGGTGGTCGGATTTCCAACGCCCAGTGGATCTTCTAAAACGGCACACTCCGCACTGAAGCAGGCCCCCAACAGTCAAACTCGTTTCGGTGAGCACATTGCCCACTTGGTTAACGCGACCAGGCGCATATTTGCGATAGGCTGGCGTAAAGGTTTGTATAGAGTTGATACAATCGTTTTTGTTTCAGGCGTTTCTGGTCTATTATACAGAGAAACGAACGGAGCAGAAAGTGTCAATACACATGCCAGAATAATCTACTACCGATGAGTGGCAACTAATTGTGGAATTTTTTCGCGGGCCTTATGCTCAACAACAAACGAGATCAGAGCGAAATGAGAATATATATGTGTTAGCTCTCTCTCTCTCTCTCTCTCTCTCTCTCTCTCTCTCTCTCTCTCTCTCTCTCTCTCTCTCTCTCTCTCTCTCTCTCTCTCTCTCTCTCTATCTATCTATCTCTCTATCTATCTCTCTCTCTCTCCTCTTTTTGTTCATACTTTTTGTTTTGTTTATGCTTGCCCAGTTTTGATAAAAAATGACGTAAAAACAAAAAGCATTTTGGGATTTCAATTTCTACGAATTGCAACAGAAATCTCGGCAAAAAGTATACGGTACAACATCTAAAAGGCGAATATGTTGCGGCTTCGACTGTTTACCATATCCTAAGATGCTCAACAACTATTCGCAAGCAAGGTAGTGGAAGACCAGTCAAAATTATGGACGCAGAGGGACATCGTTCTCTTTCTCGTTTCTTCAACAACAAGCCCTCAAGGTCAACAAGGCCAAAAAGATTTGGCTATCAATTAAGATGCACCAGGCGCATGTTTGAAGAAAATTTTGATCCCGTTTCTACAAAAGCATCATGCAGATGGACAATACATGTTTTGGCCGGATAGAGCATCATCACATTACGCCTAAAAACGCAATCGTTACTGAATATTCATTCGAGCCTATTTTTACCCAAAAGCCACAACCCGAAAAATCTGGCTCAGTGCGCCCAATCGAAGATTTCTTCGTGATTTTGAGTTCCTTGGTGTACAAAAATAACTGGAGAGCCACGAATTGCAAACAGTGGATTGGTAGAATCAAGCGATGCATTCGCAAAGTTGACATGACGGTTGTACAACGCTCCTGCTTCGACGTCAAACGAAAGCTTCGCCGAACAGTCGATTACGGACCGTTTTTAAATGTACACTAATTGATTTTCTATAATGGATAATGCATCTTTAATTTCGGTAAATCAGATCTTCTTCATGTATCTTTGTCTCTTTTTGACAGCTTGAGAAAAAAATTCCAAAATTTTAGTTGCCACCCGTTAGAAAAATTGCATTCGATTGCTTCATATTGAAATTAGCAAAAAAATTCTGTTCATTTAGACAGCATAAATAAAATGTAAACTAAGCTTACTTTTGTGAGGTAAACTTGGTAAATTTTAGTTTCATGATCATGAAAGAATATAATTATTTTTTCAATATCTTCATAACTAACAACTAATGTAGCCAAGTTCGTTAAATTAATAATCGCAAATTTCAATTTGTTTACGATGACGTATGAGCTAGAGGTGTGCGCCGGTCAGATTATCGGCGGCGGAGGCGCAAGAATCATTTTTATTTGGCGGCGACGGCGTGACGCCGTTCGTTACTATCGGCGGCGGCGTGCATCGGTGTGCGAGTAATTTACACTGTTAAATTACCGCATTTCGTATAAGTTTAAGCAAAATCTTTTTAAAAATCGAACTAAAGTTGACAAGTAAAACAAATCTTAATAATGCTTATTTTGTGAATGATTTTTAATGACCCTTAAATCTTTGAATAATTTTTTATTTGTATGTTTGCGAATACGCGATATGGTAGACACTAATACGTAAAAGGCAGGGATGATTGGTATAGGGGTACGTATCCTTCGATTTTATGCTGTACATATGAACATGCGATTGCTGTTGATCGAATTTAAATTTCAGTTTTCTGCCAATGCGTTTTTTTTAAATTAAGGGATATTACATGCATTGCGTATAATAGACGGCGCCTAAAACTAGGCGGTGAAATCGGCAATGTTGCAAATCGAGCAAGACGTAAAGTATGCCCAAGCGAGCGAGTATAAGCAGCATCCGGCGTTTACTCTACTGACGCAAGCGTCCGACCACCGATGCTGCGTGCATACATCCTGCTACCTACTTACTAGCGAGCGCACAGCCTCGAAATGTCTTTCTGCACAGCCCGCTCACAAACCCTACAACTTGTGAGAAGTCAACAGCCCGTGCGGGTTAGCGGCATACTAGGAAATATGGCTACTTATTTTCAGTGTTGGGTACCGATAATTCGCTAACCGACCAATCGAGGTACGCTAGTTATACTTTATAATTTATACTCAGACTAGCCGTATTGTTGCTGGTCCATAATTGCAAATAAAGTGCCGCTGTTTATTTTGAAATTAATAAACTGTAAAGCATTTTATCCGTTATAATAGGGTTTGATCTTAGTTAAATTAAGAAAAGTCGTGTAATATATACAAATTTGTAATAAGTTGTACAGTGATAGATTACAATGCAAGTTGTTGCGATATGTTCAAATATAGACAGTGTTAACAATCACTGTTTGCAGTTTGCGATTAGTGATTAGCGAAGTTTCCACGTTTCCACGGAATTAGCGAATTAGCGGTGCCCAACACTGCTTATTTTGCATTTTTTTTCTTTTTTGTTCACCTTACGTCCTCACTTGCACACGCGGATAAGAATGCGAGCCCTCGCGAATGATCGGTGTAAGCTGCTTGGATTGCAATGACGAGCGAGAGCGGCGATTGTGGTCGATAGCTAAATACACACTCGCAAAAACTTGTCGCAGTGCATGAAAAAATAAGAGCGAGAGTCCGTAGGAGATACTCAGGCCGGCGTGTTCGTTAGAATTAAAATGCGCGTGTGAGAAAATTAGACCACACGAGTGCGGTCTTGCAACATTGCAAATCAGTATGGGGGTAAGACCGGCACCTAATTTTGGCACCAGTCAGTTTACAGCCACGAAATGAAAACCAATACTAGCTCTCACCTTACCGCGTTTTCTCCTCACTCTAAAAATTTTATTACTTTCTTCTACCGTTCCTTCGTCAATTGTAAAAGAATTACAGTTTCAAAAAATATTCTTTTTCCTTTTTCTCAAGCTGTGATTAGTTTACAAAGCTCAAAAATTATAAAAGTCGTTGCCAAGCTTCTTCCAATAAAACCAAAAAAAATTTTAATACGGTGTGTAGTTTCTGAGAGAAATGTACATAAAGCTTGAAAATCGTGATTTTACAGGAGCGGCGTTTTATTCCAGCGAGGTTGTTCCACGCCGCAGTGGAATGCTTATGTGTTCGATCGTTTTTCGGTCACTTCCCGTGGTCTGATCATTACAAAATTAGTATCAAAATCAACGAAAAAGACTGCAGAATCAAAATCTGAAATAAAAAATTTGACTTTTTCAAAAATTTTGGACGCTTATGTCTCTTTAAAAAGAAATGAACACCGGGAAGCAAGACAGAAGTTTGACAGAAAACGTCATGCTAAAGTTCGTTTACGTTAGGTTTTTCGATTCGTACTCAGTGGTAACATGGTAACACTCAGGGCACAGCAACACGGCAGTTCAATTGAATCTAAATTAAAGGTACATTGTAAGAATGAATTCACAAAACGGGTTCACTATGTGCTGTCAACATGTTGACCCGCATTTTTGTCAATGTTGGACTATATCGTCGGCGTGGGTAAATGGCTTTGGCGGCGTGGGAAAAAGTACCTAGGCGGCTCGCCGGTTCTAAATCATCGGCGGCGGCGCACACCTCTTGTAGGAACATCGTTCACAAATTCATTTAAAAGAATTGTTGAACTTTAAAGTGGTAGAATTAAATAAGAAACTTTGCTTTGGCCAACAATAAGTTAATCGAATTATTTTGTATTTAGTAAATAACAGGACAATCATGCAACTTAATATGATTAGTGTCGAATTTTTTATGCTCTCGCTGAAGAGTAACAACGAATGAAGAAAACCAACGCGCACATAATTATTCACCGAAGAAAAGTGGGCCAATAAATCATTCCACATCCAGTAGGTAGGTATGAGTGTTTCTATGCTTTCACACTTGTATCCACCGTTGTTTATTTGCGATCCACCTACCTACCGTGTTTCGTGCAAAAAAAAATGTTCATATCCCAGATGGATTGAAATGAGATCGAGTACAATCCCATTTGCATAGCGGCCTAATGCTCACGGAAAAAGTGCAGTGTGCAAAAAACAACCTAACATAATCCTACAGAAAAATATGCTCAACGCGACGCCTCCCACTTGGGTTGTTTATGTCTTGCCCCGTGCATTCGCTGGCTGACACGTAGCATGAAGAGAAGGGATTGTCACTAGAAGTTCTGCGCTTTTTTTTTCTCTCTTCGACGATCGTTTCGTAAACAAGCAAATTAACCAACGTAGACTCCATCAGTTTCACCAAGTACAGTACTAGGGATGCCAAACCATGACCATACAGCAATAAATTTACACTCCCAGTTTGTGGGTCGATGAGGTGTGGTGAAAGTGTGCGATGACGGCAGCAAGGCGTTGCGATGGTATGCCATATCAAAGATCCGTACTGATAGCGGTTGTATTGCTATAGTAGTTTTTGTCGTCGAACGTCGCCAGTCTTTGTATTGTAGTGTACACACTAGGAGGGCTCACGCGGTTGATTCATGCTGATGGTCATTTGTGATTGGTGCTATCAGTTTAGACGTTTTTATAGGATTTTAACATTTATGTCCTTTTTAGTATGGTATCAATCTGTCACCGTGTTGCGGAATCGGGTTCGCTACGTTGAACCATTCTAGCATCCGCATGACCTCCTTTTGGAAGCTCTGTACCCCTATCGTTCGGAGTCAGCAGCCTCTCGCCGAGCGGAATGCCGGTATCTTTGCCAAAACAAAAAAGTTGCCCAGATGTGCGTTATTCTCACCGCTACGTCGGCAGCGTGGCCGTCGTCATGAGCGAACACACGCGAATCTTCTTCGTGTTTGTTTTGCTTTCAAGCGCTGATCGTACAGCCAGCGAGCGACCGAAAAACGGCGGCGTGGCGTCCAAACAGCCTTCGACTGTATACGTACAGCGTCGTCACAGAATTTGAATTTTCGACCGTTGAAGCAGAAAGCCAAGCGGGCTTCGCTTGGTTTGGAGCGTCAGTCTCCGCTCGCATCGGCTGCTCCATTACTCCAGTCAGTCCAGCAGCCCACAACCTTTCGTCGTCTCTTTGCTCTCCTCTGCAGCGGTGGAACGCGCATCAGATATACGTGAGTCCAAAATAACACACAAGAAGTGTGGACTGGACACGGGCGCGGACAGGCTAGCGGGGGTCAATTTGGGGGTTTAGGGCTTTTTGATTGTCGAGTAAAAACGGTCAGCGCATTATGATGTTTTGGATGATTTTTATTTCGAACGTGTTCTGATTACTGATGATGAATTGAGTAGTTTTGATGACCGTCTTGTAAATTTTACCAGCAAAGTACAAATTCTCTATTCAAATATTTATGGAAATTTATTTTGTTCTCTTTAATCTCAGCTCAAGGACTTTGTCAGATGCCACATATTTATAAATATACGAAGAAAATTTCAATAAGCGCAAATTTGAGCTATTGAGTGAGTTTAATGCCAATTTTTAAGCAACAGTCCAATTTTAAAAATGCTCTACCGTAAGAGAATTAATGAATTCAATAGTTCCCAACAATCTCGGTTGGTTGGTAAATGGCTGGATAATGTGTAACATCGGTGCCTTGCGCACTGGGCATCAATTAAACCCTACGCTGGTTTATAGTCTCTTATCGAGCAACTCCTATTCCTACCTCCTCGTGGTACCAAGCGGGATACGAGCAACCTTGGTGGAGATCGGGTAACCAACCTCAGTGGAAACCAAGGTCGTATGCTAACTGGTAAGTTTGGCACACTCTTTTCTGTTCTATTTTGCTCAAAAAGCAAAATCGAAGCGAAGAGAGCGTGCTGAGCCTGCTAACAGTGAAGGAGGGCGATACTGTGAAGTTGCTAATGGGTCTTGCAAACCCCAAAGCAACGAACGATTTTAGTACTAACTCGGACCGGAACAATCGGAAAACGGAGTAATGATTGGAAATTGGGTACACGGAACTGTCGGTCTGTAAATTTTCTCGGAAGTACCCACTTGCTTTCTGAAGAAGTGAGGAGCTGTAACCTTGATAACACAAGATCGTAAGATCACAAGAAAGTTCACATTAAGTCGTATGCATGTCAACATTACGTTGGAATTGCATAATGATTAGAGTATGTCAAAACAAAGTGAGCAATAAGTGGTTTTGCAGTCGGCCGTCCAATTTTGAAATGTGAATTATAAAGCAGAGATGATTGTCACAGCCGTATATGCGAGCTGAGGATTGGAGGCCGTTTCTTCAACATTAGCATTATCAACGTTCTCAACCCACACTTAGGAAGTGTTGAGGACGATAGGGATTCTTTATACGCGCGCTTGAGCGTGATGCGACTTCTGCCTAAGACATGACGTCAAAATCGTTATTGAAGACCTCAACGCTCAGTTGAGGTTATTGGAAAGTTCAGCGCACAACGATGGTAAATGGTTAGATAATGCGTAAAACAGACCCCATTGTGGTCCCTAGCCTCTTATCTAGCAACTCCTACCCCTACCTCCACGTGGTACAAGCCGGAATACGAGCAACCTTAGCGGAGTTCGGGTAACCAACCCCGATGGAAACTAAGGTCGTATACTAACAGGGGAGGAGGCACAGTGTTGTCTCGATACTGTAAGATGGCAGCCCCATCCCGAGACTCGGTAGCGTAAGCCCTAGTACGGCTACCTACCTAAACCCAACAAACTAACAACAAGAGTCAAGAAATATCTTCTCGGAGCATTCGGCATAGACCAAGGCGACGAAATAAGGACATGGAATGGAGACTTGGTACCTGGAACTGTAGATCGCTGAATTTCGTTGATGGCGACAGGGTGCCATCAACGACAGGGTGCAACTCGATCAGTTAGAACCCCGAAAGTTTGGCATCGTATCACTGCAGGAGATCTGCCGCAAAGGCGGCGAGAAGGTGTGGAGGATCCGTGGCGGCAAAGCCAAATTTATCCAGAGTGGTGGAGCGACCAACGAGCTGGGAACGGGCTTTGTAGTATTAGGCAAAATGCAGGGTCGCGTAATGGACTGGAAAGCGATCAACGAGAGGATGTGCGTGTTGAGGATAAAAGCCCGTTTCTTCAACTACAGGCAACGTACGACAGCTGCTCACCACGGGACATCAAGATCGTCATTGGGGATATGAACGCCCAAATCGGCAGGGAAGCAATGTGTAGACCGGTGATCGGGCCCCAAAGCCTGCACACCGACACGAACGATAACGACCAGCGATGCATCAACTTTGCGGCTTCCCGAGGCTTGGTGATCAAAAGCACCTTCTTTCCCCACAAAGATATCCACAAGGCCTGGAGATCACCTGACCAACGAACCTCGAAGCAAATCGACCATATTCTCATCGAGGGCCGGTTTTTCTCGAACATCACCAACGTACGCTTGCTACGGAGTACGGATAAACGTGCGCTCAAAACTATCGACGGTTTATACCACGCGACAAAGTCGCCCTCCTCGTCTAAACATTCGGCAACTAAACAACCTGCGAAAACTACGCACGTGTACTGGATGAAGCTCTGCCTTCCTATCTGGAGCTAGATGCTTCGACCCTTGAAAACGGATGGAGCAGGATACGCTCGGCCGTCATCGAGGCCGCAACCGCGGTGCTAGGTGTGGAAACCTCAAATGCATGAAATGATTGGTTTTCCGGGAATGCCAAGATGCGATAGAGAGGAAAAAAGAGCTTGGGAAAACCATCTGAGCATATCCACGAGAGAGAATTTGGCCAACTAACGACGAGCGAGGAATGAGTTGACCACGATCCTGAGGAGGAAAAAGCTCCAGAAGGAGGACAGAGATCGTGCGGAGCTAGAACAACTATTCCGGGCTAATGACACCCGCAAGTTTTACGAGAAGGCGAACCAAAGACCCACACACCTAAACCTGACATGTGTAGGGACGAGGAAGGGGATCTTATCACAAACGAGCGCGAGGTGGTCGACAGGTGGAAGCAGTTCTTCGATGTGCACCTCAACGGCAATAGAGCAGCAGAAGACGCAATGGAAGTTAACTTCGGAGTACCTACAAACGACAACAGCATACCGGCTCCCGATCTCGAAGAGATCCGGCGAGAAATCGGTCTGCTGAAGAATAATAGAGCCGCCGGAAAGGCCCGACTCCCGGCAGAACTCTACCAAAATGGCCAAGAATCGCTAGCAATGGCACTTCACTGGCTGATTTCAAGGATTTGGGAAGAAGAAAAACTACCGGAGGACTGGATGGAAGGTGTAGTCTGTCCCATCTACAAAAAGGGCGACCGGCTAGACTGCTGTAGCTACAGCGGCATTACGCTGGTCAACGCCGCCTACAAGGTGCTCTCCCGGATTTTGTTGCGTTGTCTATCCCCAACAGCAAGAGAATTCGTAGGCAGTATCAGGCGGGCTTTATGGGGGCGCGTGCTACTACGGATCAAATTTTTGCTCTCCGACAAATCCTGCAGTAATGTCGAGAGTACAACGTGCCCACGCATCATATTTTCGTGGATTTCAGAGCAGCATACGATACCGTTGAACGCGAACAGCTATAGCAGATAATGCACGAGTACGGGTTTCCGGAAAATCTGACGCGGCTGATCAAAGCCACTCTGGAACGAGTGATGTGCTACGTGCGCGTTTCGGGGACACTCTCAAGTCCTTTCGAATCGCGCAGAGGGCTACGGCAAGGGGATGGACTGTCCTGTACTTATTCAATATCGCTATTGAAGGTGTCATCCGGCGAGCGGGCATCGAAACGAGAGGAACGATCTTCAGCCAGAGTAATCAACTCCTAGCCTTTGCAGACGACCTCGACATCATTACTAGAAACCGTGGGACGGCGGAGGCAATCTACGCCAGACTAAAAACGGAGGCTAGGAGGATAAGGTAACAAATTAATGCGTTGAAAACCAGATATATGGTAAAAAGAGACTCCCGAGAAAGTAACGTTTGCCTCCCACAGACAGTGGCTATTGCCGGTGATGAACTTTAAGTGGCTGATAAGTTCGTATATTTGGGATCTCTGCACACCGCCGACAATAATACGAGTAAGGAGGTCCAACGACGCATTCAAGCTGGAAATCGAGCCTACTTTTCCCTCCGCAAGACGCTTGGATCTAGGATCATACGCCGTCGCACAAAGGTGACGATGTACAAAACGCTAATAAGATCGGTAGTCCTTTACGGACTTGAGACAGTAACTTTGTTTACGGAAGACATACATGCACTTGCCGTTTTTGAACGCAAGGTGCTGCGGACTATTTTTGGAAACGGAAAGCAAAGAGTGACGGAGAGGTATGAATCACGAGCTACAGGCACTGCTTCGAGAGATTCCCATCATACACCTGGCGAAAGTTGGGAGACTACGGTGGGCCGGACACGTCGCAAGGCTGCCGAACGACTGTGTAGTGAAATCCGTTCTCTTCTAGAACCCACTGGCACCAGGAATAGAGGGGCTCAACGTGCTAGATGGCTCGACCAGGTTGAAGCCAACTTGCGTGTGTCGAGACGCGCAACGAATTGGCGACGAGTAGTCCAGGACCGAGTACAATGGAGAGGAATTCTCGATACGGCATGAGCCACCCCGGCTCTAGGCTGAATAAGTAAAAGTAAGCGCACAACGAATGAAAACGGCCATCATTGACTCATTGACTTTTCCGCATCCAAAAATATGGCCACACGAAGCACCTACATCGGGCACAGCCTCCCATATCGGTACACCTAGAGATCCCCTCAACAGACCGACTCGCAAATCTACCGTGTTTTGATTCATGGATGACATTTCTCGGATATCATCGACTTATCCACTTTTGATGGTTAAAGTACACCAAAGACTTTTTGTTGTTACAAACATACGGTACCGCTGTCCGCCACGGCACATTCTGGAACGACTCAAGCTACCTGAATCCATTAAGGAGTACGCACAATGCCTTGATGCTACGCTACCGGGTGAGCGAGAGGTATACGAAGCCCCTCTTGACGATTGCTGGGAAGCAGTCATCAACAGCGCTGCGGAAGGTACCATTGGGTTCGTTGAGAGGATTCGACAGGATGTTTGATGAGAAGAATGCAGCGTGGGCGTCGATGCTGCAGGAGACCTGCCTTCAAATGGAACGATATAGACAGAAACAATTACAGCAAACCTAGTTTTTTAGAGATAAGAAGCGTCGCCTGGCAGAAATGGAATGCGAGGACATGGCATAACTGTATCGTTCTCAGGAAACGCGAAAATTTTACAAGAAACTGAACGTATCCCGCAAAGGCTCTGTGTCGCGAGCTGAAACATGTCGGAATAAAGACGCAGGAATCTTGTCGAAGGAACGTGACGTGAACGAAAGGTGTAACGGACGAAATACCAACACAGCAGGAAGAATGACTACATCAGTACGGGTGATGATGGTGATATGCCAACCCCCACAATAGGTCAAGTGATCGAAACCATCAAGCAAAGCAAGAGCAAAAACGCAGCTGGCAAAGATGACATCGCGGTGGTGGCATGATAAGCCACGAGCCCAGATAGGTTGGCTACCTGTTTGCACCGGCTTCTCAGGTTCCCAGATTTTGAGAAACAGAAGAGCTACTGGAGGAACTGGTGGAAGGAGGGAATAATATGTCCGATATACAAGGAGGGCGACAAGTAGGAATGTGAGAACTGTCGAGCGATCACCATACTCAATGGCATCTATGAAGTGCTTTCTCGGATCATCTTTCGCCGTTTATCGCTGCTATTAAGTTGATTCGTTAGAAGTTATCAAGTCAGTTTTGGGAACGGGCGATCGACAACGGGCCAAATCTTTGTGCTGCGACAGAAAACTGAGTCCCTACGCACCACTTATTCATAGAATCATAGATTTCAAGGCCGGAACCCGGAAGTACCGATGATGTCGAAGACGAATTTTACGCGCAGGTGGAATACGAATACGATCACAAGCCATGATGTCAAAATCACTATCCTCGACATCGCTATCTTGGTCTACAGAATTTGACAGTACTCCCATTAAGATGGACCTCTCAAATTGTACCCCAAACCTTAGTGGCCGTCGCATTGATTTTCTATGAAGTAATTTCCCGCCCAGTGTTTTTGATGTTTCAGATTCAGTCACAGAAAATTGGTGACATGACGGGAGGATCGGTCAACATCATTATCGGGGATTTTGGTGCTCAGCATGAACAAGAGGAGAAATTTAAACCAGTAAAAGGTAACAATTTGCGGTGGTTGGTTCACACCCGAAAATGAACGAAAACGGCCTAAGACTTGTCTTCGCTGCCTCCAAGAACAGAATCAGAAACAGAAGCGAAGAAAACAAACCACACAAAACAATGTGAAATGTATAAAAAAGGTAAAAATCATCATTACGCATTACGTTTACAGAATTTGAAAAAGCGGTGCATGGGGCCTTCGTAGGGCAAGTAATTTTCTACAATACTGCAGAAGAAAGTAATGCTTTATTTTTTATATTTACGACGTCATAAAGCTGCAAAGCCGTTGGTAGCAATAATAGCAGTTTTCTAATGTCATAAATACAAAAGATATAGCAATGCTTGCTTCAACAATATTGAAAATAATAACTAATTCTATAAATGTCCTATAAATCACTTTGTCAAATTTCTACTATGTTGAGGTGTAGTAATCCAAAGAGCAAAATCGAAACAAAAAGAGCGTACTAAACCTGCTCGCAAGGCCTTCGCGCCGCGGGTCGAAATGTGGAGAGATAAAGCTGGAGGTATTTTGACAGATGACGGTGTGGTGATCGAAAGGTGGAAGCAACACTACGATGAGCATCTGAATGGCGTGCAGGCGGCTAGTGGATAGTGAGGGTAGTCTGGAAAACAACATAGCAGGAACTTGTCAAAATGGGCCCGGACAAGTAGACCAGCTGTTTGCCTCAATTAACTGTCAAGATTTGGGATACGGAACGGCTACCGAAGGAGTGGAAAGACGGGGTTATTTGTCCTATCCACACGAAAGGCGATTATCTGGATTGTGAGAACTACCGAGCGATCGCTATCCTGAATGTCGCCCACAAATTACTTTTCCAAGTAATCTTCCATCGACTGTCGCCAATAGGCAATAGAGTCGTGTGAAGTTATCAGGCCGGTTTCATGGATGGTCGGTCTGCAAACCAAATTTTCACCCTGCCAAATTTTCAGATCCTCCAGAAGTACCATGAATTCCGAGCCCCCACGCATCACCTGTTCATTGATTTCAAAGCTGCATATGATAGTGTAAACCGACAAGTGCTGTGTGAGAATCTAGGGTTTGTCAGATTGTCGGACCCATCCGAATTTCGTAGAGGATGATGCCGGCAGAACGTTTGTGGCGGTGGAAGATCAGTCACCAGACTAAAACGCTAAGCAGAGAAGATAGGTTGAAGGTAAATAGGTCTAAAACGAAATATATACTGGAGGGCGGGACCGAGCGTGACAGGGTCTGCTTTGGTAGTATCGTGCTAATCGACGGGGATGAGTTTAATGTAGTCGACGAATTCATAATTCTCGGCTCACTGGCAACAGAGGACAAGAATACCAGTCGTGAGCTTAAAACACTTGCAGTCGAACAATCTAAAACTTCATACAAAGTGAACATTGTACAAAAGGCTTACCGGGCATCTACTATATTTCCTGAAACCGCCACATTATGAGGTGGCGCTACAGGCGATTTGCTTTTGTTAAGCGGGTTTCACACGACAATGGAAATGACACGACCAAGTCAATAAAACTTAAAACGTATGTATCAATTGTGTGATATAGAAGTGAAGAGTTTTTTTGAGCAATCTCAATAACAATTCATTGATAATAATAATTTATATTCGACTAACAGAAAGTTTCACTTTTCGCACAATAAACAGATGATGACGCAGTGAAAATTACATCTGGCGCTACAGAAATACCGTGTGAATTGTTCTTTTACACGCACACTAGCATAAAAGTGAACCAGTGATCCAGCTAATGACAGCTGCACTTGTTTTGTTTTGCTAACGTTGTAGTTGCCATCGGAATGATTTTAATAATGCATGCTAGAAGAACATTTCGGCACCAACTATTCAAAAGGGCCAATCTGCAAAATGTAAACAAACCGAGTGAGGGTTTCTTTCCCTATTCTATTCCAGCAGAAAATAACCCTCACTCAGTTTGTTCACATTTTGCAGATTGGCCCTTTTGAAAAACAGCCACTGCGATTGTCTTGTCATTTCGCTTTCTAACAAAAATGCTTAACTTTATATGTATTTTGAGAACCTAGTAGGGTACGGGAGGGTATTTCCAGCCCATTAAGCGGTAGCCTGAACAATATTCAGGAATTACCTTGAAAAGTATATTTATTCGAGACAAGATTTTTATACCAGTTGATGGAATAATATTTACTGAATATCGGCGTGTATTTTGGTCTTAATGAAATGCTACTGAATTTGAGTTATAGTCGCGAGAAATGATAAAGTCGCTGCGGCTAAATTGAGCCCATTTTCTATAGTGGTGTGTGTGTTTTTTAAATCCGACCGGCCGAAATAGCCTGCACAGGGATTAGATGCTTTGCAAAAACACAGCGAAAGAGAGACCGATGGATAACGTGTCGCTATTGCCTACATTCCGGGCTCATTGAAGATAATTAGTTTTGCAGTAACAACAGCTTGCTGCTGGCGCTAGAGTATCATTGAATCGTTCATGTACATTAGCACCAGAAGCAAGTGGTAGTCACTTAAATACTAGGTATGTCAACACGGTAGAAGCGTTTCAGTCGTTTCAGGCCTCACATATTGGTAGTAGTGTAAATAACGCACCATATGCTGGAATTAAAAACAAAATGCTGATAATGGCTAGTGAATGAAAATTGATTTATATTTTCATATCAGAGGGGAATTTTTGTATTTTTCCGTGATAAAAAGAAGTAGAATTGTTCTGTGACATCATATTCACAGCTGTTTAGTTGTTAGAATAAGTAAACGTGATCATAATTGTGTGTTTTCCAAACCATCATCAAGAGTGGATACGCGTAAGCGATTGCTGCTGGTTTTTTCAGCCTGATTACGTGCCGGTGGAAAAACAGTGGTTTTGATGTTTATTGAATAAAATATAGCAAATTACTTGCATTTTTATGAAAATAGTTATAACACATTGAAGCCTATGAGTGCTACATTCGTTTCAGTATTGTTATATAGCGGCAAAGTTTTTATTTGGGAAAGTGTAGCCAAAAAAGGTAATGTATGCCGAAATTAGTAGCGTGCTGGGAATACCCTCCCGTACCCTACTTCAAATATAAATACCAACTGCTTTTGTGGAAAGTAATAGGAGAATAAATGTAAGTTTGTTATCGACTTCTTTCAGTTATACCTAATGTTTCTCCATCTTTTGCATGCATTTCATTTCAGAACTGTGCATATTTTAGGGTAATTCATTTGGTTTAGGGAGCCAAAATATGAATTGCATGCAATTTTTTCGATTTTAGGGTTTCAATTTTTTACTGCAAAGATAGTATAATCGGCCAGGAAAAAAAGGAGCTACATTCAGTGTATAAATCCTGCAGGTTTGTTAAGGTAGCGAATATGTATCATTGCGGTTGTCGGAGCAATGGCTGATTAAATATGACAGCTGTAGATGGACATGTTAGACATCTTGATATTTGCTTGTTGCGTTGCCAGTTGTTCCATCATTCTACACTAAATTCAATGGATTCAAAGATAATGTTTTTCAACATGATATAAATATAAAACCTGAATGACAAAAGTGGATTACCCGTAAGAACTTGGACGCATTAGTCGATTTGACTGATAGTACCGAATACTACCATTTGTCGTCTAACTAAATGAGTGAAATATAGAAGGTATTATTTGTTCACTCTAAAGTATGATTAAGTTATTTAATCAAACAACGTTAATTATTTTCAGTTTACCAAAGATGCATCGCATCGTAGGACAACGTTTACTCTGGCTTCACCGTGCGTCGGGCAGCTGCTGCAGAAGGAAGCGCAACCCAGTAGCATCGCAGTGTTTATGTATATTTTATTTATCAGTGCGATCGTCTAGGTGTTAATTTGCCTTCTACCGAGAATTACACACCGAATGCGCATACAACGGAGCTCCCGCTGGGACGGAGACTTCTGGCATTTTGGTTTTGCGTTTCCTCCGTCGGAGGACCATTTTTCATGCTGTCCAAATCCTCGCTGGCCCATTCGCGCGCGCTTGTGCTGGAAGGTGTAATACCAGTAAGTTGAATTTTATGATTCATAATGTTGTTATTCTTTTCGTGTGGTTTTTTTCCTCTTCTTCTTGATTGTTTCGTTTTTTATGCATCTTTAACTTTGTCCTTCAGGACTTCTGAAGTGAGTTTTTATATTCATTTATTTCAAGTTCCTCTACGACCTACTGTTTCGTAATTTATGATGCGTTTTGGTTGGACGCAGCTCCTTCGTCGTTTGGATTTGCAAGCAATCATCGTCTGTAGCTTCGAAATCTTGCCGGCAATGCCGGAGGACGAGATCATTCGTTGTTAACATAATCCTTAGCTGAGTGGGAAACTGTGCTCGATTTGTTACTAATACGTTTACGCGATTTGTTTCGGTTTGTAGACGGTAAGATTAGAGCAAAAATAAACTTTTTAAAGGAAACATTTGAGTAATTTTTTATAGAACTCAACGTGGTCAGGAGGAATGATCGCCAAGGCTCTCAAATGTGTATGCAATTTATTATCAGGGCGAGTAGTAATAACTGTCAGTAAAATAAATGGTCACAAAAATAAGTTCCTTGCATGAATTTTAATTTTAAGTGTATTTCGTGTAAAATACATCGATAACATTTAAATCTTAAATTAGTGTGATTCAAGTCTTCCTTGCTTTGCTTTAATTATTAGTCGTAATTGTTGTTGAAAAGCGTTACGGCTGGCACGCACGATATCCTGATGCATTTAATTCCAAATCTTCTTCAAACATTGCTTAAAAGTATCCACAGTCAACCCTTTGGTGCTCCCTAGTTTGCCTAGCATTTAACCTCTTACATAATAGTCGAGAGGATTCAAATCAAGTGAAAAGGTAGGCTACTCTTTCGAAGAAATAAAATCTGTAAAATTGTCCTCACAATAAGGCGGTGTAGCTTTCGCCTGGTGAGATGGTGCAGAATCATGTTGGAAGCAGTATGCTTCATTCTTGTCTACGATTGATTCCAATCTCGTGATCTCGTGATAATAGTTGGTGAGGGAAAATGCAGATGGGAAAGGAGGTAGGTTATTACAAGCACTTAATTTCACTCAGGTACAGCACTCTCGTAACCAGCCAATTATCACGGATGACATTTTTACCAAAGAGAAATCTTACCTTGGACCTGGATGCCATTTAAACCCAAACAAATAATCCAACGATATTCAAAGCGGAAACGAAACGACGAGGACTGATAACTCCTTTCGAGTTCGTATATCGCATATCTATACCTATAAAGAAGGATTTCTGTCTGTCTGTCTGTCCGTATGTTCCTTATAGAATCGAAAACTACTGAACCAATCGGCATGAAAGTATGCATGTAGAGGTTTTTTGGGGCCAGGAAAGGTTTTAGTGATGGTTAGAAACCCCTCCCCCCACTAAGACGGGGGGGGGGGGGCTCCCATACAAATGAAACACAAATTTCTGCATAACTCGACAACTAATCAAGCAAATAGAACAAAATTTGGCATGTGGGTGTTTTCGGTGACAAGAATTTATTCTATGGTAAATTGAGACCCCTCCCCTCTTTATAAGGGGAATTATAATTCCTCTCCTCTTCAAAAGGGGGGGCTTCCATACAAATTTCCTCATAACTCGAGAACTAATCAAGCAAATGGAACCAAATTTGGCATGTGAAGGTTTTCGAGGGCAAGAATATTTTCTATAGTAAATTAGGACCCCGCCCCACTTTAAGAGGGGGGGGGGGCTCCTGTACCAATGAAACACAATTTTCCTCATAACTCGAGAAGTAATCAAGCAAATGGCACCAAATTTGGCATGTGGGTGTTTTTGGAGACAAAAATTTTTTCTATGATGAATTGGGACCCCTCCCCACTTTAGGAAGGGGGGCTCCTATTCAAATGAAATGCAAATTTCCTCATAACTCGAGAACTAATCAAGCAAATAGAACCAAATTTGGCATGTGGAGGTTTCTGGAGGCAAAAATATTTTCTATGGTGAATTAGGACCCCACCCAAATTTAAGAGGGGGTGCTTCTACACAAATGAAATACAAATTTCCTCATAATTCGAGAACTAATCAAGCAAATGGAACCATATTTGGCATGTGGGTGTTTTTGGAGGCAACCATTTTTTCTATGATGAATTAGAACCCCTTACCTTTTTAAGAGGGGGGGCTCTCATACAAACGAAATACAAATTTCCTCATAACTCTAGAACTAATCAAGCAAATGGAACCAAATTTATCACCCACATGATAAATTTGGGTCCATTTGCTTGATTAGTTCTAGAGTGTTTGTAGGCAAGAATATTTTCTATGGTATATTTTCTATGGATTTCCCCACTTTAAGAGGGGGGGGGACTCCTATACAAATGAAAAACAAATTTCCTCATAACGCGAGAACTAATCAAGCAAATGGAACCAAATTTGACATGTAAGTGGTTTTGGACGCAAGATTTTTTTTCTATGGTGAATTGAGACCCCTCTCTTCTTTAGAAAGCGAGTTATGGCCCATCTCCCCTTTAAGAGGGTGGGATTCCATACAAATGAAATGCAAATTTCCTCTTATCTCGAGAACTAATCAATCAAATGGAACCAAATTTGGCATGTGGGAGTTTTAGATGGCAGAAATTTTTTCTATGGTGAATTACGACCCCTTCCCCTTTTAAGAGGGGAGCTCCCATACAAATGAAATTCAAATTTCCTTATAACTTGAGAACTAATCAAGCAAATGGAACCAAATTTGGCATGTGGGAGATTTTGGAGTCTTGAATTTATTTTACGATAGTTAGAGACATCTCACCCCTGTGGTAGGGGGATATGGACTCTCATACAAATTAAACAGAAATTTTTGCGAAACTCAAAAACTAATCGAACTCGAGAAATTCGAGACTCTTCCATAAAACATTAGTCAATACAAGACCACAAAAACTATCTATAGTAACACTAGATCATTCAGGACGAGACGGTCGCGAGTGTTGCCGGTGACCCGCCGTCGGAAGCGCCGCCCACTGGGGGGCTTGCAAAACTCGAGATTGTGACAAAGAGCATCCGAGATCCATGATTTATGTACAACACAGGTTAATTTGTGGCAATACGAAGTTTGTCGGGTCAGCTAGTATATCATATATATAGGTTCGCATATATCAAAAGAATGTAAAATTTGTGATAACGTTGTGAGTTGTGGAAAAGACGTGTTCAATCTACTGTACATTATTATTTCCCTACCCATTCCCCCTGTATCTTAACCTACTCTACTTGCGCGCTTTGTTACGTGGCTGGTGTACTAGTAGGTGCGTTGATCCTCCTGGATCCTCCGGGCGACGTCGACGTTTTGCTACCACACCTGGCAAAACGTGCCAGTATGGTTGGTCTGGCAACGGCCTCGATAATCGAAAAGCCCTGTATGAGGCTGGCTTTTCTAACCTCAGTTGTAAAATGATATCACATTTGCCTTAATCCTAGATTTACGTACACCAGCCTAGCTTTCCTTTAATTTTCACTATTAATTTACCTTTTTGTTTCCATTTACTTTTAAGTGTCAATAGGTTTATTGTTCAGTTTCAACTTTTGAAGCTTTCCGATCTGAAATAATAGGCCCTTACGGTAACAATTCCCTCAGTAATCTTACTCTGTAGTATTGAATGGTAGCATGGATGGTTATCAGCCATACTGTTGCGAGTCTTCGTGGTTGTATTGAAGAAGCTTTCCCCTGTGAGTGACCGCTCCGTCCAAAGAGACGTGGAGTATTATCATTCATACAGTCATCGTCTTCCATTTTGGTAAAACCATCCATATTGGAGTAAACTTTCCTCTCTTAGGCACCTCTCCGTCAAAAAACGGTTTGCTCACAGGTGGACTTCGGATGTAGGGTTTTCGAGCAGTTTAAAATAGCATACTAAATTGGTGGAGGCAACACAAAAACTTGTAAACTAACGGTTACACTATTTTGATGCATGATTTTGACCCATCCGGCGTAGCACGAATCAGTGTAATTAGTTTTGTTGGAAAATCATGCTCTAGCACGGTGCTCATCCAGACCGTTATTATAAAAAATGCTCCATGAATGAATCGGACCTCACCAGTCGATTCGTGAGGTTGTACTGCATCTGGTGAAATTTTCAAAATTCTCCTACAGTGGAAATTTAGTTACGCCCTTTTTAGTGCCGCAAGTACCAAAAACGATATAAAAACGACGAAGTACTCATTACAAACCACGTTTTTAACCACCAGTTCATAATATAACCTCTAAAAAATGCTCTACATATTTCAGATAAAACATTACACGATCTTTACAGCTGCTGGTAAGTCTAGTGTGAAAATTAAAAAGGCGTAAGTGTGTTTTATTGGATACTAGCTGACCCGACAAACTTCGTATTGCCACAAATTAACCTGTGTTGTACATAAATCATGAATCTCGGATGATCTTTGTCACAATCTAGAGTTTTGCAAGCCCCCCAGTGGGCGGCGCTTCCGACGGAGGGTCACCGGCAACACTCGCGACCGTCTCGTCCTGAATGATCTAGTGTTACTATAGATCGTTTTTGTGGTCTTGTGTTGACTAATGTTTTATGGAAGAGTCTCGAATTTCTCGAGTTCGATTAGTTTTTGAGTTTCGCAAAAATTTCTGTTTTATTTGTATGAGAGTCCATATCCCCCTACCACAGGGGTGAGAGGTCTCTAACTATCGTAAAATAAATTCAAGACTCCAAAATCTCCCACATGCCAAATTTGGTTCCATTTGCTTGATTAGGTCTCAAGTTATAAGGAAATTTGAATTTCATTTGTATGGGAGCTCCCCTCTTAAAAGCGGAAGGGGTCGTAATTCACCATAGAAAAAATTTCTGCCATCTAAAACTCCCACATACCAAATTTGGTTCCATTTGCTTGATTAGTTCTCGAGTTATGAGGAAATTTGTTTTTCATTTGTATAGGAGCCCCCCTCCCTCTTAAAGTGGGGAAATCCATACAAAATATACCATAGAAAATATTCTTGCCTACAAAAACACCCACATGATAAATATGGTTCCATTTGCTTGATTAGTTCTAGAGTTATGAGGAAATTTGTATTTCGTTTGTATGAGAGCCCCCCCTCTTAAAAAGGTAAGGGGTCCTAATTCATCGTAGATAAAATGGTTGCCTCCGAAAACACCCACGTGCCAAATTTGGTTCCATTTGCTTGATTAGTTCTCGAGTTATGAGGAAATTTGTATTTCGTTTGTATAGGAGCCCCCCCTCTTAAAGTTGGGAGGGGCCCTAATTCACCATAGAAAATGTTCTTGCCCTCGAAAACTTTCACATGCCAAATTTGGTTTCATTTGCTTGATTAGCTCTCGAGTTATGAGGAAATTTGTATTTCATTTGTATAGGAGCCCCCTCCTAAAGTGAGGAGGGGTCCCAGTTCATCATAGAAAAAATTTTTGTCTCCAAAAACACCCACGTGTCAAATTTGGTTCCATTTGCTTGATTAGTTCTCGAGTTATGAGGAAATTTGTATTTCGTTTGTATAGGAGCCCCCCCTCTTAAAGTGGGAAGGGGTCCTTATTTACCATAGAAAATATTCTTGCCCTTGAAAACTTTCACATGCCAAATTTTGTTCCATTTGCTTGATAAGTTCTTCAGTTCTGAGGAAATTTGTATTTCATGTGTATAGGATCCCCCCATCCTAAAACGGGGAGGGGTTCCAATTCATCATAGAAAAAATTTTTGTCTCCAAAAACACCCACATGCCAAATTTGGTTCCATTTGCTTAATTACTTCTCGAGTTATGAGGAAAATTGTGTTCCTTTGGTACAGGAGCCCCCCCTCTTAAAGTGGGGAGGGGTCCTAATTTACTATGGAAAATATTGTTGCCCTCGAAAACCTTCACATGCCAAATTTGGTTCCATTTGCTTGATTAGTTCTCGAGTTATGAGGAAATTTGTTTGGAAACCCCCCCTTTTAAAGAGGAGAGGAGTTATAATTCCCCTTATAAAGAGGGGAGGGGTCTCAATTTACCATAGAATAAATTCTTGTCACCGAAAACACCCACATGCCAAATTTTGTTCTATTTGCTTGATTAGTTGTCGAGTTATGCAGAAATTTGTGTTTCATTTGTATGGGAGCCCCCCCTCTTAGTGGGGGGAGGGGTTTCTAACCATCACTAAAACCTTTCCTGGCCCCAAAAAACCTCTACATGCATATTTTCATGCCGATTGGTTCAGTAGTTTGCGATTCTATAAGGAACATACGGACCGACAGACAGACAGACAGACAGACAGACAGACAGACAGACAGACAGACAGAAATCCTTCTTTATAGGTATAGATGTTATCCAATCAGCCCGATATCCCGAATGCGCCCCCTGGATATGCTTACCAATGTTGTTACCCGCGGTCACCAGCGATTCCAAAAACACGAACTCATCTACCACTTCTAGTTCGTCGCCTTGAACGTGAGAGGCACGCGTTTGTTTCCTTTGAGCCTCTTCCTTTTATGTATTTGGTATTCGATGCATTTATTTTTAGCCCAATCCACCTAGACTCCGCTTTAAATCTGACGTAGATTGAATTCACCGTCGCAAAGTTCCTGGTTATGATGTCAAAGTAATCTGCAAAGCCTAGAAGTTGGCTACCCTTGGTGAAAATCGTGCCCCTTGTCTCAACCCTCGCCGTATCTCGAAGGGACTCGAGAGTGTCCTCGAGATGCAGACGAAACACATCACTTGATCCAATGTAGCTCTGATCAGTCGCGACAGTTTATCCGGAAACCCGTGTTCATGAATTGTCTGCCATAGCTGGTCTCGATTGACTGTATCGTATGTTGCTTTGAAATCAATAAAGATGTGATGCGTGGGCACGTTGTATCGGCGTTTCTCCACGATTTGTTGGGGAGTGAAAATCTGATCCGTCGCTTCGCGAGCCCCAATGATGTCTGTCTGGTAACACCCTAGGAAACCCTGTGCTGTCGGTGACAACCGGCGTAACCGGATTTGGGAGAATAGCTTGTAGGCGGCGTTTATCATCGTTATGCCGTGATAGTTACAGCAGTCGAGCCGATCACCCTTCTTCCCAAATCATGGAAATAACCCAGTGTAGCCATTGCCGGCGTTTCTCGGTCATGTTTCAAAAGCTCTACCAGTAAGGTGGCTCTTACTACCTACCTCGTTTGACATCTTGGACAAATATATACATATTGACATATAGGGTATCGTACATGTTTTGGTCAGAGCATTACGCGGTTATTGGCGGTTATTGGCCACCTACGACAAAATCAAATGGCCTATAACATATACGCCTAACGCCCTGGCCAAAACATATACGTTACCCTATTACTGCTTTTAAAATGTCCCTTTATGGGAACCGATTCCGGAGTCATAGTGTCCTCCCGAATACAGTATGGTTCCGATTATATCAGTTTTGGATTATATCTACCGCCGATTATATAGGGTATGTTGCTGCTTCGTCGTAATTGCCTATTCCCGTCCTATCCAACAAAATTTTTTAAAAATATCAGCGATTTTTATGACACATAATGCAAAATTAGTTATTCCGTAATATTTTAGTTTGTTGTACGCGATCGATTCGTGCGACGAAGAAGAAAATGTCGACTAATCATTTCAATTTCCGTCCGAAAATAACCCACGCAACGCATTGTCGTTATTCTGCAGCCGGGAAAACTTGCATGACCTGCAGGAATTTTGCAGAATAACATTTGTCATGCCGTCCTACACAAATACATACACGCTAGCTTTGGAAATATTATTGTGATTTTTAGTTCGGTCGATGAAAAATTTTGATGGACGGATTCCAAAACGGTACGATGAATTTAAGATATAATCAGTTGCGTAATTTCAATAAAATTCTTTAATAATCGCTTTTTAGTAAATTCAAAGGGCACGGATCGGAAGGTAAGTGTGTTTGACTCAAATCCGCAGCAGAACTTTTGGAGTATTCTTTAAATCCACCTAAGGATGAAAATTTGAGTGGCTTTCCATACAACGACGGGAATTAGAAATAAACCCTAAGTTTTTTTCCCGATTAATATCAGCCACAAAAATATTTTTTTTATTCATTCTTTTTAATGATTCCTTTGAGGTCACATGAACAGCCAAATGCGTGTTTCAGGTGTTTTAACCCCTTATGGACCAGGATGCACAGTGGTCTAAACAGCAAAATACGTTATCGCGTCAGATTACACTGAAACGTGAGATTTTTCGCATAGGATGTCTTCGGCAATATTTCTTGGTATAAAAAACTCTTCGTTTGAGAGGAATCATTATGTGATTAATCTACTTGAATAGGGGTCAATCCCGGCGTAGTGGTTAGCATTCACGCCTCTCACGCCGAGGACCCGGGTTCAAATCCCAACCCCGCAGAAGTCACGAATGACCTAAGCCGTTAAAGTGACTATAATCAAAAACAAAAAAAAATCCCCTTGAATAGTGAAATACGAAATTTATTTTCTCACATATTCTAGATAAAGGTTTGATGTGTTCAGCAAAGATGTAGTAAATATCAATACAAACAACTTTGCCAAAGACATTATAGCTGTATCTCTTCATAGAAATTAGCTATGATGTGTTATTTGTGGCCAAATCCTCAAAAACAGTTCTTTTATCTTTATATTATTATGTTCCGTTTTTACGTGTTCATGATGTTTTAGAAAGTTATTAATCTTACTAAAATCCACGTTTTAGTGGAACATCGTTATACGCTATTTTCTACTTTTTCCGGGATATTGAGCTTTTTCGGTTAAAAATAGTACTTCTATGAGCTCAAATATTTCTTAAGGAGGCGAATACTGGCATATTAAACAATTCATTTATAAAAGTTCAACAAAAAAACCTGTAAAAGCAAGTATCAGTATTGTATCCTTAAAAGTTATTGATTATTGGCATAAATAGATTTTTAAGTGGTTTTTACAAACAAATCATTATATTTCGACAACCTTAAAAGATAGATAGTTACTACATTCAACAAAGTTACTTATTTTAGCATGTTCTACAACTTTTATAAAGGCATCGTATTTTTTCTACGCTCTTAAAACTTTTTTTTTTAATCACTCTAATGCACAATGGGCAGAAACGAGCTCTTAATCCCAAGAATTAGAAGCCGCTGGTTTGGAATCTTACCAGACACCTATTCCTGTGTAAAAAAAATGCAGGAAATCGATTGGTAATGGTTTCATCCTGCGCAGACTTCAGGAAGTAGTCCATTTTGCCCTATTTCCCCAAAAATCATGATAAAAGCTAATTAATTAGTATAAAAACTCATTTGCCGCCCGTGAAATGAACTCAAATAACTCAAATGTGCGAAATGCAGGAATTGCCCATTTTGCCCAATTCACCCTCAAATACATATTAAAACCTAATTAACCTTCTTAGTGCATTGGGGTCGTTTTCGACCCATCGGCATACTTACAAAGCTTGATACTCAGTAACGGTACGAGCTAGAGACTTGAAATTTTCTGACTTTTCCTAACTTTGGAAAATTAGCATTGTGGGGGAGTTTCAGGTTTCAGCGACATCTAGCAGAGCCACAGCAAAAAAAGTTACATATTATGCATTAAGGGTCGAAAACGACCCAAGTTTTGAAATTGCTCTCATTCATCCATTTTCAATCCGAATTTCGTTTTCTTTACCTCGTTTGAAAGATATGGCCAAAAACTAGCACCCAAGGTATGTTGGGGAATATTTGTTGACTGATGGCCACTTCTGCGTCGGTTCCGGAACACCCACTACCAGGTCGCGGGGAACATTTTTATATTTTGAGATAATTCATTTTGCGGCACATCAAATCACATTGGCTTGATAAAATAAGACTAGTGGAAGTACAATGGGGACATTTTGGACCCGAATGGTCACTTCCCCATCGGTTACGGAACATCCGGTACCTGGTTTTTGGAGCCATTTTTGAATTTTAGGATGATTTCTATTGCGGCACGTCAAATTTCATCTCATTGATAACATAAGACTATTGAAAGTATAATAAACACATGTTGAAGGCAAATGGCCACATCAGCATCAGTCCTGGAACATCCGGTACCCGGTTTTTGGGGACATTTTTGTATTTTAGGATAACTCATAATGCGACATATCAAATCACATCGGCTTGATAAAATAAGACTGATGGAAGTAAAACAATGTCATTTAGAAGCCAAATGGCCACTTTACCATCGGTCCTGGGTCATCCGGTACCAGTTTCGGGGGACATTTTTGGCTTTTGAGATAATTCACCATGCGGCACCTCAAATCACATCGCGTTGATAAAATAACAACAATGGAAGTATAATGGGGCGTCAGTCGCATATAATCCGGTACCCGGTATTTATAATGAACCGTAAAACGGGGTAACTCGGGGCAGTTGAATTACCCTGTAATCCAAAAATGTTCCCAAAACCCGGATACCGGATAGTCCGGAACCGATGGTGAAATGGTAATTTTGGCTCCAAAATTTTTCCATTGTACTTCCATTAGTGTTATTTCATCAAGCCAATGTGATTTGATGTGGCGCATGATGAATTATCCTATCCAAAAATGTGCTCATAAACCGTGCACCCGATGTTCCGGAACCGATGATGAAATGGCCATTTGTTTTCAAATGGTCCCCATAGCTCTTGTAACTGTTTTATTTGATCAAGGCGTTGTGATTTGATGTGCCGCAAGATGAATTATTTCATAATCCAAAAATATCCCGCGGAACCAGGTACCGGATGTTCCGGAACCGATGGTAAAATGGCCATTTGGCTTCTAAATGACCTTATTTTATTTTCATCAGTCTTATTTTACCAAGCCGATGTGATTTGATGTGTCGCAAGACGGGTTATCCTAAAATACAAAAATGGCCCCAAAACCCGGGTACCGGATGTTCCGGGACCAATGCTGATGTAGCCATTTGCCTTCAAAATGTCTTTATTATACTTTCAATAGTCTTACGTTATCAAGCTGATGTAATTTGACGTGTCGCAAGATAAATCATCCTAAAATTTAAAATTGTCCTCAAAAACCGGGTACCGGATGTTCCAGAACCAATGAGGAAATGGCCGCTTGGGTCCAAAATGTTCCCATTGTACTTCCATTAATCTTATTTTATCAAGCCAATGTGATTTGATGTGCCGCAAAATGAATTAACTCAAAAATAAAAATGTTCCCCGGGACCTGGTAGTGGGTGTTCCGGAACCGACGCAGAAGTGGCCATCAGTCAACAAATATTCCCCAACATACCTTGGGTACTAGTTTTTGGCCATAGCTTTCAAACGAGGTAAAGAAAACGAAATTCGGATTGAAAATGGATGAATGAGAGCAATTTCAAAACTTGGGTCGTTTTCGACCCTTAATGCATAATATGTAACTTTTTTCTAATGCATTAGGAAGGTTAAAGCGATTAAAACTAATTCAAAGACAGGGAAATAAATTCGAATAGCACCAGTACAGCCGAAAGACATCAGAAGAGTTGAATGTCATTGATCTACAAAAACACGTGTATTTGCTATTGCGTAAAAAATTTCGTAATTTTCCAATGATGGTGTCTTTAAAGAATTTTATCAATAAAATACAGCGCACCTTTTAAAACTAATAGGGTGATCTTATATACATCTATCAAGGTGATGCAAACTTTTGTTTTTTTGAATCCGCCCAAAAAAAATTTTTCTTCAGAAAAATTGTAGAACGCACTAAAATGAGCAACTTTGCTGAAAATAGTAACTATATATCTTTTACTAGTTGCGAGATATAATGATTTGCTTTAAAAGTACACTTAAAAATCAATTCTGCACAATAACAATAGCATCCAATTTATTTATTGCTTTCAACTGTTCTCCCAAGTTATTCAGTATGATAAAATGCACATTTTTTCTGAAGACTTTTTTTTTTGCCATTGAGTTAGTTTTAATCGCTTTAATTAGGTTATCTATGTATATGGGGGTGAATTGGATAAAATGGACTATTCTTGCGTTTCGCACAATATGGAATGCATGGGATTGGTGTTTTCTGATGTTTCGACAATGTTTGGAAGCTATTAGAGTTCATTTCACGGGTGGCAAATAAGTTTTTATACTGTTTAATTAACTTTTAGCGTGATTTTTATGGAAAATAGGGCAAAATGGACCACTTCCCGAAGTCTGCGTAGGATGAAATCATCACCAATCGATTTTCTGCATTTTTTTACACAGAAATAGGTGTCTTATAAGATCCCAAACAAGCGGCTTCTAATTCTTGGGATTACGAGCTCGTTTTTGCCCATTGTGTAATGTATGGAAACATGATAGGGTGGTCATGTTTGTGTAATGCAAAAAAATAGAACATAATTCATTAGTAAACTTGGCATACTTTCAGTAATTTTTTCTCCAGTTTTACAATTATATTAGCCTAAAATTCACGGAGGGGATGTTATAATCGTGACAATATTGTACTGCAAAATACAACGAAGTAACTGATATGAACACAGTTTAAAGAAAAATTACATTAAAAAGGCAAAAGCTTGGATATAACCGTCTTTAAGGCAATTACGGGACTAGTGCAACGATCCTATGATAAGCAGCGAATCAAAAATCGCAAACGCACAAGAAACAAAGATGTTGTCCCTACTTCAAAATGTTGCGACATTGTATGATGAAAGTTTATCACTATTACATGGAAGTTAGGACAAAGACAAGTTATCGTAGCTGTTTGTCGTGGATACAGATGTTTCATGACAACTATGTTGTTGCCTGCGCCTGCATATTGTACGCAGTAAAAGCAATCCTGATCATGTCAAGGCCCAAACACATTGCATACGGATTTTACTACGTTGCGGCAAATTGACACTTTTTCCATGGGTTTTCTGTCAAAATTCCGCAACGTAGTAAAATCCGTATGCAATGTGTCTGGGCCTTAAAGGGGGGCAGCGGCAGTGTTTGGTGGTTACCAAGGTAACGTTGGTAACTTTTGTACGCCAGACTTTAGGTCAAAGCAAGCTGGTCTTTTTCTTAAGATTTTGGCTGTTTGTCCCTTTTGTTCTAGTAGCTGATCAAGTATTGTCTTTAACCAGCCGACTGGCGACAAAGACATATTTTATTGTATACCCGCATCACCAACAACAAGCGCTTGTGAGAGCGAGTGTGTATCAAAACATATTCTCGTCGAAAGTTATCCTGCTTGCTGGTGTGAATGGATATTCATTTGTCCCAATATTTTGTTATCGTGACACATTCCGGTTGCTGCTCTTCGTTTTTGTCGGTTATTTCTGCGTCTGTACAATGATATTTTGATTCCCTGATGATTAGTGTGAGCGGACGATTCCAAGAGGTATATCATTTGTTCGATTGTAACGTGTTCATAAAAACCTTTCGTCAACGTTTTCGTAGAAGCTTGTGATATTTTTATAAGTTACCTTAGATCATTAAGACTACATCTGATGTGGTCGAATGATTTTTAAACAATAAACAAGATCCTATTAATTCGAGCAGCACCGCCCAGTCGAGATTCGAACTTATCGCGACTGGCCTGGTAGACCAGCATCGTACCTCGAAGCTATGTGGGTGATAAACCAACATGTTTCAAACAAAAATTTGACCAAATTGTCTTAAAAAGCCATGTCGCGGTCCCGCAAAGAAAAGTGGAATAACACCACGACTCCGCAATCTGTAGAATTTGTGAAAATAGAAAAGATTTTCGAGAAAATTCCTAAATTTGGTGGAAAAAATATCGAAAGACAAAACGTTACGACCATTTGAGTAAATTGTGCCGTGCGATATAGACGGTAGAGAAGTTAAGCAATGCGTAGTGCAATAAATGCGTAAGTATTTTTGGACTTTAATTTGCAGAAATAGGTTAAAATAAAAGCACAGATTTTTCATGATAAATAATATTTTTGGTATAGAGTTGAGTTGAGTAGAGTTGGCTTAGAGTTGAGATTGTTCGGCTAGGGAAATTTTTTGAACACCCTGTTCTGGTTAGTTGATAAACGACCAAGCGTTCCCATATATTGTAGACACGATTGAAGCGCGTTGTTGACATGAACGGACGCGGACATGAACTGCTTGATGCTTGCGAGCTAAAATTGCCACTTGGTTTTTTGCTCCATTTGTAGCACTCGCTGTAGCGTTTCAATCGATATAAAGAAAAGGTTTACGGTGTTATCTGTACTGAATAGCGCGCCTCCATTTGCTGCGGACAACAGGGAGAAGCATGGTTGCTCTTCAGGTTGCAGAAAATAGAAAATAGAAAATAGAATTCGACTTAAAATGACGGTGTTAGAATTTTAGACACTATTACTATTTTGAAAATGGACTTCTTTTTTTAATCTTGCCGAAGATTCAAACACGGTTAGTAAGACGGTAAGCCATTTTCGACACTACGTAGTTTTGAGATTGATAATTTTTTCTTAAGTTTTAGTTTTGCATCAAACCTTTTATAAAATGTGGTATTACTTAAAATGGTGTAGAAGTGTAGAAGCCTGAAGTAGAATCAAAAAACTTCGCTTTAACGATTTGTTTTTCTCTTCGTTATTTCAAATGGGAAGTCTCTTTCGTTAATTTACCTCGCCACTAAAATCGTCAGTATGGATTCTGACATTGTTTTGCGTTTTTCTAAAATATGTTTTTATCTGTATTGTAGGCCATTAAAAACTAAGCGTTCAGCTAGTCAAGTCTAGTCATGAGATCATGTTCAACAGTCGAGATTAAAATTGTGACTGACGCTACCTTCCTCACAACACACGGTTTTTTTTACTTTGTTTTGTTTTTTTTTCGTGGTATGAAACACTAAATTTGTACCTTTCCGAAGGACAACTCAAAAACCGACAGGCGAGGTCATATTTTACGTGATCATAATGGCTTTTATGCGCTCACCGGTGCGCTCGAATGCGAAGGATCAGTGGCACAACAAGAACAAAACAAAGGTTCGGAGAGAGAAAAAAAAGAAACAAATAATACACTGCGCGAAAGTATCACGTACCTCCGAATTACACTGTCGTAGTAAAAAGAAACGGGTCCAACCATGAGGTAAGCCTCGGTGATCGTGTGTGCTTCTTCTCGATCTGAACTGGGATAAAGAAGCGAGGGGAAACCCTGACCATCGAGATGATGACGATGATGACGATGCTGATGATGATGATGATATTGCTGAGAGGATGCTGGGTCGAGGACGAGGACGAGGATGCTGCTGCCGCTGTTGTTTTCCGTAACGCAACAGCCAGTGCAGCGCGCTAGAAGGAACAAAAAAAAAAACGCCCGAGCAGAAGACGACGAAGGGAAAAAGAAGAGTCCTGTGGCGTGGCGTGGCGTAGCGAATGGAGTGGGTAATGAAATGAAGATGATCAGACGATAAGAATAATGGGAAGAAGGACAATATAAACATGATATTTGATTTTTAGGCTGCACGTGTTCAATTCGTATGAAAAAAGGGGTTTCTACGTTCTGCAGTGTTACGTTTGGGAAGGGTTCGGTCGAATGGGATAGGTCGTGTGATTTTGTTTTTTTCTGTTCTTTCGAGAGATGCTAAATGATAAGATTTCACCTATCGGTTTAATAATACGAGTCGTATTTTAAAAGAAGTATTTTCAGCACTTATCTGTAGGCAAAGTGTTCAATTATGTGCCTATATTCGATAAATGAATCAATAAACATTTTATTTATTTGTACTAGGAAGATAGTGAGAAGTGATATTTGCTTTGGAATTGAAGCTCAAGTATTTATTTTGATCCAGCTAAGAATGATTGATTTGTTTCTGCATGACAGCACTTCTGGCGAACCTGAATGGACCAGGTTACTAATCATGCATCAACCCCGCAATTATTCTGCAAGCTAAAAATCGAAGAATCATTTAATTTTCGCTCGTAAAATGAACCTACCTGCTAGGGATACAAACTGTGCAGCTTTCTTCGGTTTGAAAGCCGGTAGTCAAAAGAGCAGAAATAAAAAAGAACTTAAAGAGTTGATAAGGAACAAATGGTTGCCCAGGAAAGGATTGCGTCCCCGCCACAAGTGGAGATCGGCGAAGAACGCAAGACGCGGACTTGGGTCGCTTGGCCGTGGCCGAGAATAAGAGAGGAGCCAAGAGAGGGAAAAGTTCGGACCACAAAAGACAACAAACGGTTCACGATTACGATGACGCGCAGCTTGCTATACGTGCCAACGCTGCAGGCTGTGATGGGCCTGAGATGCTTGACAATACTATCGGACCCCGACGGGACGGACGGGGAGGCAGGCACATGCGGGGCTGCCCACGGGTGGAAGAGACTGCGCAAACCTGTTTCAATCTCTATCTTTCAAGCGTCATTTATTTTCTTCGCGTTCTTGGCAACAGCCACATCTTGCTTCTCTCGAACTGTGATTTTTCCCTCGTTCTATACCCACCAACCCGGTCTTCTTCTTCCCTTCACTCAATTAGTAACTCGCGAAGGATCCGCGTTGAGTTGTCGCGTTCAGATTTTGGCGGTTGGCGTGTTCAGGTTGTATTTTTATTATTTTTTGTTTTGGTCGCCGCTTCGAAATGCAAATGATCGTCCATCAGAGCGCGAAAACCGTTTTGGCGCGATTCTTCGTAACCGTTTTGGCGGGGTAATGGTTCTGTTTTGGACTTGGTAGTTAGAAGTTTGATAACGTTATATGAAAACAGTACCATTAGAAGTTATTCTCAACAAATATTTTCGTTGTTCATCATACGCTTGCTCTCGGATATGAGCAATACTATTCAGTATCCGGTTGACAAATCAAAATTTAATCAAATGTTCCACAATTTATTGTTGTACAAGATTGATAAAGAATTTTCAAATTATAATCTTTTTAGCTATCCTTAAGTTCCGCGTTAATGTTAAGGTAATGTTGTTCATGATACTAATAAACAATGAATCAAATGAAAAAGGCTCTACTTTGCACACATGGATTTGGAGATATATAAATCAAGGGTATTCAATGATGTTTTTGCAGATTGGATTCTATACAAAATCGTGAGAGTTTTAATAAAATACTAATTTTAATGGGTGGAACTCATCCTTGTCCATTATCACGGTACTGCCCAAGCGGACCCTGTCGCGCTCGGTCCCTCCCTCCAGCATATACTTGATTTTACTTACTTACTTAATACCGTCCTAAGACAAAGCCTGTTGAACAAAGTTTTTCAAAGTACGGTTGTGGGCTCTCTCCAATTCCTCGGAAACCGAGTACTCTTGGCCAGATCTCGCTCCACCTGGTCGTCTAACCATCTTATTCGCTGCGCCCCTGGTCATCTTGTTCTTACCGGATTTGAAGCAAACTCCATCTTTGTAGGGTAGTTGTCCGGCATTCTTGCAACATGCTCTACCCATCGTATGTATCCATCCAGCCTTAGCCACCTTTTGGATGCTGAGTTCACCATAGAGTTATGCTAGTTCATGGTTCATGCTTTCCCTTCGTTCTCCTCTACTCCACCAAATATCGTTCTAAGCACTTGTCATTCGAAAACTCCAACTACTCTCAGATCCTCCTCGAGCATTGTCCATGTTTCATATCCGTTGAGAACAACCGGTCTAATGGGTGTCTTGTACAAAGTGCACTTTGTACGGGGGCTAGTCTCGATCGCATTTGCTTGTGAAGCCCACGACTTCCGCTGATAATACGCCTCCGAATCCCATGGCTGGTGTCATTGTCCGCCGTTACTGGTGAGCCAAGGTTGACAAACTCATCGCCGTCGATCGTTACATTACTGCCCAAACGGCGTCGATCAGCCTTGGTTCCGTTGGTCAGCGTGTACTTTGTTTTAGACGCCTTTACCTTTAATCCAATTTTTTCTGCTTCGCGCTTTAGTCTGGTGTACTGTTCAGCCACCGCCACAGATTTTCTACCGATAATATCCCTGTTATCGGCAAAGCAGACGAATTGACTAGATTTGTTGAAGATCGTGCCCCGCGTGTTGAGATCCGTTCGGTTTATAACACCTTGTAGCGCTATGTTAAACAGCAGGCATGAAAGACCATCATTTTGACGAAGCCCTCTGTGTGATTCGAAAGAACTTGACAATCCACCCGAGATCCGAACACAGCACTGAGTACCATCCATTGTAGATTTAATCAGTTGGCTGAGCTTCTTGGGGAAACTGTTCTCGTCCACGATTTTCCATAGCTCTTTTCGGTCGATGGTATCATATGCGGCTTTAAAGCCAACGAACAAATGGTGCGTAGGAACTCTGTATTCACGGCCCTTTGAAGGATCTGCCGCAGTGTAAACATTTGCTCCGTTGTAGATCGTCCTTCGACGCAGCCGGCTTGATAAGTTCCTACAAATCTGTTCGCTATTGGTGATAGTCGGCGGAAAATGATTTAGGACAGTACTTTGTAGGCGGCATACCGCACGGTAATCGCTCGATAGTTCTTATAGTCCAACTTGTCGCCCATTTTGTAGATCGGGCAGATAAATTCTCACAATTAGCTGGTGCATACAAACGGCCACCTTTCGGGTCTCATTTGAATAAGCTTCGCTCAATCTTTCCCAACTGATTTGTTGTACTTTAACATGATGGCCTCCTTAACTTCGTCAATCGTTGGGACTAGCCGTCCTTCTCCGTTTGGTGCACCATCGAAATCGGTTTCCCCGCCGCAATGGTTCTCCACCTGAGCGCCATTCAGGTCTTCATCGTAGTGCTGCTTCGACCTTTCGGTGATCTAACGATCGGCCGTCAAAATTGTGCTATTCTTATTCTGACACATTTCGGCTCGCGGCACAACGCCTTTGCGAGATCCTTTCAGTTTCTGGTTCAGAACTCTCGTGTTTCCACAGAACGATTCCGCCGCTACTCCTGCTTTCCCAAGTAACAATTCTAAAGCCACTTGGTTTTACTTGAATTTTATAAAGGTTTCATTGCGGTATTAATCATTACCTCTGGTTTTATTGTGGTATTGCGCAATACCAAGAGGATACGAATTCAAACACACTTATGGCTAGCTAGAAAACCATGATAAAACTGTTAATAAAGCAAATTTATTGTGGTTGCTTGTATTGCCATGTTAAAACTTGTTGGCTGCACCACGTCTCTTACAAACCTACCATACGTGTGGCGTATCAATACAAAATGGCGCACCAATCAAGATTGATCTTATCGTGGTTACTTGTCAAACCGCAATAAATCTGTTAGTTTTATAGGGCTATTAAAACGGTAACACCCTGACCAAACAGTTTTTTGCTGCTATTATGAGTTTATAACCTGATTCTTATAGCGGTTATGAAAACATTCTGAGGTGTGGGCCACTTGGTCAGAAAGCAGTTTTATAGCGGTCATCAGAAAGTTCTGGTGGAGCTCATAGTTTTATTAGCGGTTTTATGAAATTGGTCATGAAAACCACTATACGAACGTAATAAAACTTGGAACTGTTACTTGGGCTTCCAAGCAGCGCTTTTTCTTCCGGAAGAAGGTGTACCTTCTTCTGTGCCTTTCCACAGTCTGACGTGTGATACTGCGCTTGATGGTGTTTCAACATTCCTTGAGAGGGGCTTCGTCCAGTTCGTTTTCTTGCGGCAGCGCAGCTTCGAGTGAGTGCGCGTAGTTTGCGGCAACGTCTGGCTGCTTCAGCCGCGCGAGATCTTACCGAGGCTGGCGTCGTTACCGAATGTTGTTGACAACGGAGAGTTTTGTGCGCACCTCAACCATCATTAGGCAGTGGTCCTAGACAACGTTAGCGCTTCGATAGGATCTGACATCGATAATGTCTGAGCAGTGCCGACAGTCGATTAAAACGGGCTGGTATCGATTGAAAATAATTACAACTTCTTTCTTCTAAAACTCTCTGAAATTCTGAAACTTCTTCGCTTAGGGGAAGCACAATGGAGCGCGGCAGCGAGTAAGGACAGCATGTTCTCAACGTTTGTGCAGGTTGGAAGCCGTGAATATTTTCGGCTGAATATGACATTCGGTCATTCGTGTTTCGGCTTTTTGTGATTCGGCTATTCGTGATCCGGCCATTAGATATATTATGCCATTTGTTCTTTCGGCCATTTGTGTTTTGGTCATTTGTAGGTAAACCGATTAAAACGTGGTCGATCTGTGATTCCGTCTGATTTGATGTCCTCCATGTGCAGGAGTCTGTGCCGGAGGAAGGTACCACGTACGGCCGTGTTCTTGGAGGCAGCAAAATCGATAAGTTTTAGGCCCATTTCATTGATCTGCTGTTGTGCGTTGAACCCTTCAATCACCGGTTTGTGTTCCTCCTCTTGGCAGACCTGAGCATTGAAATCTCTGATGACGATCTTGATATCATGTTTTGGGTAGCGGTCGAATTCACTCTCCAACTGCGCGTAGAATTCATCCTTGTCGTCATCGATACTTCTGACTTCTGATGTCTCATTTTAGGCGTATTGATTTTCAATCCAATCTTCTCTGCTTCGCGTTTTAGTCTGGTGTACTGATCCACCGCCTCAAATGCCGACAGTATCCACGTCGTCAGTAAAGCAGATAAACTGATTGGATTTATTAAAAATCATGCCCCGCATGTCGATCGCCGCTGCACAGTGGTCCAATAGGGCGAAAAGCGGAACTTTTTTCCTAGCGTCTTTTGCTTTCATTTTATCATTTATGGTCTTCAGTACTTTTGTTCGTACGAATATCCCGCTTAATCTAAAACTGTCAAAAGTTAAATAAACAAATAACTTTTTTGTGTTAGGAAATATAGACATAGTTTCTTCGACAAAGTTGTAAATATTGTAAAAATAAGCAACTTTGCTGAAGAAATAAAATTTCAATCTTTATCGAGTGCTGAACTATAGGGCATATCCTTTGAAATTTGTTTAAAAATTAGTTTTTCATTCTTAGCTATTGTTGGTTGCATTTTACAAGAATACAATTTTCTAGGCAATTATCGAAGCTCTCAAAACACACATGTTTGCAGAAGAACACTAATCTCTGGGACTTTTACTTTCTAAGTTATCATATATTCAAGCTTTAAATTTCCGTAGTTTCACGAGGCTATGGGCATATGCACATACACCGTATCGATTTGTAAGATTCGCTCTCAGGAATCTCGGATTGAACGGAGAACAACTACCGCCTTACCACGATCTCTGTTCTTTGGTGGATATTGATACGGTTCATTCGAGGAATAAGATTGCCGATATCATATTCTTCATGAACGTTCTCAGAACGAACAAACAGCCAAGCTCTGACCAGTCGACTAATATTCAATGATAGTGCAGTCACGCTTCGACGACGTAGGATTTTTGATCCACCTTTTAGGTCTAGAAATTACTCACAGCATGAACCGACTTCCCGATTCATGAACGCCTTCAATACATTGCAACATATTATAACCATTGGCATGAGCTCGGATGTAATAAGACATAGACTCAGTTTATGCTTTAGAGGACAATTACGATAAATCTAGTACTTTTAAACTTTTAATTTTAAGACAATTGTAATTTTGTGCGAGTTGAAATTTATTTATTTGTAATTCTATGTTGTAGTATAGATTTAAGAATGGGTAGAGGGCTTAAAGCCTATACATTCGAAATACAAATCAAATCAAATTAAACTATGGGGTAAAATGGGGCATGTGGATTTATGAAATCAGTGCTTCATCTTAAAGCTTAAGTCGAGTACTATAAACTTGTATGTGTTTCGCTTGTCCCTAACCACCCAAATGAGAGTACGACAAGCATTCATTTTATGTGTTTCGCGTTCACTAAAAGTTCGATACACGTCCATTTTTTTGTGTCGGTAGGTAGACACATGGTTTCTTCAGCAAAGTTATGGAAAATATAAAGGCAAACAACTTTGTTAAAGAAATGACATTTCTATCACTTTCGAGGGCAGACCTATAGAGCATTTTCCTTGGAAATTCTTCATAGATTAGTTATTCATACTTAGCTTATGTTGGTTGCATTTTACAGGAATATATGGTTCTGGGTGATTAACTTTCCTTATAAAGTTATCGCTTTTGGCACGTGAAGTCAACGAAAAATGCAGATTAAATAAGCGATAACGTTGTAAGGAAAGGTCCTGTAGATTCCTGAATCTTTCAGTAATCGCCGAGAACCATAAACTCTTGAAAATGCAACCAATATACGCTTGATATTAAAAAACTTATTTTTTAAGAATTCCCAAAGAAAGTGCTCTATAGCTTTGCGCTCGATAGAGATTGAAATGTCATTTCTTGTTTGTTTCTTCGAGCCACGATCACAACGATACACGTTGAAGGCGGATCCATACAGCTGAAGAGAATCGATGCAGCCATCCAAACTGGTTTCAGTTAGCATGATTACATTATAGTTGCAGTCATTAGATGTAAGGAATAGGTCGTCCGCTTTAGTCCTTAAACCTCGCACATTCTGATAGTATGCACAAATACCATCCACGTCATTGGCGTGTGCAGAAAGCTCCGAAACAAAACTTCCTGCACGTGGAGATTCCAAGCTGAAAGCGGGAAATACATAAGCGGAAGGAATGTGCGGATTACAATTGCACTTGTCTGCATAACTGGGTTGGAACACGCTGTCACCACGCCAGCACACAGGGCAAAGACGACTGGTGGCCGCTGGCAAGAATTCCACGACTGTGGCTGAGGGATCGAGGGCTTTCATAATACCAACTTCTTCAATGCGTCCCGCGTGACCTTCAGGTGATAATCGACGAGGATAAACTAGTTGAAACAAACTGGAAGCGATCGATAGATCAGGAGAAGCCAGGTTCAAAACGGCATCATTCTTGCCCGAGAGTGATTGTCGGAAGATCCCGTCACCAACCACGACCGAAGGGTCAGGACGACTTTGTTGGCAGGAACTATCGGAAGGTTGTCGAATGAACTATCAGCAAGCACGACTTGGTCGGGTGGCCCAGGGACTCCCTTACCTAGTAAACAATTTGGTTTGTATATTTCGGTTGCAACTGAGAGATACGAAATCATATCCGCACGAAAAAGTTATATTTCACACCACATAAGAACATATAAGTACCAAAGTGGAGGCAATATACGTGCAAAAATTTTGACAATTCTATCTTGCATTCTATACAACAATTTTTGGAACACGCAACTTAATACTCCTCAATATACGATTAAGATATAACTAAATGTTACAATCATCTATACTGCTTTACAATTCACAGCCATAAGTTGTATATGACGACACGCACGACCGCAAAACAACTTATTGTACACTTCGCCTTGACACACTCTAATCACTAAGCAATTCTAATGTAAAATTGACATGCATACGACCTAATGTGCACTTTCTATTACGATCTCGTGTTATCTGGGTAGTACCGTAGGTGATGACGGTGTAGATAATCCCACGTTGTCAGTAACTGGGAGTGGAGGTCGTTGGAGGAACGGTGGGAGGTTTCCGGTCTTCTGTTGATTCAGTAACTGCGGCGAATTGTCCTACTAAAATAAATGGTCATTCGCACTCGTCGTACTGAACCACCAGTCCAGAGTTGGCATCAATCCATAGTGAAGTTTCAACTGATTGCTATGCAGCATGGTCAATTTTGAGTTTTAATTTCTTGAGACGCTTAAGATATAGTGGGCATTTTGTACTCCAGGATGCATAATTTACATCTAGCTGCTCAGCGAGCGATAGTTTTTGCTGTTCGTTTAGAGGCTGGCAAAGGGTGAACATGTGCATTCTATAATCTCTCATTAACTCCTATTCCTACCTCCACGAGGTGCCGGCTGGGATACGCAACTTCGGTTGTCGTATGTTAACAGGAAAGGGGCACAGTGGCTTCCGCCCACATTAAGATAGCAGCCCCATTAGCGGGATAAGGACCTTAGGTTAACAGCCTACTGTACCGGAACACAAAAAAAGTTACCGAAGATGAAAGAAGAAATCTCTCTGGATTATTGGCAACGACCTTTAGCATGAAAACACGGACACGAATTGGAACATGGAATATACTGACCCTTGCCCAGCAGGGCAAGCTGTCTCAACTGGCAAGGGAAGCTAGCCGCCTGAAGCTTGAAATCCTAGGGCTGAGCGAGGTCCGCTGGCCGGGTACTGGCGAACACAAGACATCATCCGGGCAAGCCTTGCTCTACTCTGGCATACGAGGTGAAAATGCTACTCGAGAAAGAGGAGTTCGATTCCTACTGAGCCCAGGGGCACATGCGGCCCTGATAAAGTGGGAACCGACAAATGAGCGAATAATCGTTTCAGATTCAGAACAATTCAGGTTAGAAACCTTACATCAATCCAGTGCTATGCGCCACCAGATGCTGCCGACCTGCAGGAGAAAGTGAGTTTTTTCAGCCAGCTGAACAGCGTGTTTGAGAAAATCCCGAAGCGAGACATCCAAATCCACATGGGTGACTCCAACGCGAAGATTGGCTCAAACAACGCGGACCTTGAACGCGTCATGGGACGCCATGGCCTAGGAGAGATGAGCGAGAACGGGGAGCTGTTTATGTTTACAGAATTCTGTGGTAATAAAAACATGGTCATTGATGGATCGCTCTTCTCCCATAGACCAGTACATAAAGTCACGTGGGTTTCCCGCGACGGCCGAACAGAAAACCAAATCGACCACATCTGCATCAGCCGGAAATGGCGAAGGAGCAACAAACGCAGCACTGATATTGTATCCGACCATCATCTTGTTTTCGTTGAGATACGTCTGCGCGTCGCACGTGTCCAACGACGGGAAGAGAAAGTTGGGTGCCGCTACGACGTCCACCGATTGGAGAATCCTGAGGTGAAAAGGGCCTTTGTCGACAGCCACGTAGCCAGAGGTGGGGGCCAGGAGCCCTATCTTGGCTCCAAATACATTATATGCATATCTTACTGCTTATAAATATTATACATTACAATACATTTAATGTATTGTAGTTCTAAACGAAAAAATATGCATATAAAGCAGTTAAAATTAAAATTGGGCCCCCGGCCCCCCCCCTTCTGGCTACGTGGCTGTTTGTCGAACAACTTGAATCTCGAGCCTTGGAGCTGCCACCTGGTGGAACCGTCGAAGAGCAATGCACCGGCATCAAGAACGCCTTCATCACGATCAGTGATGAAACCCTCGGCAACGCGCGCAGTGGGCGGAGAGAGTGGATTTCGGATGAAACTTGGAGAAAGATCGACGAGCGGAGAGAGGCGAAAGCCGGCATTAAGCGAGCGCGAACCAGATCGGCTAAGACAGCTGCCCGTCAACGATACGCCGAACTGGAGAGGACTGTTAAACGTGCTTGTAGGCGGGACAAGAGAGCCTAACTCCCTAGCCGAGCAAGGAGAAACCGCCGCCACCAATGGTGATATCCGATTGTTGTACGATATTTTGCGCCGCGTTAGTGGTGCCAGGATGAATACAAAGATGCCGCTAAAGAACAGAGCTGGTCAGCTATTGACTGACCGTACAGAACAGCTTAAGCGATGGACTGAACATTTTGAATAACTCTTCCGAGTTTCAAATGTCAGCGACAAACCAGCAGCGTATGACGCCTACAGTTCGTCGAATTAATCGCGTCAACTTGGAGGCGCCATCGTTGGATGAAATTGTAGCAGCCATCAAGAGTATGAAATCCAATTGAGCGCCGGGGATAGACTGTATTTCAACCGAAATGCTCAAAGCTGACCCATCTTTGTCAGCCCAGATAATGCATCAGCTTTCCAGCAATACATGGGAAACCGAAACTTTTCCGGTGGACTGTATGCAGGGCATATTGTTCGAAGTCCTTAATAAAGGAGACCTAACTGAAGGCGGTGGTAACTGGCGTGGCATCACGTTGCTGTTTATTACTCTCAAAGTACTCTGTAAGGCAATCCTCAACCGGATCCAGGAGAAGATCGACGCTACTCTCCGGCGGTAGCAAGCTGGATTCCGTGCTGGCCGATTATGTGTAGACCATATCACAACGCTCCGCATAATATTAGAGCAGATCAACGAATTCCAGGACTTTCTTCTGCTGGTGTTCGTTGACTTCGAAAAGGCGTTCGACCGACTTAACCACGAAAACATCTAGGGCGCACTTAGGCGTAGAGGAGTTCCAGACTAGCTAGTCCATCTCATCGAGGCTCAGTACGAGGCGTTCTCGTGCAAGGTTTCGCGTGACGGCGTCTTGTCCGACCCCATAAGGGTTACTGCTGGCGTGGGCCAGGGACAGGTAGACGCCTTTCAATATCTTGGTAACCAGACAACGCCCGATGGTGATACAAAGACTGATATAGTCTCACGAATCAGGAAGGCCAGGGGTGCCTTTGTAGGTCTGTGAAACATTTGGCGCTCAAACCAGATCACTCTACGTACGAAAAACCGGATCTTTAATTTAAACGTTAAATCCGTACTGCTGTATGCCTGCGAAACGTGGTGCGTCTCAGCGGAGACAACGCAAAAACTGCAGGTATTCATTAACCGGTGCCTGCGATACATCATTCGTGCCTGATGGCCTAATAACTGGATATCTAATGAGGAACTCCATTGTCGGTGTCATCAACGGTCGAAAGCCACAGAAATTCGTGAACGTAGGCGGAAGGGAATCGGACACACCTTGCGGAAAGGAGTGAACGAGGTTTGCAGAGAAGCACTCGACTGAAATCCACAAGGACAGCGTAGAAGAGGCAGACCGAGAGGCTCATGGCGACGCAGCCTAGCCAACGACATCCGGGTTGTAGACTAGAACCTGTCTTGGCGACAGGTAAAAGCCATGGCGGGTAATCGTCGGCAGTGGAGATCTCTGATTTCATCCCTTTGTTCTGCCGGACCGGCGGACATGGACACATAAGTAAGTAAGTAAGTAAGTTTACAGTAACGCAATTAGTGCATTTTTCGGTGTTTGCTTCACATTGGCCAACAGCATGCCCTTCAGTGCACTTAGAACAGCACACAGTATTGTTGCAATTTATTGCTTTGTGCCCATACTGGGGGCACTGGAGGCACTGAAAGTAATGTTAAATAGCGTCGGCTTGTCGCTTGTCGGCTTACACTATCAAATGCGGCTTTGAAATCAATGAACAGGTGATGCGTGGGGACTCGGAATTCGCTGCACATTTAGAGGATCTACCGCAGGGTGAAGATTTGGTCCACTGTAGGCCGACCCTCCATAAAATTGGCGTGATAAATTCCCTCGAATCTATTGGCTATTAGTCGATGGAAGGTTACTTGGTACTTGGTACTTAATAGCCGGCATTCAGGATAGTGATCGCTCGGTAGTTTTCACAATCCAGCTTATCGCCTTTTCTTGTAGATGGGACAAAAATGTGTTTAGAACAAATTTCTTGACATTTTGATATTATTATCACAACATTCTGATCATGCGTTTAAAAGTTATCATTTTTCAAAAGCATGAATTTAGGCGCGAATATTCCCTTTTCTACTTTTGAAGAAAAAGAACTTCTAGAACAAAATGAATGCCGTCAAAGTTTTCCTACAAGTAATTTACATGCGTTACTTCAATTTTGTAATATGTCCGAATTGAAAAAAAATATCTGAGTAGAGTGTTAGATATGAAAACCGAAAAACGAGAAATTGTAACACTCTTTGGGGAATTGGTTGGAAGTAGGATATTTTAACAAATTTTTTGATCGTATCGTTTTTACGATGTTACCCGTTAGAGGGCTACAAAGCTAATAGTTTCAATCAATCACATAGCATTTGATTTCGATGAATCGATAAATTAGTGAGAGTATCTGCTAAACATCCGGTAGGTAAAATAAACATTTCAAATAAAACCAGCTCCTGTGCGGTATCAGGGAATCATCCTAGAATAAACATTTCTGTATCTGACTATCGGTCAAGAGCGAGTTTCGAGAATAATACGAACAAGCAGCGTCACAAACAACATCGAACATAAAACGAAGAAACGTGTAAGAGCGGTAGCCAAACATTCGCGCGAAAAATTTGGCGCGTGCTACATTCTTCCAAGTTAACCCTTTGTAGCCTGCCTGCCAGCGGCTCAAATCTGAGTCTAATCTGGGGAAGAACATTGCTAAGCAAGACGGCTTGAAATGATTTATACTGAAAATGCGAGGGTTTACCAAGCTCGCAAAACGAGAAGGTGTTGAGAGCGCAAAATATAACGCAATATAACTTCCAAACGGTGGGTACACAACGTCGGGAGCAGCGGTTTCAGAGGGGTATAATCTCCACTCACTAACAACCAACAAAAATATTTTCAAGGACTTATGCTAACACAACAGCACAACAGGAAAAAAAACACGCAAAATGTTCTGCAGCCGGTGTTAGTGGCGACATGGTGACGACGACGACGACGACGACGGCGGCGGCGAAACGATTTGGCCGTCCAAACGACGGACCGTGATCGGCAATGACGTTCCAAATGCTTTGAGTGTACAAATTTGTGCGAAATATGAGCCATAGCCGCAGCGCAGCGTTTTCGCGCCGCCGGCCGCGGGTTTGTGGGGCACGATGTGGACGCCTTCAGGAAGCGCGCGCGCGCGAAGGCAAAAGTCCACGTCTCGTGTGGAACTGCTGAACCGAATGGCTTGGCTGCTGCTATCACGGTAGGAGCTACCACAGTAGCAGGATGTTCTCGCTGAAAAGTATGATCATAAAACATAGGCTGGATAAACATTAGGAAAAGCTGCGCATAATTGCTTCGGTTTTGAATTCCTAGAATTTGGCTAAGCTTATTTGTTGAAATGTTTGGATTTTTGAAAGGTTTGGTTCTATTCTGTCGCTGAAAGCCATTTATATTAACATTTATTTACATAGTTTTTACAGCGTAACTTCAGAGGGCAGAACGTATTTATAATTATGTATCTACTCAGTGCTAGCTACTCATTCTATTCAACCATTCACTAATTTTTTTGTGCACGTTGGGGCCCGAACTGATATTCAGCTTATATATTCCGTGAAGTTAATGTTATAAAGTAGGGTTTATATATTTTGATGAAAAACTCAGTTGAACATTTTGAAATGGTACACATTCATTTGGTTGTTAAGTAACCTAAAACTTAAACAGTCATAAAATTCTCATCTCTGTTGTCTTCCGCTATTGTGTTGTCCTAAACATATTGCATAATTTCTGAAAGTAGTCTTAAAGTAAGTACAATTATAAAATATAATGTTATAGACCTGTCAGGGCGCATCGCTGATGCATACGCAATGAAATGTCTCGTGTTAGTAATAATACGCGGCAAGGTTATAATGACAAACAAGACAAATTACCAATACATCGGTGCTTGAGTAGCGTTTTAGTTTTCAGATTCAGATTTAGGTATATTTTTTGCTAATGTTCGTGTATAAACGCACATACAAAACAAATCATTTTTCAGCAATGCATGCAGAACAACACGATTTCGCAGTTTATAGAAGTTGATGATTTTAGTTACAGTTTTTAAACGTTGGATTTTTAAGAAACGTGCTACCGCAAAATGTAACTTATTCCGCCACTATACTGCCGCTGCCGAAAAAGATTCAAGGGCAAACCAACAAGCAAACGTGACTGGTCAATCCGTCGTCGGAATTAGAGTATTAGCGAGCGCTGGCACACACAGAAACGCGGGCTGGCTCTTATCTTATCTGAAGAAGCGTGGTTTCGGTTGCTGTACAGTCAACCGTTCCGTCAACCAACAAGGAATATTTTCATAATAGCGAAAAACATCATAAGCATAACATCGATTGAGGTCTGCCGATGGATTTGCAATACATGTACTAATACATAAATAATTACAATAATAAAAACGCGCGCGCGTCTGTATGGCAGGAAGAATTTACGGATTTTACCGACCGAGCAGTTTTTGAAAACCTGTACTAGGGTATGTTGCTGTTTCGTCGTAATTGGCTATTCCCGTCCTATCACCAATTTTTATGACACGCAATGCAAAATTAGTTAAGCCCCAAACACAATGCATACGGATTTTACTACGTTGCGGCAATTTGACAGTTTTTCCATGGGTTTTCTGTCAAATTTCCGCAACGTAGTAAAATCCGTATGCATTGTGTCTGGGCCTTTATTCCCTAATGTTTTAGTCTGTTGCCTCTCATACGCGATCACTCAGAGAGCTGAGATCTATTTAAATGCTTTTTTTTCATTAAAGAATTCCTAGCAGCCAAATTTTCTACGTTTTTTCGTGTGACGAAGTAGAAAATGTCGACTAATCGTTGCAATATCCGTCATTCATAAAATGAAAATAACTCACGCAACGCATTGTTGTTATTCTGCAGCGGTGAAAACTTGCACAACCTACAGAAATTTTGCAGAATAACATTTGTCATGCTGTCCTACACAAATACATGCGCGCCAGCTTCGTAAACATTATTGTGAGTTTTAGTTCGGACGATGAAAAATTTTGATGGACGGATTTGAAAACGGTACGACGAATTTAAGCTATAAAGTCAGTTGTGTAATTGCAATCAAATGCTTTATTAATCGCTTTTTAGTGAATTCAAAGGGCACAGATCGGAAGGTAAGTGTGCTTGAGTCAAATCAGCAGCAGAGCCTTTGGAGTATTCATTAAATCCACCTAAAAAATGATGAAAATTAGAGTGGCTTTCCTTACTACGACGGGAATTAGAAATAAACCCTAACTATTAAACTGGTTGAATCTGATTTGTTTTAATTTTGTTCATAATTATTGCACCAAGAATATTGAACATTATATTGTAAAAATAACAACACCATTTTATCGATTAATACTCCTTAGTAGAATCTTAATATAGAGAAACAAGAAACATTTCCGTATAATTTTTCTAACAAGAGTTACAATCAAATTTAGTCGACATAAACCTGACACATTTTTTTTGTTCATTCAAGTAGAAAACTTGAACATCGGTCATTTTGCAGGTGTGTGTGCGTTCAAAATGATTCCTCTATTTTGATTTCGACATTTTGCTCTTCAGTTGCCAAAATGGCGTCCCGGCAAGAGGAGCAAAATATCAATATTTTGCTCGCACTTCGCAAAAATTCGTACTACTCGCTCGGAGAGTTAGCGAAATCGTTTAAAGTGTCCAAATCTACTGTCGCCAACGTGATAAATATATTTGGGGAACGTTTGTGAACAACCAGGAAGTCTGAATTGGAGGGAAATCGAAAGATGGAAGCCGGACAAAAAGCGTGGCCAGTGCGTTCAACCAGAACCTCAGCTGTTCCATCCGTGATGTCGCACATAACCCAGTAGTGTCATAATTAACCATGTAATGAGCTTCACGAGCCGGACTGTCGACTAATAAGAAGGCAGTGATTTCAAATCACGACGTATCGTACGCTACCTTTGATCTGATATTTTTTCTAGCCATTTGCCCAAACTTCGGTGAAATTATACCAGTACCAATTTACGTGTGTGTGTGTGTGTGTGTGTGTGTGTGTGTGTGTGTGTGTGTGTGTGTGTGTGTGTGTGTGTGTGTGTGTGTGTGTGTGTGTGTGTGTGTGTGTGTGTGTGTGTGTGTGTGTGTGTGTGTGTGTGTGTGTGTGTGTGTGTGTGTGTGTGTGTGTGTGTGTGTGTGTGTGTGTGTGTGTGTGTGTGTATGTGTGTGTGTGTGTGATACAATCCATCGTCCGCTGCCCGGCAGCGCTTTTATGTAAAAAAATTACTTGCATCTTTTAGTTAGAAAGTTTGTCTTCCTAAATGCAAATAATTTTAGTCCTGGAAATAGAAGGTGATAGCTCTATTGTTCATCCAACCCACTTCTAGAATGCCTGGATATACACGCACATTCCGAAGTCGCCTTCATAAACAATAAGCCCCACATAGATACTTTCAATTTTCATTATTCTGGCGCGTATTTAATTTGACAAAATCATAGTTATAATTTGAAACAAGCAGCATGCGAAGCTGATTTGAAATAGTTCTCTTCCATATATATATACCGTTTAAATTCTATTTTGGAGATATTGCATTAAACACGAAATTTCATTCATTCAAATTATCCGCTTTTATAATTTTAATCAAAATACAGCCGAAGAGAACATTTCAGTTGCTCAGCTACACATTTCAAAACTCTGCTTAACTTTTTTAATTTTGATGCATAACAGCATCATCTGTACTGTAGCGCCAACTACATGTCAAACGAAACCCATATTCGTCAATAAACATCAATAACAATTGGCATCACGAATTATTTTTCATGGGGTTTCTATGACATGTCATCGGAAACTACTTTAAGTTTGAAAATATACTTATCGGTGCGTATCCTTTGTAAATCAGCGGGATTAGGAAGCCATCAGCACTAAACAACACACTCGCGCAAACTGCAGAAATAAATACTGAGTTTTAACACTGAAAATTTTGAAAGCAACGGAGCGATAAAATAAAAACAACAATTCTGAACCATGCTGCCAGAACTCCTTTTTAAATATCCTGAAATTGGTACTAATTCACTTACAGCAAAATCGATTGCTAATCGTGTCCCGATGCTGACGAAGCTTGTTTGTGTGTTAGTGAACGACGAACCCTACTTGACGTCCATCACCAGACTTCAAACACCTTTTTGGGTAGAAGTTTTAGACGGCAACTGGAAGTGGAAAGGTAGAAGACATGAAACAGTCAAAGTTCGCTAAGAAATAACGGGTTTGGAAAGCGATATTTTCATGATAATCGGGATCACGAACTAAAAAAACTTACTTAAAAGTTACTTAAAACGTGTGCTTCATTTCCTGAAGCAATAAGATCGTTCCGTGCTGTTTTAGCTGGATTTGGCATTCTGCCACTAAGCAACAAAAGCCTTAAAGTGGTATGCCGCCAACAGCGGGTAGGTGGAGTCCAAGCACAAGGACCCTCCCAACATGCCAGAGCTCTACCCAATCAAGACAAATTGGTTCATCAACCAGTGGAACCCGAGAAAGGCTAAAAAAGTGCTGGAAATAAGAAGCACAATAAGGCAAACAGAGGCGTTCTGTGGCGAACAAGTGGACGAGATGACTGTACAGAATCTGATGACAAGAGCTTAACAAAAGACTCTGATTCGTTTAATCGCAAGCTAAGCAGAATATTTTTGCTGTATTTTATACAAATTGAACCTTAAAAAGAAAACGGATTCAATTTTTTATTTGAAAATTTAGCTAATTAAGAATTAAATCAATTCATTGACCAGACTTGCCATTTCCTCAGTCATTGTGCAAAAAGTGTAACTTTTTTCATGCAACACAATGAGTAGAACTGCTACCACAAATGAGAAATACATCCACACAAAGAGAAACAGGTCAAAATTAAAGACAAATATAAACAAACTTTAGTTGCTCATTGTGTGAAAAATGAGAAACTTTCGAAATCGCTTGTACTGCAGTACCTACCTACGTGTAAAAGTGAAATAAAAAGATCCGCGTCAGAAGCAACTGCATGGGAATTCCAATGTTGCCATGTCTGTCATCCATAAAATCCATCTGTCATCCATAGTCTTCATATGCAAACAAGAAAGCGACCAACATAGCTCTTGCCATCTCAAGCGCTACCTAGCGCCTCCACGCGGTCATACCCGGTAATGCTCTATTGAGTAGCTAATTGTAAGCTAAGTGGTGCGATTCTGCGTGGTTCCCGGCTGCCTGATTTCAAAACTGCGATTTTAGACAGACGGCTGAGCCACACGGCCAGGTAAGGTTAATATGTTATTCTAATAATTTGTTTTGTTTTAGCTCATCAAGCACCTCCTACTGTACAGTGAAAACTTTTGCCGTGACAAGTTTAAATAATGCACCTGGATATCAGAATGACGAATTAAATTATTTATTGGATATTACCCTACTAGCACGGTTGTTACAAAGTAGTTGTGATAACCGAATTATGACTAATTTCGGTCGTAATCTGGTTGCTACAACTAAATGGACCTAAAGTGTGTCACTTGGGTAGATGCACTGATGGAATCTCAAATGACCCACTTATAAATCATTCGATGGATTGCTGGTGAGATTGTTCCATTTTTGCCCATATATGCTCCATTTCATTTTATTTTTACGAATATATATTCATATTCATATAGTCAGTAAAAAAGTGAAAAGTTAATACAAAATGGAGCAGAATAAGTCGCGACTGAGTAAAGTATGATTTTTTCTCTTCTCTTTTTTTATTCTGAGGCGGAATCATCCCTGTCATTGACAATGATTGACCAAATTTCGACGATAACACCCTAACTAATCTGAAGATGTTGAATTTGGTCATATATTGACAGAGTAGGGTGGTTTCTTCAAGCTTTCGAGCATCTGTTTACAAAGTAACGACTCAAAATGGAGCCTGAACTCCATATTCCCATACCAACATAATGGGTAATAGACCGAAAATAGAACTTTTTGTTTTGTTGGAGTAAAAAACGGATTTTCTGTAAAAAATCACGAGAAATCGATTAGTAATGGTCTCGCTTGTAACCACTTTGTTGAGTATCTCGACACACGCAAATCGGCTTTAACATGGTAGAGCCCCTCTATTCCTGGTGCCGGTGGGGTTCTTGAAGAAAACGGATTTAACTACACAGTCGTCCGGCATCCTTGCGACGCACGTGGTCGGCCCACCGTAGTCTTCCAACTTTCGCCAGGTATACGATGGGAATCTCTCCAAGCAGTGCCTGAAGCTCAAGATTCGTACGCCTCCGCCACTCTCCGCTTACCGCTTGTACTCCGCCAAAAATAGTCCGCAACACGTTTTGTTCAAATACGGCTAGTTCACGTATGTTTTCCGTAAGCAAGGCTACTGTCTAAATGTCGTAGAGGACTACCGGTCTGATTAGCGTTTTGTATATCGTCAGCTTTGTGCGGCGGCGTATGCTCCTTGATCGAAGCGTCTTGCTGAAGGAAAAGTAAGCTCGATTTCCAGCTTGAATGCGTAGTTGAATCTCCTGATTTGTATTATTGTCGGCAGTGACCAGAGAACCTAAATATATGAACTTATCAACCACGTCCAGTTCATCGCCGTTAATGGTCACTGTCCGTGAGAGCCAAACGTTGTTTTCTATGGAGCCTTTTCCTTCCATGTATTTGGTTTTCGACGTATTGATTTGTGACCCAATTCTACTAACCTCTGGTTTAAATCTGGCTCCACCGCGCCAAGGTTTCTAGTAGTTGTGAAGAGGTTTCGAAGCCCGCTCGTCGGATCGCACCTTTAATAGCGATGTAGAGTAACATACAGAATAGTTCATCCTCTTGCCACCATCGTCTGTGCGATTTGAAAGGACCAGAGAGTGTTCCTTAAACACGCACGTAGAACATCACTCGCTTCAGGGTAGCCGTGCATTACCCATAACTGTTTGCGCTCGACTGTATCGTATGCTGCCCCGTAATCCACGAAAATATGATACGTGGGCACGTTGTACTTGTAAAAATTTGGTTCGTAGTACCACGGGCTCCCATGAAGCACGCCTAAAACTGCCCTATGAATTTTCTTTGTATCCAGTGAAGTGCCGTTGCTTTATGCAGAATTCTGTATCTACCTGTTAAGCGTCGCGTCATTTGGAAGGAAGATTCGTTCTAGGCGAGTCATCTTGCATGTTGAGCTCCTCTATTCCTCCTCTATGTTCTCAGAAGAGAACAGATCTCGCCGCACTATCGTTCGGCTTCGCGATGTGGTCGACCAACCTTAATTTCTCGCTTTTCACCAAATGAACAATGAAAATCTCTTCAAGGAGTAGCTGAAAAAAGTGTCTTATGCGTCTGCGTCACTATATGCTATATACACGCCGGCAAAAATCGTACGCAGGACCTTTCATTTGATTATGATAAGCACAAATCTGTAACACGAAGAAGCACCAACCGGAAGAAGGAAATCACGATGCAAAGGAATAACTATTTTACCAAAATTTTACGAGATGTCTAATAGCTCACGTAAGGACTGTGTTCCTACCGCTGATATGTGTCATGATTTGGTGGATAATTTTCTTACGACTGAGCGTGAGATGATCGAAAGATGAAATCAGTCTTTCGAAGACCACCTTAACGGAGATATAGCAGTAAACGAAGGCAGTACGGCGATAGATCTAAGAATACGTGCAACCGACAATCGTTTCCCGGTTTCCAGTCTTGTATTTAGGAAGCGGTTGAGGAAGGGTAGGGGAGGGGTGATAATTGAGAACTGATAAAGTTGCTAGAATCGACCAATTACCGAGCGAGCTTTAAAGATTTAAGACGGTTGCGAAGCACTGCTGGTTAGAGCACTAATCCGGGCAAACAATCAAAGGAGGAGCATTTATTAATAGAGCTGGACTACAAGCTGGATTACTGCTAAATAGCCTGTTGAGCACCGCTAACGCATTGTCGGGGGTAACATTGGTACATGGGTACCCGAGCTAGCATGGACCAGAGCTTCGCGATGCGGCAAATACTGCACAAATGCCGAGGATACAATCGATCGAGATCTGTTATGGCAGATTATGCATGAACATGGATTTCCGGGCAATTAGACACGATTGATCAACGCGATGCACCTGATGACTTCCGACATTAGATGAAGAATACAGGGATGCAATATGGTTACGTTGGATTCTGGAAGCCGCTCCGATTGAGTATAATTCAGCACATCACGGAGTTAGTCATCTACAAAACTCTAATAAGAGCGGTAGCCCTTTCTCTATGGCCATGAGAAACGAGCTGTGGTTCAGCGCGTCCTAGGTATCTTTGAACGGAAGGTGTTGCACACCATCTACCGGATTACGTTACGACTGAAATTAGTCGTATTTCGGTTACCACTACAAATTTGTAACAACCGTGCTAGTAGGGTACAGGGTTGACGACGAATAGCTATGAACTGAATTGAATGGAGATGAATTCTGTTTACAGCAGAGTTATCCTGCTTAATTAAATTCACAAGTTACTGCCTTACGGCACACCGTTTGCGATGCAATTTCGCTCATTGTAAGGCATGTAACTTCCTGTAACTGTTGGCAAGTCTGCAACTTTTCAACGATAAAAGCGATTAAAGTAACCAAAGAGTTTGCATTTAGTCTGAGTCTAAATCACGTAGAACTGATCAATTTAGTTACGTTTATCAGCAGGGACAATTGTGATACAATTTCAGTAGTGACAATACTAATTCAATCTGTGTGTATCATATTGGTTTATTACAACGTTGTGTAACATCGTGTAGCTGTTGGAACGGGCACACCTCTAATCCAGAATTTTATGTTGCTTGCTTCTTAGTACTTATGGTTTTAGGTTATGAATGGGCTTAAAACTAGACAAATTCGATGAAGCAGTTGGGAGTAGTTGAACTCAAACGATTGGCTCCTGGACAATCGGGAGATACTTTCCCGCTGCTGCTGCCGAATCAGTGAAATAACTTTGTTACAATGATGAGTTTATCGAATTCATCCAGTTTTATTTACTTACTATTTGAATATTTTGTTCAGTGTGGTTTAAAGATATCAACACGAGTGTGACATCTTTTCAATTATTTTCGTATTTGGTTCTGACCTTTATTGCTGGAAAGTGATGAATTGTTCAGGAAGGAGCTGCGTGTGTTATTTGATTTAGGACTCAGGTAGCGAATTGATTTTCACCGAATAACTTTAAAATAGAAATCTATTTTCACTGCTGGCTTTGAAAAATTGTAGCATTTTTTGCAAAACTGTAACAAATGTCGAAATTGGTTGACAATACATTTTTGATCAAGTATAATTATTGTAGAAATGAAATTTTCAATTTTTAGTATGCAGTCGAATCATTTAAATGCAGTGACGTATTTATCCGTTATATCTCAGACGAGTGCTGTTCAAAATTTTAAATTTAGCCCGACCCTAAGCCCCTTTTGCTACACTAATTATTATTTATAACTAATTATTCGATAAATTATATGTCAAATCTATAAAACAAGTAATAAAAAATTTATGAGATCAAGGCATTCTGTAATGCCAACAAGAAAAAAAGTTAATTAATCAATATCATAGCAGAATTGGTTCGATAAACACGGTCTGGTGTTTTGCTGCGAAGCTTTTGGAAGTAGCTGGATTTTTACGACCTGCGGGACAACTGTTGCCAGACGCGAAGGCGATTTGTGCTTGCATAAATTTGGAACCCCGTCGTTTCATTCGGCGTGTTGATGAAATCAGAACTCATCAGAACTAAAATAAATGGAAATTTTTGCATGTACAAATATCTCTACACTTGGCAACTAACATAACGTGCTTCTCGTGTTTGAAGCACCAGTAGCAGCTAGTTTGTGTTGGGAACCAATTCATGCTTAAGTCACGTGACATTATTGGATTGCTTAGTTTTATGCTTTACTGAGATTTTTTTCCAAAGAATTTCCATTTGTCAAGTGTTTGCCATACATGGTCCTAGCCCTAGTTTAAATTAAGAAACCTTTATTCAATTCCAAAAACTTTCTCTAACATTGCTCAGTAATAAAACAAATTTCGCCCACTATTGAACTGCATACTATAGCGTATCTAATATGCTAACTAAGCCAGTCTCATAGTATTGCCCTGAAAGAACATCAGACTTCATAATCGATAGACAAGTACTGGCGCTGGCATCACTGGATTTTTTTGGAGGGCAAATCACGTCAAACGTGCTTTCATTCGCTACCGAGTTTTGACAGATATCGACCAACAGCTGATTCGAAAAAAGATTAACAGCATTAGATGATTAACAACATGGTTGTTGCAGTATTTGTGCTCACCAGCGCCATTACTTATGTAGGGGTTTAGAGGTATGTTCCTAAAAACAATCTGGATTTATTAAATATTTCGTTTATCTACTTATTCGTTCACACTTTGCAAACATTTCCAAACAAAAGCCGGAAACATAATAAAGACTATTATGATTCTGACAACTGATTTGTGTAAGTTATTCTGGTACGCATGTATGGCGTGCAAAAAATTCAATAATTGAGCTTTCGATGCGTGGAAATTTCCAATCGCCTCGATTCTGCATTCCGATCGGGCTCGTTCCGATCAGAAACGTCCCGATCGACGTGTGTTATAGCACACGATGCATTCCGATCGAAGCGCAATTTCTGATCGGATCCGGCTCCAATTGGTATGTAGAATAGAGGCGAATATATCTAGCTTTCCACTATCGGGAATGGTGGACAATGTCAGGATGCTGTTAAAAGATGGGAGCATTTCAAGCAGGTGTAATTACAAAAGGTGCGAAAAAGATCGTATTGATCAGTTGTTCAGCAAACAAAACAAGCAAAGCAAAAATGACATAAATATAGCTGGAAAGTGAAAACTACAATCTCATTTGATTTTTAATGGAAAAATAATAAACTCCTCTGCTTTGCTCTTAATTAATGATTACAATATTTTTTGCTGCTAATTAACCGAAGAGAATCTTCATCACCTTTCATACATTGGTATTTTCCACCTGCATGAAATGTCAAAATGTCATTTCTGATTATTGAAAAATTGATATATTTTAAACCGAAAATGCTGTCGACACGTTTTTTCAATTATTAGCTTTTGTTAGGAACAGCACAGAGAACAGACTAACAGGCTCGAAGAAAGTAAAATCTGCCGGAGGCGTCCTCCAGAAAAAGTTTGGCAAACGCATCAAAAAATAAGTATGTACCTTTACCAATATTACTTTCTGCTGGAGTTACATATAAGCGATGGCAGCGACATCTGGCTATTTTAGTTTGCCACTTATTGCTCGAGTGGTGCTTTTTACACACTTCTCGTTCATCGCCTATTGGTCTGTTCTCTGTGATGACATTATTTTATTTCTACCGGTATATTTCAAATGTTGGGTATCCCCGAATTTTGCGTAACCAGAACAGTTCGTGTTAGGTCCGTTCATATCTACTAATTGGTTGGTGGAAAAGGCAATACTCCTGAGAATGGCACTAGTTTTCCTGAGCTCGCAATCAGCATATTGAAGCACACGGTCAATACGCCGTTGTCTGTCTTGTTTATATAAGTATGAGATTTGTTTGCCATGGCATAGCCATGGTCGGTCCCTTAGGTGGGCGAAAGTTGATGCATAGATGAAATAATGGTACCCTTATACTAGAGAAAAGGTGTTGCACCTTTAGTATTTTGAGAAGGAAAAAAAAAACTTTAACGATTATCCTAATTTACTTAAACAATACCTCATGAAACAAAGCAATTTCAGTTCTCATTTAACAAAATTTGCTATATATATCAATATAACAACGCCAGAACTTAGAGGCTCCTCATTTCGGTTTAGTTTTTCTCGACGGGGTGGATGGCAGACACGCGGTTCGAGAAAGGGCGAAAGCAGGTATGCAGCAGCGACTACGCAGCGGAACCAAACTGGTGACCACAGATATGCTTGTGTTCGTTAATTCTGTTCATCCAGGGATGTGGGTTGTTAGTTCCTAGGACAAATCTGAAAAGAGAGTAGAAAAAAGGGGTAATTTTAAGTAAGATGGGTTTTTTGCAATTTTTGGACAATTTTTGGTTTACACAATTATTTACGGTTAGAATAAGTTTCTTCTCAAGGAACAAATTGCCCTCTTTCGTTAAAACGTGCCGCTTTGACGAATACAGAGACATTCCCAAACAATACTAAATGTTAAATGACTGTTGCACAGTGAGGACAGCGAATATTGTGTCTGTTTGTACGCTATATATGTGCGTACAGAAATTTTTAAGGGAATCCTCTTAAAATTATGTCTGTTTCTCTGTTGTTTAATGTTGAAGAAACTAAAACCCTATAAAAGTACAGCCCTTTATAGGACTTTAAGAGAAACTAAAAAAGTTTTTGGACAGTTATTGCCCTATTGCTAGTTATTGCTTTTATGACTATTAAGACTACTGTGATAATCGCATTTTACACTGTTAATCTGACACTAGAGTGGCATTTAGTTTAATCAACTAATGAGTTTGACTTCTTTTTCTTTCTTGTCCTTCTTTTTCGCTTCATTTTCCTTGAGCGAAATCGTGTGCGAGATTCGACTGCGATAATCGTGTAAATCGGTGTAGTCTAAATAGGGCCAAATGTCGCAATATTAATGATTGCCAGCATTCTACACAATAATTTCAATGACAGTTGAATTTTCGCAGTCACTAATACTACTAAATATTTGTGACCATCAATAATGTTGATCATGTTTATATTTGTTCAACACTATAAATCGTCTGACATTTCAAGTAACAACTTCAGGCTGATCAAACGCTTTCATAGCTGATTTTATTCAACCTGTGGCTGAACTATGGTTTAGGTTTAGAAACAAAAACCTTTTTTCAGCTCTTAAACAGCTAAATCTGGTGATTTTATCAAGCTTGCGGCTTGTTAATAGCTGCTTCCGAAACTGTGATGAATAGAGGCCTTTGCACGCTTTTGCGCAATGCTGTCGATTCTATTTTAGAACGAGAACTTTAACACCCTTAAGCAGCCTTAAAGTAGTTCAAAGGCTGTGAGCCTAATGAAAGTTTCTACTCTAAGCTTTAGCACCTTTAAGCAGCCGTGAAACGGTTTGGTGTTTATGGCTATTTAGAAGCTGATTGTTTAGCAGAAAAATCCGCTAATAAGCTTGTTTATCAACTTTTGAAAGAGAACTGGTTTGAAAAACTTAAAGTAGCTTAAACATAGCTTATTTAAACACCATTTAAGTGCTTACTTTATGCAGCTGTGATTGCCTTAAACCAACCCGTAAACAGCCATTGCTCTTGCAATTCAGCTACCGTTGTTACTTGGGCAGTAAATGAAAACAATACAAGTGTAATTGTATAAAGCCCTTCAGAGTCCAAGTATGAGTGAGAGGTGAGTGTGCAAATATTTTCACTGTGCAGATTTTTTTTGCACATGAGTCTAATATGGGGCAAAAAGCGCAATAAATTTGAGAATACAAATTGAGAGTTGATACGAAGAGAAACTGTAAGAGTTAATGGGACCATAGCAGTAGCCTTGCAATTGTCCTGTACTCTAGTAGCTGGCAGTGAAGTCTGAAGAATAAAAACGGAAGGTCAAGTTCTGAACGCGGAATGTAGCACCAAGACTTCAAGATGAAGTGAAGCTTATCTTTTCGTGCAATCGTGTTTATTATTTATCTAGTATTCACGATATTCGTCCTTGGCATCGTTGCCCACAATTAAGTGTTCTAAATTTAGTGTTTAGTACTAATTATTCCTGTATTGTTGATAAAATGAGATTTTTCCAAAGGCTTGCTAACAATGAAAGAAGTTTCCATTTATTGATCACTTCCAATTGTTTTAGTTCAAATAGCGAAATTTCCAGCTACAACTCTCAAGTGCTTCCGTATAGGTTAATAAATGCACAACTCTCGATTGAACTAGGATCGATACTTGGCTGTTCGCTGTTCGGCAGTGGATTGAAACAGGTTTTTAAGCTTCAGCGTTGGCGCACACAAATGTTCGCAATGATGCCGCACAATTTGCCACCAGGATGCGGTGGATTGCGGTAAAGGAAAGGTGCAGGCGAGCGCGGTAAACAAAACAACCTGGCTGGCTTGGTTTATTTATGCGTTTATTCTGCGCTTGATGCGGTGCGCTGGTGGCCAAGCTCTCGCGATTTGCAAATTGGCGCGAAAATTGATTCACGGTACGGCGCGTTCATAAGTTTGCCAATCGGTGGACGACGGGCGCCTCGCAGGCGAAGTGTTCGGTTTTATTTTTCATTTTGTTGTTTACATCTTTGTCAGAAATGATGATAATTTATTTTTTTGTCATTCTTTTGACAGTCCATTTGGGGACGGTAAAAGTAACGCAGTGACATTGCGCTGATCACAGAACAACTGTTTTTTTTAAACTTATGAAAATTGCGGGATTATATTTGATCAAATTAAATCAAGTATAAAATGTAGGAAATGTACAAAATCTGAAACGAAGTTTAGGCAAATTTATCTCTCTGGCTTCTAACAATATGGTACAGAAGCTTGGTTATTCACACTACTCACACTTTTAATTTCATTGCTTTCTATAGCATTTCCTTTGTGTATTTTAAATACTGATGTTATAAAAATATCTTCAAATGTTTAACTTCATGAATAAGTCAACACGGCGTTAGGCCTTTACAACATGTTGTAGTTGAATAAGATGGCACATTTTTCACAATTCCTTGCATACATGCCAATCTGAGCGCTCATATCCTCGATAACATTTTCATGTCCTGTGGTGATCGGAAATTGCTTAAGCTGTACGTCATCAGGTCTACCTTCTCGTAGACAATGTATATATATATATATGATGTTGTGAATTATAAAACGTACTTTAATTTTCAATTAACAGCTTTCGCCGCTCACCTCCCGGTTTATCGATTTTGCTTGGCAGGACTATGCGTAGTTACCTGTCAACTTCAGAGTGAATAATTTTTATGATTTTTGCTTCGACGTTTTGGAATTAGGGGAACTGTGGGTAAGACGAACAGGTTAAGAAGAACAGCTAATATAATACAGAGAACTTATGATTTATAAAACCTAAATACAGTTTACTTCAGTTCAACATATTATTTTCAAAAGGAGCTAGTGAAATATTTAACACAAAATGTTTTTCAATGTGTATTTTGAGTTTTAAAAATGGTCCGAAAAAGTGAACTTTTTTAGTGCTGCGGGTGAAACGGACAATGTGTGGGGGTAAGATGGACAGGTATTGTGAATCGCCCCAACTGAGCGCATATTATTATTTTTGACCCTTAACAAATTGAATACGTAAAATATGGTGGTGTAGCGTGCAAAAAAATGAAGGGGGCAGTCCACCCCCTCCCACTAGAGGCAGCCAATAGAAAGTTGTTTGGCAGCGGCAATATGAACAAGCATTCCAAAAACTGTTTCATGCCTGGCCACTGCTGATTTGTTTGAAGCTCACGTTTTCCAGTTAAATTTTCATTTATATGCTTGAGATGTCACAAAGAAGTGAAATCAACAATTTTAATATAATATGTTCACTGACCATCTTACCCACACTAGCAGTTGTCCATTTCACCCCATCATTATACATTTTTTTAAAGCGTTCACCATTTTTCATACACAAATGAAATTACGTATTATTTCAATGCAGACGTTACTTGAAAAGGTATTAAATCGAAATACTTTATGCTATGGGCAACATTTTGGAATTAAACCACTCAAAAAGCTTAATTCCGACGGAAAAAAAGTTACATCCAAACGCAGAATCATGTCCAATTTTTAGTTTTTTTGTACTTTATCAGAATTGGAAAGTTTTAAATGATGATTGAAACGTTCAGACATCATGAGATAACAAGCTGGTTGGATTCCCATCAAAACATTTACGAATTTTAATGCTTAACTGGTAGAATCAACCACCTGTCCGTCTTACCCACCCTGTTCGTCTTACCCACAGTTCCCCTACGTTTGAATAACGTGTGGCTCATAACCAAGGCAGAATAAATCAAATTCATACTTGAAAAACAAAGAAAAAAGAAACTTCCGCAAAGCTTCAGCTTCGTGTCACCTCCAAAACCAGCCCGGTTGACTTTCAGCATCGTCCGATTCTCCAAAGCAATAAAGCTTTTAATAACAAACACATCAAACCTTATTAAGAAGTCCCACACTTGGCGTCCTGCGAGCCTCCCCGTTTATTTATGCACTTTGTCTGACGCCAAAATGCACACGAAGTCACCACCATTATTATTGCGGCGATCCGGTGTGCGTCTTGGAGTTCGCGGCTGGCTGCTTGCTTGACCTGGTGAGTGCAATTTGCGCTCAATTTAAAATGCATCGTTCGTAGCAAAAATTTGCTCGACTCTTTTGCCTTCCTCCGGTCGTTCCAACCCTATTCGGGTCAACAACAAGTTGCTTTTGCATGGATGACCGGTTCGCGATCAAATTGACTCTACGAGCCATGGCTCTTCGGTGGAATCGAGTTTATGACATGCATTTCGACTTCTGACAAAAATGGGTCCTTGAGTGGTTTTGAGCGAGACCAGCCCGCCAGTGTGTTTATTTGTTCAGCAGAAAATATAACAAACTGTTTTTGTAGTGATTGATGGAAGAATTTCGCTACTATTAAAATGCACTTCACACAGAAGGTATTCTTCTGACACGAAACAAGTTTTGCTAGATGCAATGGTTTTGAAGTATATACTTCAAAACCACCAAGTAGTATTTCGAAATAGGAAAAATTTCAACTCCCACTCATGTTGAATAATTTTACCCTTATGCGCTTGTTGTCTGGCGGCGTACAGCAAGCAAACACAAAAACACAGCACGATCGTCAGCCGCCAGTTCCACCGGTTGGAAAATGAATCATGAGAGGCGACCACAGCATGTCCAATTATTATCTCGGCTAGACCATCCGAACAGAGCCACTCAAATAACGCAAACTCATCCGGACTGGACTGGCAAAATTTTCGCGCCATTTCTTCGAGCCAGACAGGCAGACTGCAGTCGTACCACATACACGCGCGATTGTGCTGGCCGTTCAGTTGCTCTTTACCTCTCTCTTTTTTTTGCTTCTCCCGCTTGCACACCTTGCGTCGGTTGGCCGGTGCTTTTGCTGTGGATGTGTGTATAGGTATTGAGAAACAGGTCATGTTATTATAACGAGAGCTGGCGACGTGAGGTGCTGTGCGAATTCGTCTTATTGCTCTCTCCTTTTCGCGGCCGAAATTCGGCAGTCGATCTTGAACCGGCTTTTTGCGAATGCGCGCGACTCCCCCATCGCAACGCTCTAACGTTTATGTGTTTTTGTAGGCGACATAACCTGACTGGTAGGAAAATTTTGGCGGGAAAGCTTACCTATAAGTTTTCTCGCGTACGATCTCTTAGGATCATCTTTGCACAGCCATTTGTTGGTGTCCTCGTTGGGCTGGAAGAACTAACTGTTGGGACTACTGCGCGATGATGAGGACGAAAGACTTGAAATTGATTCTTTAACGATGTCAGTCTTATAGTTGTTCAGCCATCGTTGACGGGTCTCCTGTAGAGCTTCATCTTCCAGTCTCTTCGTTT